>NC_092752.1:13897198-14202916 GCF_047496795.1 Chiloscyllium punctatum | reverse complement strand
TCACTTAGTCAGATACTTTTGATTTCTCCTTAGTTTCATTCCACTATCAAAACTCATTAAACTTAATTCCTTGACTTATGACTTGTAAAGTTTTTATTTGTTCTAAGATTCTTTTAACTTCTATAATTGAATAAAATTGCAGTCCCCACACGGATAAATAGACTTGAATTGGATAAAACTTTAAATTTCAAATTCAATGCCAATGAAACTTCGTAATAAACTTTTAAGCTTTTAATAAATTTATCCCCCTACCATCACCATAGGCCCATCTAATAAGATTCACTAGTCTGAGACAAAAACGTGAAGTCTATCATAAGTTTTATGATTGGCACATGTTGATGGACACAAGTCAAAATTATTTGTTCTGAAAAGCAGCCAGCATTCTGTCTCTCCTATGTATGCTTTGAGCCCAATTTCTGGAACTTCATGATTATTTCAATTTAATATTTCTACCGTCAAGAACATCTGTTAGCCGAAAAATTCTCAACAGCTGCCTTCAGTAAATTTTCACTGTGACAGAGACAGCAAGAGAGAAAGAGACATGTTCTGTTTTGAAGCAGCTGTAGTCTTCAAAGTCAATTTGGTAATTCAAACTTCAGTCATAATCATTGCACTATCAAGAGTACAGTCCACTCATAGCCCAGTAGTGCCAACGTGGTTGCACCATGTTAGAAGGTGATTTGGATAATATAGTTCACTAATCTATTATTTTCCCTGCTACCACCTGCCATTGGTGTGGTGGCAGGATTTGAGGGTTGATGATAAAATCTTTTGGCTGTGTAATGAACCCAAATTCCACAGCAGTCAAAGCCTGGAATTGGGACAGGACACTACCCATTATCCACACTAGCCAAAGGCAGAAATGCCAGCAGACTGTTACTCTCATTGGGTTTCCTTCAGCTCAAGGCTGTTTTATCACAGTATTGAATGCCTGGTAATGTAATACATCATCCATTATTCCAAATACTTCACATTGCTTGTTCATAGGATGTCAAAATATTTCTATTGTGATTAAACATGATAACATTAGAGAATTTGAGTTGTGAGTGTTTCAGTCATAAATGCATTAACCGTTTCAGCACTGTGAAGTCTTTTGTGCAGGCAGTGAAGATGTTAATCACTTAAATCTTAATTGATTAACATCTTCATTGTCCATTCATGTAACCCTTTCAGTAACAGCGCAACTTGCATTGAGAAATGTGTATTCTTATTAACATAATTAATGATACCTAATAATTGTTTACTGATGGACAATTATTTATCAATTGTTCTTTGATTAACCATATAACTCTTAGTACCATTTCAGAAATTAGTTGTCTTTTATTGATGAAATCAGTTGTCAATAATCTCATGTAATTTCAATAATCCAATCATGTCAGGATTCAGTAGTTTGTTGTCAACTCGGTTAATATTCAATATTCGATTTTAATCAATAACATTTTACAGATTTTGGCAATTAAAAATCTTGTGATCACTGTTGTATCAATCAATAATCTGTGGTTGACTCATTCCATTCCAATTACTTGAGTTTAGTATTTACGTTTTACTATAATTTACTATGACTGTTAAATAAAACTGTAAGGGAAGGATCTCTGAGCAACAGAACGACTCAGTGGTTAGGTATTCACCAATAATGGACAAGCTCTGTTAGATGACTACCAAGGCAAGTCTGGACATATTCCTACCAGTTTCTCTTGATAAATCCTAAACTCAATTTAGTTGCATGAATCAAGGGGTCTTCTTTGATCTCATCAATTCAACAGAAACTTACTTTGTAACTTTCCTTTCATTGCCTTACATGTATTTTACCAAGACAGCACAAAGCAAAGAGCCCTGTGCCCCTTGGTAGTGCATCTGTGCAGCAGCGTTGATGACCCACCAGGCATCCTCCACCTCCCGTGAGGTGACCCTTGGCATTTGATTCATACTTTCCCCCAGTGTCCCCTCCCACATAGATTTAATCAGGGGGAACACACCAGCTAGTGAACCATCAATGTAAACAGTGCCCCTTCACCATGCGTAATAATAGACCCCTTCCCTTTCAGGAGACCAGCAAAGGTTCAAAACTGAATAGGAATTAAGAGGCAATTGCCCAGGCAATTTAAATCTGGTGGCTTTCAACATGTGTCAGTCACATTGGAGCTATTTTCAATCAGCTGGACATTCTGCTCTACCACAAAGTTGTATCTAAATGTTTGCCCCAATTAGCCCTTCAGTAGAGTTGAGAAAAACTCCTCAACCTGCTATTTATAAGCTTTTGCTGCAGTGAACAGTGCATTTTGTGAGGTGATGTGCTGTAACGAAAATGACTCTGTTTCTCACACCACTCAGGCTATATTGATGAGGACCAGTTTGTCGAATGGATACAGAAGCTGCCTCAAGATTCTGTGGAGTCAATTCTACACTTCCCTATAATACCACAGGAGGTTACTGAAGCAAGTAAAGACCAAACTTCTAATTCATCTGTAAGTCCAAATTCCTCAAACTGCACAAGATCCAGCAGTCACTAACTACAAAACAACCTCAATTATTCAAATGAGATAGGTGGGGAGTATTTTGTTTGGATAATAGATAATTTTTTTTACGTCACCTTGACATCTTGTTCGGATAATCCAATATTTGGATAATTGATATTTGGATAACTGAGGTTGTTCTGTACAGCTAAGCCATTTATATATTGTGGATCACATAACAAAATTCACTAAAGATTTCCTATATCTCTCCACTGTATCTTATTAGTATTTCATAACAATGACAGTCAAATCGAGAATCATAACATTCCATCCAATAAATGTTTCCCTGCATAGTTCCAGCTGTATAAGCTAGAGAAAAGTGGCACAATGATGCAAAGGCTTTAGTGTAGTCATGAGTGTGGTTTGTGCAATCAGAGGTGTCATCTTCTGCACGAGATGTGAAAATGAAGACGCATTGTCCCTTTCTGATGGCCATAAAAGGTCTCATGGCATCAGTGTGTTTGAAGTAGAGGAGGGGAGTTCCCCTAGAGCCTGCACCAATATTTATCCCACGACAAGCCTCACTAAAGAACTGATTTTTCTGAATTGGCTGAAGATTAGTATCTGTGAAACTTGGGATCTTCGGAGGATGCCAAGATGGATCATCCACTCGTCAGGTTCTGGCTGAAGTTTGTTATAAATGCTTCAGCCTTAACTTTTAGGCTGATGTGCTGGGCTCATTCAGGATAGGGATACTTGTGGAGCCTCCTCATCCAGTGAGTTGTTTAATCATCCAACACTATTCATGACAGGAATATGGCAGGACTGCAAAGCTTAGTTCTGACCTATTGGTTGTAGGAAATCTTAGCTTCTTCTATCACTTGCTGCTTTCGCTGTTTAGCATCCCATATTGTAGCTCCACTGAGGTTGACACCTATTAGCCATTAGTGTTGCTGCATTTCATACTATCAACAACTTGGGGGATTATTATTGGCCAGAAACTGAGCTGGACTGGCTACTAATTACTGTGAACACAAAAGCAGGACAGAGCCTAAGAATACTTCAATGAGTAAGTCACATCCTGACTCCCCAAAGTCTATGTGCCACTTGCCTGGATGGGAGCAGCTCCAATAATACTCAAGAAAGATGACAGCATCCAGGAAAAAGCTGTCCATTTTATTGGCACCACATTCACAAATTCTCAGTCCTCCAACACCAACACTCAGAACAACATTAAAAATCACACAACATCAGGTTATAGTCCAACAGGTTTATTTGGAAGCACTCGCTTTCGGACCACTGGTCCTTCATCGGGTGACAATAAATGCTGGCTCATCCAGCAAAGATGACATTCCCTGATTTTTTTAAAATGTAAAGATATGTCACTGGATCTAAAATGCTTTGGAATACTTTGTGATAGGGAAAGGCACTCAATAAATGTAAATCCTTTCTTTAGAATGCTGTAGGCTTAGAGTTAGGTTGCCTAGTTTGTTATTTATATAGATCAAGATGGCGGCAGAGTGTGGGTCCTGTGCCAGGGTTGGGAGGAGGGGGGTTGCTCTCTGCTCCCACTGCTTTTCTATTCTTGTCTTTTCCTTACTTTACTTGCTTACTTACTTTCCTTTACTAACCTCTTGCCCTGAGCTCAGATGACATTGGCAGTGGCGAGTGAACATAATGCAGACTCAAGTTGGTCCAGTGTGGACCACTTGGCAGCAGCGAGTGTGTCCCCTACATATGTTTCCGGGGTGAGCACGGGACCTGCTTTCGGAATCGGCGGACGCAACATCAGGGAAATAGGCCCAGCAGTGAAAGTTGGTGCCTGAGGATCGGAGACTTGATCATTGGTTGGGTCTGGCACGAGCAGCAGCATTGACCAGGTGCGAGGGATGTGACTCTGAGGTTGGTGGGTCCAGTCCAGGTGGTGATGGGGCAGTGGTGGAGGAGAATCAGCCTAGTGGCAAAGAATGGCACCTCAAGAATGGGTAACTTCAGTGTTGGCTTTGTCTGTTTTAAACAGCAGCAAGGTGTTGGAGGAGGGTGACCATGCAGGCATTGTCAGCCCGAAAATGGTGAATCTATGGAATGCATTGCCACAGAAGGCTGTGGAGGCCGGGTCATTAAGTATATTTAAGGCTGAGATGGATAGTTTCTTGATCGTCAAGGGGATCAAGGGTTACAGGGAGAAAGCGGGAGAATGGGAAACCTATCAGCCATGACTGAATAGTGGAGCAGACGCAATGGGCTGAATGGCCTAATTTCTGCTCATATATCTTATGGTTTTGATGATGAGCTTACTCAGGACCGATGGACTCTCTTTAAGCCTTATCTTTCTACTTTTTATTCTTGTTCTCAAGCTATTCAAAATGGCGCTGGATTGTGGCAACAGTGGAAAAGCTTTTCACTGTATTTTACTGCTTTTCTCACTGTAGAATTCACATATCAATAAAAAGGATCATTCATTCATTTATAAGGAAAATGTTGAGAGGGGATTAAAATTTCTTTGCATCTCTCTAGAAAAGATGACTTATGTTCGGAGGTTAGTTCTATGTATTGTTCTGACTCAGTGGTATAAATTCAGACAGACAAAACCATGTATTGCACTGCATTCTTGTTAGATGTGATTTAATTGAAGATCAGTCGCTGGATTGCAACTTCAATGGAGAACTCAGCCTGAATTTATTGGGACTGAGACATTCGGAAATGGAGACAGACAGCAGAACAACATGAAAGGAACAGGAATGAACATCTGTGTGAATAACAATAGCATCTCACCCAAGTGGCATTGTGTTATCAGAATTATCTCACAAGTTCAGACAACTCACAAACCTTGGTTGACATGACTGGCATTATTTTCAGAGCAAAGGACTCCTTTGAACAATACAGTGCTCCACAGAGTGTTCATTAAAACGTGTTTTGGAATGCAATAGGTAATGCGGTCTAGTAAATAATGATGAGATGTGTACTGCACATCACAGTCGCTTTCATTAATGCTGCTTTCCAGGGCAAGAGAATAATACCACTGAAACCCATTGAAAAACATACATTCATGCCATTACATGAACCCGCTGCTTGTCAGACGAGGCTCCGTTGGTAGCATTCACGTCACAGAATTAGATGTATGGGTTCAAGTCCCACTAATCCTAACCTGAGCACAAAAATAAAAGCTGAAATACCAGTGTAATACTGAGTGGATACTGTTGGCCAGGTGTCATGTTTAAATTGATGCCCAGTCTATTCCCTCCGATGGATGTAAAAGTCCCTGTAGATGTATTATAATGAAGGACAAAGATTTATCTCCAGTATCACTCCCAACTCATCTCATAATAACAAGACTATCTGGTCATTATCAATGAACCACCACACACTGCAGCACAGAGGAACTACACAGGACAGAGGAAAATCACCTATACCGTGTATTCAAAAAGAATGGATACTCAATGAACAGTCTGCCGATTTCTCAGCAACAAACCCTAAAAAGAAGACAATACACGTCCAGAAACCCTAGCTACTCTTCCCTACATCAAAGACATCTGGGAAATGACTGCCAGATTACTCAGACCTCTTGGCATCATGGTAGCCCGTAAACCCACCAACACACTTAGACAGCAGCTAATGAACTTGAAAGACCCTATACAGACAACAAGCAAAACCAATGTCATTCACAAAATACCTTGCAAGAACTGTAACTAACACTACATTGGACAAACAGGCAGAAAACTTGCCACCAGGATACATGGACATCAACTAGCCACAAAAAGACATGACCCACTCTCACTAGTATCCTCACATACAGATGAGGAAGGGCACCACTTCGACTGGGACAATACATCCATCCTAGGACAAGCCAAACAGAGACATGCTCGAGAATTCCTGGAAACATGGCATTCCACCTGGAACTCTATCAGCAAACATATTGACTTGGATCCCATTTACCACCTCCTGAGCAAAAGAGCAGAAAATGACATCACCACTGGAAATAATGTCACCAACCCAAGGAAACCTAAACACATAAATAGAAAGCGGGCCATGCCACCAGTGCTTCATCCGGAGACTCACTGATAATATTACCTAGTAGGGTGATGAAACATCTGAAAATGAACCTTCCAGCTCAGCGAACAAACCTACATCCTGGTCATTATCACATTGCTGTTACTGAGAGATTACTATATTCAACAGAGTACAGGTGGCTCAGTGGTTAGCACTGCTACCTCACAGTGCTAGGGGTCTGTGTTCAATCCCAGCCTCAGCCAACTGTCTGTGTAGAGTTTGTATACTCTCTGTGTGTCAATTTGGTCTTCCATTGTGCAGGTTAGCTGGATTGGCAAAAATATGAGTTTACTTTTTTCTTCATCAATTATTTTCGTGACAGTTTTTAACCATTTCTCTTCATCTTTCTAGTTAGTTCTTCATATGTACCTGGCTAACACTGAAAAGCTTTTCCTGTTTATGCAGTTCATAATCCTCAAACTACATTATTGGAAATATTCTGTCTTAAAATGCATAAAAGTGTATAAATCCCCAGGACCTGATCAGCTGTAACCTACAACACTGTGGGAAGCTAGGGAGGTGATTGCTGGGTCTCTTACTGAGATATTTATATCATTGATAGTCACAGGTGAGGTGCCGGAAGACTGGAGGTTGGCTAACGTGGTAAGGACAAGCCAGGGAACTATAGATCGGTGAGCCTGACCTCAGTGGTGGGCAAGTTGTTGGAGGGAATCCTGAGGGACAGGATGTACATATATTTGGAAAGGCAAGGACTGATTAGGGATAGTCAACATGGCTTTGTGCATGGGAAATCATGTCTCACAAACTTGATTGAGTTTTTTGAGGAAGTAACAAAGAGGATTGATGAGGGCAGAGCAGTAGATGCGATCCATATGGACTTCAGTAAGGCGTTCAACAAGGTTCCCCATGGGAGACTGGTGTGCAAGATTAGATCTTATGGAATACAAGGAGAACTCACCACTTGGATAGAGAACTGGCTCAAAGATAGAAGACAGAAGGTGGTGGTGGAGGGTTGTTTTTCAGACTGGAGGCCTGTGACCAGTGGAGTTCCACAAGGATCGGTGCTGGGTCCACTACTTTTAATCATTTATATAAATGATTTGGATATGAGCATAAGAGACATAGTAAGTTTGCTGATGACACCAAAATTGGAGGTGTAGTGGACAGCGAAGAAGGTCACCTCAGATTACAACGGGATCTTGATCAGATGGGCCAATGGGCTGAGAAGTGGCAGATGGAGTTTAATTCAGATAAATGCGAGGTGCTGCATTTTGGGAAAGCAAATCTAAGCAGGACATAAACACTTAATGGTAAGGTCCTAGGGAGTGTTGCTGAACAAAGAGACCTTGGAGTGCAGGTTCATAGCTCCTTGAAAGTGGAGTCGCAGGTAGATAGGATAGTGAAGAAGGCATTTGGTATGCTTTCCTTTATTGGTCAGAGTATTGAGTACAAGAGTTGGGAGGTCATGTTGCGGCTGTACAGGACATTGATTAGGCCACTGTTGGAATATTGCTTGCAATTCTGGTCTCCTTTCTATCAGAAGGATGTTGTGAAACTTGAAAGGGTTCAGAAAAGATTTACAAGGATGTTGCCAGGGTTGGAGGATTTGAGCTATATGTAGGGAGAGGTTGAAAAAGCTAGGGCTGTTTTCCCTGGAGTGTCGGAGGCTGAGGGGTGACCTTATGGAGGTTTATAAAATCATGAGAGGATAGGATAAATAAACAAAATCTATTCCCTGTGATGGGGGAGTCCAGAACTAGAGGATATAGGTTTAGAGTGAGAGGGGAAAGATATAAAAGAGACCTAAGAAGCAACTTTTTCACTCAGAGGATGGTACGTGTATTGACCGAGCTGCCAGAGGATGTGGTGGAGACTGGTACAATTGCAACATTTAAAAGGCATCTGGATGGGCATATGAATAGGAAGGGTTTGGAGGGATATGGGTCGGGTGCTGGCAGGTGGGACTAGATTGGGTTGGGTTATCTGGTCGGCATGGACGAGTTGGACCGAAGGGTCTGTTTCCATGCTGTACATCTCTATGACGTGCACATCAATGTAAGCTATTCCATTGACATTTCTTGTCCTATGTTCCTCCAAATAAATGTCCAACATTGTAAAGCTCAAGTATTTGGTCACATTTACAATACTCACTTATGACCAGAACTTATAAAAGAGATGTTCTATTTTGGTAAACGATAACAAGAGCAGGACTAATACAATTAAAAGTAGGGCCTTGGATAGTCTTGTAAAACAGAGAGACTGAGGGGTTCAGGTACATAATTCTTTGACGTTTGCACCACAGGTAGACAAGGTCAAGAAGGTGTTGAGCATTCTTGTCTTCATTGCTCAGTCCTTTGAGTATCGCAGTTGGGAAATCATGTTAAGGTTGTAATGACATTGGTGCAGCCCTTTCTGGAATACTGTGTCCAGTTCTGGTCACCCAGTTATAGGAAGGATATTATTAAACTGGAGAGGGCTCAGAAGAGATTTATTAGGATGTTGCTGGGAATGGAGTGTGTAAGTTATAAGGAGAGGCTGGATAGGCTAGGACTTTTTCATTAGAGCACAGGAGCTTGAGAGATGACCTTATAAGAGATTTATAAAATCTTGAGGGCTAAAGACAATGTGAATGGCAGGTATCTTTTCCCTAAAGTGGGGGATTTCAATAGAGGAGGCACATTTTTAAGGTGAGAGAAGAAAGATTTAAGAAAGACATGAAGGGCGATTCTTTTACAGAGAATGATTTGTGTGTGGAACAAACTTCCAGAGGAAGTGGTGGATGCAGGTACAGTTACAATGTTTAAAAAGACATTTGGGTAAGTACATGAATAAGAAATGTCTAGAGGGATATGGGCCAAGCACAGGCAGGTGGGACTAGTTTAGTTTGGGATTATGGTCAGCATGGACTGGTTGGACCGAAGGGTCTGTTTCCGTGCTGTATGATTCTGATTCAGTGACTCTATGAGGAAAGGGTCACCAGACTGTTAACTCTGACTTCTCTTCACAGATGCTGCCGAACCTGCCGAGCTTTTCCAGCAACTTCTAGTCTTGTTTCTTATTAGTAAGCTCACTGCTCCAATCTAACATCAGTACGTTTCCAAATTGGACTGTCCGAGCTGAGCAATCTGCAAAAGGTGCATGGAGTCTGGGTTGGACCAGATGTCATTGAAGCTATGTCTGCTGGCAGACAGGGAATGAGCAGAGGTTCCACTGGATCAAACTGGTGACAGCAGCATCATTTAACATGCATGACAATTATGACATGTATGACATGTATGACAAGCAGAATGTTGAGACCCTCTTTCGAAGCACTCCAATCCATGTGGACCTACATTCAGAGGAATATCATGAACAAAACTGTAAGAGAGAGTGATGAAGAACTCTTACCCAGCACCAAACAGCCACTCTTGAGAGACTTTGGTACATTCAGCTGCCCCTTGCTACTGGTAACTGTTTCTTCACAGACTGAATGGCAGTAAGGCAGATGATGCCTTTGGCTCATCTTGAGGTGGTACACACTGTGTGTGACTGTAGTAACATCAACCTCCAATACTGACCCAGTCCACATCCAATTGCAGCAAGACCTGGACAATATCCAGGCTTGAGTTGAAAAGTGTCGAGAGTGCGGTGCTGGAAAACCACAGCAGGTCAGGCAGCATCCAAGGAGCAGGAGAATTGATGTTTCAGGCATGAGCCCTTCATCAGGAAGGATTCAACTCCAATGTCCAGCATCTGCAGTCCTCGCTTTCTCTTCCTTGGGTTGAAAAGTGACAAGTAACATTCAGGCCACACAAATGCCTGACAATAACTATCTCCAATGAGAGACAATCTAGCCATCATCCCTTGACATTCAATGGTGTTAGCATCGCTGATTTCCCCCACTCCACTCAACCCCTCCCCCCCACCCCCCACAGAGGGTTACTGTTGACCAAAGTTTGAATTAGACTAGTCATTGAACTGTAGCTACAAGAGCAGGTCAGAAGCTAGGAATACAGTTGTGAGGAACTCACCACCTGACTCCCCAAAGCCTTACCTCCAGGTACAAATCAGGAGTGTTATGGAATAATCCCCATTGCCTGGATGGGTGCAGTTCTAACAACACTCAAGAAACTTAACACAATCCAGGAGAAAGCAATGCATTTGAATGGTACCACATACACAAACATCCACTATCTCCACCCACCGACGCTCAGAAGCAGCAATGTGTACTACCTGCATGATGCGTTCCAAACATTCACCAAAAATCCACAGACAACACCTTCCATGCCCATGACCACTTCCCTCTAGAAGGACAAGAGCAGCAGATACATGGGAACACCACATCCCGCATGTTGTCCTCTGAGCCATTCACCATCCTGACTTGGAGAGAAATTGCTGTTCCTTCACTGTCACTGGGTCAAAGTCCTGGAACTCACTCGCTAATGACATTGCAACATCCTACAGTGCATGGACTCCAGCAGTTCAAGAAGGCACCACATTCTCAAGGGCAACTTAGCGATAAATGCCCCAGTTACTGATGCCCACATCCCATGTATAAATTAAATAAAAGTTGCATAATACTGGTTTTTGATTCAGAGGGTGTGAGGTTCAAGCCCCACCTCAGAGATTTCAGTGTATAATTTAGGTCAGACAGAAGATAGTAATGAAGAATAAGGTGATCATTTCTGGCTTTACTTTCTTTTTTAGATCACTGTAAAAGATTATATATGTGGCACTGTTCAAAGAGGAGTGGATCAATTTCCCAGTGTCCCGATAAAGAAGCACCCCTTTAAAGCACACACAAAACAGCTTCAGTAAAAACCAAAAGAACTGCATTTGCTGTAAATGAGAAACAAAAACAGAAATTGCTGGAAAAGCTCAGCAGATCTGGCAGCATGTGTGGAGAGAAATCAGGGTTATCGTTTCCTCAGAACACAAAACAGCTCGTTCATTTAAAGGCAAAATACTGCAAGTGCTGGAAATCTGCAACAAACACAGAGAATGCTGGAGAAACTCAACAGGTCTGGCAGCATCTGTGTGGGAGGGAGGTGGGGAGAGAGAGAGAGTTAACGGTTCAAGTCCGGATAAGACCGTAATAACTAGGAAAAGGAGTAGGCCATTCAGCCCCTCGAGCTTTCTCTGCAAATCAATAGGATCCTCGCTAATCCAACACTCCTAGCCCCTCGTTTCCTGCCCTTTCCCAATAACTCTTGCCTCCCCTACTCAGCCTTAAATATACACAAGGACTTTACCCCACAGCTCCCTGTGGCAAGATATTCTAAAGTTGCACAACCATCTGAGAGAAGGAAGTCCTCCTCATCTCAGTCTTAAATCAGCGCCTCTTCATTCTGAGTCTATGACCTCTGGTCCTAGACTCTTCCATGAGGGGGAAACATCCTCTCAGTTTTTATCCTGTCAAACCCCTTAAGAATCCAATATGTTTCTCACTCTTCTAAATGCTAGTGAGGAGAGTCCCAACCTGTTTAGCCTTTGCTCATAAGACAATTCCTCCATACAGGGATCATCCTAATGAACCTTCTCTGAACTGCTTCCAATGAAATCATGTCTTTTATTAAACAAGGGGATCAAATATGTTCACAGTACTCCAGAAGTGGTATCTCCAGCACCTTGTACAGTTGCGGTACGGCTTCCCTACTCTTATACTCCAACCCCCTTCAAATCAGGGCCAACATTCCATTAGCCCTCTGTGCTGGCTTTCGGTATTTCATACACAAGTACCCCCAAGTGCCTTTATGTTCTAGTGTTCTGCAATTTTTCACCATTTAATAATACTATTCTTTTGTTCTCCCTTCCAAATGTAAACTTTACATTTTCCCACTCTATACTCCATTTGCCAACTTTCACCCCCTTACTTAACCTATCAATATTTATATCCTTATATCAATATTTATATCCTTCTTGCAACTCGCTTTTCCACATACTTTAGTGTTGGGTGCAAATTTGGCTACAATACAATCATTTCCTTCCTTCAAGTCATCCATGTATATTGTGAGAGGTCCCAGCATTGGCCCCTGGGGAACCCCACTGGTCATAGGTCACCAACCTGAAAAAGCACCCCTTTGCCCCACTCACTGGTTCCTGTCCATGAGCCAACTATCTATCCATGCCAACATACCAGCTCTGACACCATGAGCTCTTATCTTGGGACTTAACCTTTTGTGAGGTACCTTGTTAAATATATGACTCTTCTTCAGCAAGCTATTTGTTCATGTAACTCAGTATAAATTGGCTGCTATGTTTGTTCATTTTGCTATGTTCTAACGTGGGTTGTGAAATATTTGAAGAAACCCTGTGGATATGCAAGGTCTTTTTTGAGCTGTTGTACACACAAATTCTTTATTTGAGCTGTGTTCAGGCAGAGTTGGGGCTTTCACACGGCAGGGTGGCAGTGAAATAAGAAATTGTGGGTCAGCCATTAACCCCACGTTCATTTTTTTTGTTGTCCCACAGAATGGTGCGGCTCGATGGGGGACTTTGACAGTGACAGATGAACAGCTTCTTAGGGTTGCCACTGAGATGTCAGCTCGAAAGAGAGACTGGAAGCTTCTAGCCAATAACTTGGGCTTCCTAGAGAATGAAAGCCGTGCTTTTGAAGGCAGACATCCAGAGGTGAATCAGCAGGTAACCAAAGGGTATTTTTCAGTTTCAGTCTTTCTTTATCCCCTTCCAAAACTTTGAATAATTATGCATCTACATGCATCTAGTTGTTAGTCCTTTACGGGTCCCTTAACATATTGCAAAATGTCTAATTTGAGTCATAGAGCATGGAAACAGACCCTTTGGTCCAACCAGTCCATGCCGATTGTAATCCCAAACTAAATTAGTCCCACCTGCCTGCACTTGGCCCATATCCCTCCAAACATTTTATTCATGTATTATCCAAATGTCTTTTAAACGTTGTAACTGTGCCCACACCCACCACTTCCTCTGGAGGTTCACTCCAAACATGAACCACTCTCTCTTTAAAAAAAATTGCCCCTCATGTCTTTTTTTAAATCTCTCTCTTTCACCTTTAAGATATGTCCCCTTGTCTTGAAAAACAAAACCTTAAATTATAACAGTCCTGTGAGGCTCTAACAGAAATAAAGTGTATTTATTTTGTCAAGATATACCCACTGCGAGTCGCTTCCTTTGCCATTAGCACGTACAGTACAGCTTGCAATTGTCAGTCCATTTATGTGATGATAGCTTGCCAGGCAGATTGCCTCACTGTCGCAAGGTCTCGCAAATCTATCTCTTCGTTAATAGTA
Organism: Chiloscyllium punctatum; assembly: GCF_047496795.1. Classification (NCBI taxonomy): domain Eukaryota; kingdom Metazoa; phylum Chordata; class Chondrichthyes; order Orectolobiformes; family Hemiscylliidae; genus Chiloscyllium; species Chiloscyllium punctatum. The sequence goes on along the minus strand of NC_092752.1, from coordinate 14,189,202 downwards.
AGGCATTTTGTGCAGCCTCCTGGTTTTAGCAGTGATGCAGATTGATTCTGGGCTTTCACTCCTCTCCACTGACCAGTTGCCTGCCCCTCCCCTGGTTTTAGTTGCAAGCTTTCTCAAGCTTGTGATAAACCTGATGCCATAAGCACACAGCGGGGTGAGTGAGGGGTGAAGCATCATCACGGGTGTCTTGGAGTGAAAACAAAATTCCTCACAACTCTGCTCGCAATGAGACCGATTTCCCTGTTTTTAGATCCTGGAGATGTTGCAGACATGGTGGAGAAATGCTGGATCGCCAACGGAAATTTCCACGCTGCAGTCGGCACTACGGGCCAGTGGGAACACAGACGTAAGCAATGAGATCTTCCAGCTCAGTTTCTGAAAACGCTGTCGACCTCCGGGATCAGTTTGGGTTGACAGACAAAATATGATGCTCAACACGCCAACAGAAACTGAGAGATACTCTGTGTCATTCAGCAATCCAGACATCACTGGGGCATCCTGGAGGACTGCACACAGCCTTCATACAACCTTGGACTTTGGAACAACCTGAAACCTTTGAAGCAAAAATGTTGATGTTGGTTTTAAAAGGTGGACAAAGGCAAAGTCTCAATTTCCTTTTGAAATTCTTACTTTGTTTCATGTTTTTTTCTCGCGATGGAGGAAAACTAGAAATGTCTACATTTTCAAGAAAAGCATTTCGGCTGGTTTAAATATTCAAAATAGGAGCTGGAGTAGGCCCTTCAGCCTTTCGAGCCTACTCTAAGATTCAATATGATCATGGCTGATCATCCAACTTAGTGTACTGTCCCCATTTTTTATCCTTTTAACCCTGAGAATTATATCTAACTCCTCCTGGAAAAAAGACAATGTTTTGGCCTCAACCACTTTCTGTGGCACAAAGCCTCACCACACTCTGGGTGAAGCAATCCCTTCCTCATCTCAGTCCTAAAAGGCCTATCCTTTATCCTTCGATTATGACCCCCAACGCGGAACTCCCGCTCATTGGGAACATCCTGGCTGCATTAACCCTGTTTACTCCAGTTACAATTGAATAGATCTCTATGAGACAACCCCCCCCCCCCCCACCTCATTTATTTGGTTGATGAAACAGTGACCTGCATTATACCCTGCCTGCCCACCATTCCTTCTTTTCAAACATTTAACAGGCAGTGCGTGTCATCGAAAGCATTCGTTGTGGGCGGCACGGTGGCACAGTGGTTAGCACTGTTGCCTCACAATGCCAGAGATCCGGGTTCAATTCCCGCCTCAGGCGACTAACTGTGTGGAGTTTGCACATTCTCCCCGTGTCTGCGTGGGTTTCCTCCGGGTGCTCCGGTTTCCTCCCACAGTCCAAAGATGTGCAGGTCAGGTGAATTGGCCGTGCTAAATTTCCTGTAGTGTTAGGTTAGGGGTATGGGTGGGTTGCGCTTCGGCGGGGCGGTGTGGACTTGTTGGGCCGAAGGGCCTGTTTCCACACTGTAAGTAATCTAATCATAATATGATACAGAAAATATCATATATAGGTTGAATTTTGAAGGTTTTTAAAAAGCTGAAATTAGGGAGTTGACAAATACACGGGGCACAAGTTTTGAGGGGCTGAAATTAAAATGATTGACTTTTTAAAGATATTAACTTTTGGATGTTTAGTGAGCAAAGTGTAGTAAATACCGATAGACTTAATGAATCAATCAATCAATCAAAATGTGCTATAGTAAAGTCAGTGTAGTAAGTAGAGTTATAAATGAATGATAGAGATGCAATATAGTAAACAAAGACCGATGAATAGAGTACTGGTATGAATGAATGCAATTTAATGCAATATAGTAGGGTCGACTTATACATGAGATATATGAAAAATACAAGAGTTTTTGGCCAAAGTAAGGGGTTGACTTATACACGGAATCAACCCATACACAAGTATATATGGTATGTTTGCTAAGAAGCATTTTGCACAGTCGATCAGTTTTTAACAATTTTGTTGACATTTTTGTCTTTACGTTGTCTCCTCTGTCTCTTCCATTTGGAGCTTTGGAGAGGTGGGAACATGGGTCTTGTGCTCAAAGATCTTGAGTTGCTGCTGTGTGCAAAAGAGAGGCAAGAGGAAGGAAATGGTGAGTGCAAATGGTGGCAAGGGTAGGGGGCAGCAAGGAGATGGGGAAGGACAAAGAGCAGAGGGAGATGAGCCCAAATGAGCAATGCTGATGGAAAACCAAGAAAAGGGAGAGAGTGAGTGTAGTGGCAATATCATTGAGCCAGGGGTTCAGGCTAATGCTTGAGAACAGAGATTCAAATCCCAACAATTCAAATTAGAGTAAAGTTGGTGAACATCAAAACTCATCTGGTTCACTGATCTCCCTTTAAAGGAAATCTGCTATCCTTGTAAATTCAGGTCCACAGCAAGTCATTGACTTTTAACTGCCCTCTGAAATGGCCGAACACATCATTCAGTTCACAGGAAAATAGGGATGGGAAATAAATGTCAGCCACATCACTGAAACTCACGCAAGAGGAAAAGGTATCTCCTGTGGCTTTGGAGGGTAGATAAGTGAGCAAACGTTCTAAGCCACCTGAAGTGGGATGTGTCCAAAGGTGAGATTTGGTGAAGGGAGAGGGAAGATCGAGGGATAGAGATTTTTGAGTGAGACGTGGATGAAAAGGAGATGGGAGGGCTTTGTAACAGGAAGGTACAAGTGTTCATTATCAAAGGCAATAGAAAACTGCGATTTTGAGAAGGTTTGTAGCTCAGGTTGTAAGTTTGTTCACTGACCTGGTAGGTTTGTTCTCAGACGTTTCATCATCATGCTAGGTAACATCATCAGTGAGCCTCAGATGAAGCGTTGGCGTTCTGTCCTGTTTGTTATTTTTTGTGTCTTGGTCCGTTATGGTGGGTGATATCACTTCCAGTTCCTTTTCTGAGAGGTAGGTAAATGGGGTCCTCATCAATAAGTTTGTTAATGGAATTCCAATTTGAATGCCAGGTCTCTAGGAATTCCTGTGCATGTCTTTGTTTAGCCTGTCCCAGGATGGATGTATTGCCCCAGTCGAACTGGTGTCCCTCGTTGTCCGTGTGTATGAATACTAGTGATAGAAAACTGCTAAGGGAGGCATTTGGGATAGAAACCAGGACAGTTGCTTGGGATGCAGATTAAGTGCTCATTTCTCATGCAAAATTAATCTCAGTTTTAGTGAGAGATTTTGTAGGCTTCAACCCTAAGAACAATTCCCTGCTTGAAACTTGGTGACTGAACTTAGACCATAAGACCATAAGAAATAAGAATGGAAGCAAGGCCATTCAGCCCATCGAGTCCACTCCACCAGTTAATCATGGCTGATGGGTGTTTCAGTTCCACTTACCTGCACTCTCCCCGTAGCCCTTAATTCCTTGCGAGATCAAAAATGTATCAATCTCTGCCTTGAAGACACCCAATCTCCTGGCCTCCACTGCACTCCATGGCAATGAATTCCACAGGCCCACCACTCTTTGGCTGAAGAATTGTCTCCTCATTTCCATTCTAAATTGACCCCCTCTAATTTAAAGGCTATGTCCACAAGTCTCTCTGCCTATTGTAAACAACTTCCCAGCATCCACCCTTTCTAAGCCATGCATTATCTTGTAAGTTTCTATTAGATCTCCCCTCAACCTTCTAAACTCTAATGAATACAATCCCAGGATCCTCAGCCAATCATCATATGCTAGGCCTACCATTCCAGGGATCATCCGTGTGAATCTCCACTGGACACGCTCCAGTGCCAGTATGTCCTTCCTGAGGTGTGCGGCCCAAAATTGGACACAATATTCTAAATGGGGCCTAACCAGAGCTTTATAAAGTCTCAGAAGCACATCACTGCTTTTATATTCCAACCCTCTTGAGATAAATGACAACAGTACATTTGCTTTCTTTGGGGATTATCAACTTGAACAGTTCCAACTTTTGAAGAGCCAGGGCACTTACAATAAAAAGAGTGTCCATATGGGGGAAACCCTTGTTAAACTGCAAATGCAATGAAATAGCAGGCCTTTGCACAGATCATGGGATCCCCTATCTGGGTAATCCAGTTCAAACAGCAGACCCCAAGGGAGGAAATGACTTGTGTGGACAGGATGTTAACAAGCAGGAATACTGGCCACACTAATCCTGTAAACTCCAGAAAAAGGTGGACTGAAACCAAAGGAAATGGGATGAAGATATGAGAGTTGGTAAAGAAACAGGGCAGAAGGTTGAGGAACTGGGCGATGTATTAGTGTCCCCTGTGGTTGGAGGCCTAGAATGACACCTTAGACAAATTAGAAATCACCATATTTAGCATTTATATAATTGGTTTCCATTGTAACTGTTGTTGTGAATGTCTATATTGTGGTTCATGCAGTTTGGTATATATCTTTTAGTTTTAGGAATTAACATTTAACTGTAGAAAATGGGATTATACTGAAAAAGTTGGGGCCTTGGTGTCTTAAGAGGTTAGCAACTAGAAAGGTAAAATCAGAAAATAGTTTGTGGGCTTACTTAGGTGTAATATCCACACTCTTTGCAATAATGGCATTCAAGAGTGATGCTTTGTTAAGGCAGTTAGAGCTAAATTAGATTAACATAATTCAATAAACCCTGAAAAGTTGTAAGCATTTTTTATTTAGTCAGATCAAAGAAGAAATGGTAAATGAGCAATAATTAATCTGGAGGTCAGTTTTAGGACAGCCTTGAAAAGGTTATGTCAGTATGAAGATGGGCAGGATTCCCTCGAATTTCCTTCTCAGCTACTCAGATCTCTGAGCTCCATGCATAGCCGCAACTTCTGGAACTGCAAGTTAATGCCACTATTCTCATAATGATGATCACCATGTGCATGGGCATCTGGAGCAGCTGCCTACTGTGTGTGTGGGCTGTGTGCCCACAGCTTAGCGAGAACATTGAAGGTGGGTCGAATGTAGGAAGACTCTCTGGTTTCAATTTCTCCTGGTGTTTGCGAGGAGAGGTTTTCGATTGCAGTTTGGACCTTATTTCAATTTTACAATCAAATCTGTAAAATCAGAAATCCATGTTTGATTGTCATTGAACCAAGATGTTGTCAACCAACTGTGACTTAGAATCGATGAGATTGCAGAAAAGTGACACTTTTCATACCCAGCTAATGACATAATTCAAAATGTAGCAAATTTGATCAGTCACACGGTCACAATGTATGAATGCAAATTATAAACAATTATAATCAACATCAAACGATTTCAATCATTAAAATTTTGGGGTAGAATTGCAAAGCAATGCATTCATGCAAGGGATGTCATTAATCTTGCTATTAATGAAATTTCTTTTTGTGTAAATATGAGATTCACTCTCAATCACTATCGCATCAAATATCGTTCAAAAATGTATCCTTCCATTACAAGCATTGTGATTCTCCTGAGTTGCCTGAAGTTGTACACAATCATAAGAAACGTTTGAACATTTGCTGGCCAGAATTGTTCTCTTTTACAGCTCCTGTCACCAAAGCAATCACAGGCTAAAGTGAGGGGACACAAGGATGTATAGACAGATATTGATCTGCACCTTCCCTAAACATTGTCTCTTATTGATTTGCAGGTGGAATACAGTGTGGGCTATATGCAAGGTAATAAGTAACAAATCAGTGCTGCCAAGTTAAGAACAAATGAGCATGTGAATAAGGAACAGGAGTAGGCCATTCAGCCCTTCACACCTGCTCCACCATTTATTAATATCATGGCTGATCTAATTTTAGCTCAACACTATATTCCTGCATATCCCTGATAATGCGATTTTTGAGAAAATTTGTAGCTCAGGTTGAGGTTCAGGTTGTTTCACAAGGTATGCTTGTTCACTAAACTGGTAGGTTTGTTCTCAAAAAAAAAATGAGAACACACCTACCAACTCAACAAGCAAACTTACAACCTGATCCCTGATAACCTTTCATTCCTTTGGTAATCAATAATCTATCCACCTTTGTCTTAAAAATATTTAAAGATTTTGCATCCACTCCCTTTTAAGGAAGAGAATTCTGAAAACTCATAACCTCTCTGAGAGAAAAAAAGTGTTTCGTATCACTATCTTAAACAGGCATGATTTGGAGATGCCGGTATTGGGCTGGGGTATGATCACAGCCACCTGATGAAGGAGCGGTGCTCCAAAAGCTAGTGCTTCCAATTAAACCTGTTGGACTATAACCTGGTGTTGTGTGATTTTTAACCTTAAATAGGCAACCTCATACTTTTAAACTCTGACTCCTAGTTTTGACTTCTCCTGCATGAGGAATGATCCTTTCAACATCAATCTGGTCAAGTCCTCTCAGGATCTCATATGATTCAGTTAAGCCATGTCTGCCTGTTCTAACTCATGAGCATACAGGTTTAGGCTATCTAGCCTGTCCTCATAAGTCAATCTGCTCATTCCAGATATTACTCTGGTAAACCTTCTCTGAACTGCTTCCAATGTATTAACAACCTTCCATAAGAACAGTAACCATATTGTATACAATACTCCAGATGTGGTCTCACCAATGCTCTGTATAACTGAAGCATAACCTCCCTATACTTGCATTCAATTCCCCTCACAATAAAACATAACATTCTATTTGCCTTTATGATTACTTGGTACTGAGCAATAACCATCCCATCCCTTTGAAGGCAAGCATCAAAGCCCTGATAGCATTTGCCAATTATTCAATGATGAACACAAAAGGTTTTGCATTAATACACCTCCTCCCACCCTGCCTCCTGTAAAAAAACTATTCCTTATTCCCAATTCCTCTGCCTCTGCCACATCTGCTCCCAGGAGGACCAGTTCCACCACAGAACACACTAGATGGCCTCCTTCTTTAAAGACCACAATTTCCCCTCCCACATGGTTGCTGATGCCCTCCAGCGCATCTCATCTACTTCCCGCTCCTCTGCCCTTGAACCCCACCCCTCCAAACGCAGCAAGGACAGAACCTCACCTTCCATCCCACCAACCTCCGTATACATCGCATCATCCTCCGCCATTTCCGACACCTAAAAACGGACCCAACCACCAGAGATACATTTCCCTCCCCTCCCCTATCTGCTTTCTGTAAAGACCATTCCCTCTGTAACTACCTCGTCAAGTCCATGCCTACCAACAACCCATTCTCCCCTCCCAGTACCTTCCCCTGCCACTGCAAGGATTGCGAAACCTGTGCCCACACCTCCCCCCTCACCTCCGTCCAAGACCCCAAAAGGGCCTTTGACCTGCATCAAAGTTTCACCTGCACTTCCACACATGTCATTTACTGTATCTGTTGCTCCCAATGCAGTCTCCTCTACATTGTCAAGAAGGACGTCTACTCACAGAGTGCTTCAGAGAACATTTCCAGAACATCCTCACCAACCAATTCCACCATCCAGTGGCTGAAAACTTCAACTCTCCCTCCCACTCCACTGAGGACATGCAGGTCCTGGGCTTCCACCATCGCCACCCCCTTACCACCTGATGCCTGGAGGAAGAACGCCTCATCTTCTGCCTGGAGACTCTCCAACCATATGGCATCAATGTGGATTTCACCAGTTTCCTCATTTCCCCTCCCCCCACCCTATCCCAGTTCCAACCTTCAAACTCAGCACCGCCCTCATTACTGTCCCACCTGTCCATCTTCCTTCTCACCTATCTGCTCCACCCTCCCCTCCGACCTATCACCTTTACCCCCACCTCCATCCACCATTGCACTCTCAGCTACCTTCTACCAGCCCCACCCACCCCACCAACCCCCCCATTTCTCTCTCCACCCCCGAGGCTCCCAGCCTCATTCCTGATGAAGGGCTTTTGCCCGAAACGTCGATGCTCCTGCTCCTCGGATGCTGCCTGACCTGCTGGGCTTTCCCAGGCCACACTCTCGACTTTGCATTAGTACAGTTCCTTCCACAACCTAAAGATGTTTTATAATGCTTTGCACCAAGTAAAGTTCTCTTGAAGTAAAAACAGAAAATGCTGAAACCTGATAGGTTAGGCAGCAACTGTGGAAAGCTGTCAGAGCTGGAATGGATCGGCAAGTTAACATGTTTTAAGGATGTACAGAGGAAGGTGGGAGATAAAACATATCAAAAGTCTGTGATAAGGCAGATTGACTAAGCAGCCAAAAGTGATAATGATAATAATGGAAGGTGAGTGTGGAACCAGTAAAGAGATAAAAGATTGATCTAACTGAATTGTAAATGGCAACAGCAGAATTATCACCAGAATGAGCTGTTTGAAACAGAGTAGTAACTATGATTTGAAATTATTGAAATCAATATTGAGTCCAGAAGGTTATAAAGTATCTCATCAAAGAATGAGCTTCTGTTGAGCATATCAGAAATATTGCTATTGATGTAGTTTAGGAATTATGACCACAACAGCAACGTGATAATGACCTGGTAATTTATTCTGGGAGTGTTCATTGTGAAATAAATATTGACCAAGATACTAGGGAGAACATTGCCACTATTCCTGGAATTATCATGTGGGATTGTTACATACGCCTGAGAAGGTAAATGGGCCTTTGATTAAGCACTCAACCCATAGACAGCATTGCAGCACTCCCTCAGTAATGTGCTGGAATTTGACTTCAAGCCACAGGGTGCAAGGCTATCCATTGAATCACATCTGACACGTTGCTAATGCTCCAGTGCAGTACTGAGAAAGTCACATAATAAGGGAGGTGCTGTTTAGTTTGAGATGAGATAATATACCAAGGCCCACTTTGATCTCTTGAGGATAGAAAAAAGCTCCATGACACTCTGCAAAGTGTGTTATTACATAAACAGAAATAGCTTGCAAAATTCAACAGTTCAGGCAGCATCTGTGGGAACAAAGTAACATCTGATGAAGAGTCACCAGACTTGAACCATTAACTCTGCTTTCTTCCCACACGTGCTACTGGACCTGGTGAGTTTCGCCATCAATTTCTGTTTTTGTGTCAGATCTGCAGCGTCAGCTGTTTGTTACTTGAGTCTGTTAAGGTCCAGGCAACATGACCAATATGTATTCCTCAGCCCACACAAACAATTTGATTATCTTGTCATTATCCCATTGCTGTTATGAGACTTTGCTGTGTGCAATTTACTACTGTATTTCCTATATTACAGACTTCAGAAGTCCAGCATTGGCTGAAAAACACTTTGGGAGGCCATGCTGTGCTGTGGGAACTCAAGTCTTTCTTTCACGTCTGATAATGTACATTAATTGAGTTCTCCACCAAAGAGAGCAAAGGGCTGAGTGATGTTTATATGACCTCAGTGTAAATAGCCTGGAGAGGGCTGTAACTTGACTCATTTTAGTCTCCAGTGAGAGGTGATGTAAGACACAAGATTCAGAACCCTCATGGATCAATAGTGTAATCAAAAAAAAAGAAAAAAAATTGAAACCATATATTTTGGAACATTGCATCAATTGAAATACTTTGTTCAAAATACAATGCACGGAAGTGTGACTGTAAAGACTTTTGGAACAAACTTCGCCAATATAAAATAACAGTTACATTGTTGAACAGATGATAAAGGAAAACATTTAACAAAAGATTGTTGGTAAACAGGAGCACAGAATTTAGTAGCGTGCTGAGCCCAAAAGCAACTGATTCACCATCCAAGAGAAAAGCCAAAACATTGTATTAACAGGGAGAAAAAAATGATTGATACAATGACTAGGCTCAAGTCAAATGGTCAGCATCACAAGGTTTTACAAAAATAACCAGAAACCACAAAGCCTTCAAATTCTAAATAAGCTGTTGCAGCATTTATACATTATTTATCTACTCTTCTATCCCTCCTATTTTCCCTTCTATTTTTCCTCCTTAATCCTCCTCATTTCTTCATCCTTTCCACTCTCATTTCCCCTCCCCATTCCCCGCTGTTTAACCTTTCCCCACCTTCTCAATATCTCTCTGCTTCCTTTATTTTCTTTGCCTTCTCATCCCTCATTTGTTGTCCATCCACCTCCCATATCACCTTCTATCCTTCTCACTCCTTCATCCTCCCTCCTTGCACATCCACCCTGCCATCTCTCTCCCTCTCCCACATTACTGCTCCCTTCATACTTCCCAATCCCTCTTCCCTCCAAGGTTATTATTGGGAGATCATTCTCAATTAATGAGCACTCATTTTGATCTCCATATTGAAATGCAATAGCGACGCTAGCTTGACAAACTGCACTTGTTCTGTGAAGTAAATCACACTGAAGGAATAGTTCAATTATGTGTCGGGAGTCTCCTGCAGAAGTGCATCATTTAAAACATTCACATCAATCAAATTCAAAATAGAGCATTAAACTTGTTACGAGTGTAATGTGAGTGCCAAAAAAGTCAGCTTGTCTTAAAACTTGAGCTCCAGCCATCCCATCAATATTTTTCCTCTCTTTTCATTCTTCATTACTTTGTTTTACTGATGGTGCACAATATAAATCAGAGGAGTAAACAGAGAGAGAAGCTTGTAATCATACCAAATTTTAATAAGCGACAACAGTTAGAAATAGGTTCGCAAAACCTTTGCAGTCTCTTAGATTCAATGAGTGCCATGCTTTTTGGCTACTTTTCGAATTGCTCCCATGTTTGGTAGTGGTTAGTAAATGCCCTTCATTGCAAACCTTGTTGCCCTGCAGAAGTACTGGCTGTATTCATGGCTTGAACTACCCTTAGACCGGGCTGGGGCAGGGGTTGCAATTGGGACACTTGTGTTCAGGTGTAATTTCCCCCATGCAGTACTCAGTTGTTCTGCGTTTCATTATCTGAGTCACAGGTGAGGTGCCAGGGTACTGAAGGTTGGCTAACGTGGTGTCACTGTTTAAGAAATGTGGTAAGGACAAGCCAGGGAACCATAGACCAGTGAGCCTGATGTTGGTGGTGGGCAAGTTGTTGGAGGGAATCCTGAGAGACAGGATGTACATGTAATTGGAAAGGCAAGGACTGATTAGGAATAGTCAGCAAGGCTTTGTGCATGGGAAATCATGTCTCACAAACTTGATTGGGTTTTTTTGAAGAAAGAGGATTGATGAGGGCAGAACGGTGAACATAATCTATATGGACTTCAGTAAGGCATTTGACAAGGTTCCCCATGGGAGACGAGTTAGCCCGGTTCGATCTCATGAAATGCAGGGAGAACTAACCATTTGGATACAGAACTGCCTGAAAAGTAGAAGACAGAGGGTGGTATGGTGGAGGGTTGGTTTTCAGACTGGAGGCCTGTGACCAGTGGAGTACCAGCCAAGGATCGGTGCTGGGTCCACTATTTTTCATCATTTATATAAATGATTTGGATGTGAACATAGAAGGTATAGTTAGTAAGTTTGCTGATGACACCAAAATTGGAGGTGTAGTGGACAGCAAAGAAGGTTACCTCCGCTTACAACAGGATCTTGATCAGATGGGCTAATGGGCTGAGGAATGGCAGATGGAGTTCAATCTAGATAAATGTGACGTTCTGCATTTTGGGAAAACAAATCTTAGCAGGACTTATACACTAAATGGTAAGGTCCTAGGGAGTGTTGCTGAACAAAAAGAGCTTGGAGTGCAGGTTCATAGCTCCTTGAAAGTGGAGTGTCAGGTAGATAGGATAGTGAAGAAGGCGTTTGGTATGCTTCCTTTATTGGTCAGAGTCTTGAGTACAGGAGTTGGGAGGTCATTGGTTGTACAGGACATTGGTTAGGCCACTGTTGGAATATTGCGTGCAATTCTGGTCTCCTTCCTAATGGAAAGATGTTGTGAAACATGAAAGGGTTCAGAAGAGATTTACAGGGTTGTTGCCAGTGTTGGAGGATTTGAGCTACAGGGAGAGGCTGAACAGGCTGGGGCTGTTTTCCCTGGAGCCTCAGAGGCTGAGGGGTGACCTTATAGCGGTTTATAAAATCATGTGGGGCATGGATAGGATAAATAGACAAAGTCTTTTCCCTGGGGTGGGTGAGTCCAGAACTAGAGAGCATAGGTTTAGGGTGAGAGGGGAAAGATATAAAAGAGACCTAAGGGGCAACGTTTTCACACAGAGGATGGTATGTGTATGGAATGAGCTGCCAGAGGAGGTGGTGGAGGCTAGTACAATTGCAACATTTAAAAGGCATCTGGATGGGTATATGAATAGGAAGGGCTTAGAGGGATATGGGCCGGGTGCTGGCAGGTGGGACGAGATTGGGTTGGGATATCTGGTCGGCATGGACGAGTTGGACCGAATGGTCTGTTTCCGTGCTGTACATCTCTGACTCTATGAGGTTCTATTACGCTTTTACCATACTAGTTTCCCTCTGCTGAAGGCTTGTGATCATCTGACTTTGCTATCATGATTCCCTCTCTCTTTGCTCACTTCCCACTTCCCCCACCCCTCGGCCAAAGTCTATCTTCTTATCCCCCACTGTGAGACTGCAGACTTAACTGATGCTGTAGACTCTGGCAGTCAGACAGAGGAGTTTGCTCAAATTGGCCACCACACTCTCAGTGGCTACTGCTGGGACAACAGAGCTGTCAGCCAATTGGAGTTGGGTAAGAAGCTCCCAGACGTGGAACCTGCCCCTGAATGAGGGGCAGATCTCCCACCTCCAGCCAATTAACAATCCCACTGGATGTTTTATGAGAACAGGAACACTGTAATGGATAGAATGTGTTCCTGTTGTCTTTCACAGCAGCAGAGGTTTGAAAACAATGTCGCTTCAGGGGAAACCAGCTTATGGTAACTGTCAAAAAATTCAGAGACAACATGAAGAAAGTAGAAAGTTGAAAGCTACTTGTTACAGACTGTGTGCATTAGCTGAAATGATACTGGATGCAGATTCAAGAGCAAATTTGAAGGAAGAATAAGATAAATATTTGAAAAGTAAGAAAATACATCCTGGTCTCTGAAGAAAAGACTAGTGCAGTAGGAATGGATTGAATAGTGCTACAAAGAGCTAGCCCAGACATAATGGGCCAAATGGCCTCCTCATGTGCTATGTCATCATGTAAGACCTGAAACCTGTGCAATCAAAAGGATTTGAACATACATTCAGCAGGAGATTAATTACCACAGAACTAATTGATGAAAGTGCTAATGAACTCTAATGCTAATGGAATTTATAAATACATTCACCCATCCTTATCTTCAGCAATAGCCATTTTTGAATGGGTACTAAAAATTTTAAATGAACTCACATCATAAAGCCTAGGTATCTCAAACACTGCTTACATTGGGCCCACTCAAAAATTCTTGGGACTTTGCCTCAGACATTGCATGCAATAATTGCATACACCAAGACTCAACCTTCAAGTCTACAATTTCAGTATTCATGGCAAGCCAGCCCATGACCTTCTGACTTCATGAAGGTGTCTTTAAATAGCTACATGACCAGTGTAGATTTTCTACATTACCTCTGCCCTCTTGTCTCAAGGGATGTTCCCTTGGCTTCCTTCGAATGTAAGGTTTTGTCTTTAACAAGCTTCTTGGGAATGTAATTGCTCTTCCTTTTTGCAACTCAGAATGATCTGTTGCAGTGTTTAAAAGGATGTGATTTTACAGTTGGATTTGCAACTACAAACTATTGTGTAATAAGTAGATCTTCCAGCGAGCAGGTACTCTTGATTATTCCAATTATTTATCTTCAGTTTCTATCTTTTGTTCAACCTCATTGTGTGGTAACTATTCTAATTGCTCCCAGTCAGGTACAATTGATCACAAGATTTGCACACTCCTACTTCTTGCCATAGGCATTTTGGGAAGACATACAGGCTGATACCAACCTGTTAGGCCTCATTATAAGCACACCTTCCATGGCCATTACATCCTGGAGAGGGATTTAAATCTGGAGATTTTGGCTCAGAGGCAGGAACACTTCCTATTCTATCACAAGACCTCCCTTCATATCCTTATACCATGGTTATAATTTAACTAACGTACTGTATAGCTCAATCAATATTGTGTATTGAACATGCCCTGTATGTATTTCTATGTCAGAGACTGTTGTTAGCATAAACAACAATAACAGGTTTAACAACAACAATTTGAACTTGAAATACAATAACAGCTTCACATTGGGACTTTAAACATAATAAAATGTCACAAATGTGCTTCTCAGAATTATTCTGAATCAAAATTTGGCACCAAGTCCCATGATCAAAATCTTGGTTAAAGCAGTAGGTTTTAAGAAGCACTTCAAAGAAGGAAAGCAGAGTATTCAAGCCGAGGGGTTCACAGATGGAGAATTCTTGAGTTTAGGGCCTCAGAAGCTGAAATCCATGTTGGCCAAGGCTGGAATGATAAAAATAAAAGATGACCAAGAGACCAGAATAGAATCCAGAGATCTGAGAGTTGTAGCAATAAATGAGGTTACAGGAAAGGAATAGCCCATAGAGGGAGGGTAAACAAGGGTGGACGTTTACAAAATTGAAGTGTTTTTTGAGCAGGGGCCAACAAGCGACGGGAGCAGTGTGTCTGGGCTAGCTCTTTGTAGCACTATTCAATCCATTCCTACTGCACTAGTCTTTTCTTCAGAGACCAGGATGTATTTTCTTACTTTTCAAATATTTATCTTAGTCTTCCTTCAAATTTGCTCTTGAATCTGCATCCAGTATCCTTTCAGATAATGCACACAGACTGTAACAAGTAGCTTTCTACTTTCTTCATGTTGTCTCTGATTTTTTGCTGCAAGTTAGGGCATCACTTCAAAGTCTTTGATGAGATTTCAATTGTTCCTTTACGGATTCAGTGAGAGAAGCTAGGAAGTCGTAGACCCATAGGCAGTTAGCTTCAGAACAGGAAATTACTGGGTCTGTAATGAAGAGCATGAGGGAGCAGCTTGAAAAGTTTCAACTGATCAGAGTGGGGCAGAAAGGGTAAGTCATGTCTGATAAACTTGAGATTTTTTTTAAAAGAGATGATGTAGTCAAGAGGTAACTTGCAGAAGGCAGTTAATAATGCCTCTTATAAGAAACTGTTGAAGAAAATTGGAAGAAGTTGAAGGCAAGTTGCTGACCCGTTCAGAAATGGATTGAACCACAGAGAGACAGAGGGATGCCTGGTAGGTACTCTATTCCTTGAGATGTGATTAGTCTTGCCCCACAGGATCGGTGTTGGGATCTTAACTATTCACCATGTTTATTAACGACTTAGATTATGTGATGGAAGGCCATGTTTGCCAATGACATAAAAATAGGCAGCTTTGGAATCGGTACAGATAAAATTGAAAAGATGAATGGGTTAGTTTCAGCAGATTAGATACATCAGACTGGGATTGTTAACTCTGTTTCTCTCTCCACAGATTCTGTAAATAAACTTCAGAGTAGGTAAAATTAAGATTCTCCACTTTCAATTTAGAAGGACAGAACCGAGTAAAATTTAGTGACAATAGGAGACCAAAGAGATCCTTACATTTTTATAAAATTATTCGTTTATGAGATGTGGGCATCACTGGCTACGTCAGCATTTATTATCCATCCCTAATAGCCCACAGAGCAGTTAAGAGTGAATCATATTGCTGGAATCACGCGTAGACCAGACCAGATAAAGACGGCAGATTGCCTTTCCTAAAGGACATTAATAACCAGATGGGCCCTTCCAACAATCAAAAGTGGTTGCATAGTTACCATTAGGATAGCTTTTTATTGAATTCATTACCTGAAAAGATGGGTCTTGAAGTCACGTCCCAGAAGCGAAAGAGATGGCCAAGTGATATTTTCACTGGAATATTAATCCAGAAACTCAGCTAATGTCCTGGACCAGGGTTCAAATCCTGCCACAGCAGATGGTGGAATTTGCACTCCAAAATAAAAAAATCTGGAATTAAGAAACCATCAAATTAATCTGTAATTATGAACTATGAAGCCATTGTTGATTGTCAGGAAGGACCTAGTTTACTCACAAATGTCCTTCAGTGTAGGAATCTGCCATTCTCACCAGGCCTGGCCTATGTGTGACTCCAGAGCCCCAGCAATGTAGTTGACTCTTGATAGCCCTCTGGAATGGCCTCGCAAGCCACACAGTTCAAAGGTGAGCAATAAATGCTGGCCAGCCAGAGATACCCACATCACAAGAGCGAATTTTAAAAAAGGGCATTTAGCCTGAGGTTGTTGGATAACTGACCCAGTAACATTACCACTACACCATCACCTCAGCCCTCCTGCTAAGGTATAAAATATCAAAGGTAATCAAAAGAGTTTTTTTTAAAACCTAGAGGAGTAATTAGGAGAAAGTAGAATTCATGATTGAGTTATACAAGGCCCTCGTTAAACCACAGCTGGAGTACTCTGAGCAGTTCAGGGAACCGCAATGTGGGAGCATACCCAGGTTCTGAAAGATAGGTCCAGCAGGATACAAGGTTTTACCTCCAATGAGAGGTTGTACTAATCAAGTTGTTTTTCCTGAAATTAAAAAGGTAAAGGGTGATTTATTAACATTTTCTGAACCTCAGGAACAGACAGGGTCAATAGTAAGAAACTATTTCCGCTGGCTAGGAAGTCGAGGACTAGATGGCCTGGTCTAAAACTTGGAGTGATATCTTTCAGGAGTCAACTTAGGAAAAGTCAAGTTTAGACACAATGAAAGTATGATTCAGGCTTTCAGCAGCAGATGGACTGACATAGAGACAGAGTCAGACAATGTTAAAGAAGTCAAAACAGGCGATCTTTGTAGTGGTGGAGATATGTGGACAGAAACTAATCCTGCCGTCAAATAGTCTGGTTAGGCCTCAGATAATTGCCAAAGAGAGGGATTGAAGCCAGTGGCTAGGGAATGGCGTTTATTGAGTTGGGGGCAATTTCTACTCATCCAGTACTGGATAATAGACAACCAGTCTGGCATGGAGTCAGTATTACAGCATGGAATAATGTCCTTTGGACCATCTTGCCTACCTACTCTGGACCAATTTTCTACCACTTAGCATGAGGCCTCGTTGCTCTGGCAATTTGGCGCTGAAGTACAGCCACTGGCACACTTATAGAAAATAGGACTGTATTAAATAATAAACAAATTAGACACAGCAACAGATTCAATCAGAGGGAGGCATGGATTGCCCTTTATGTTGCTACGGTAGTTCTGTGAAATGTGACACTAACTAGACGAGTAATCTAAAGGTCAGGAGTTTACATCCTACCATGGGAAATTATGCAATTAAATTAATTAATTCAGCAATTTGTTGGCCAGAATTGCAAAGTAATAACTATGACAGCTATTGATTGTCAGCAAAAGAAACAATTGGTTTATTCATATCCTTCATAGAGGTATATACAGATACACAACTCCAGGCCCATAATAAGTGCTTGACTCTTAATGCCTTCTGAAATGGTAACAATAGCCAAGAAGAAAGGATTGGAGATTTATTGGAGATTTATAATCAGCATGGTCTAACCAGAATAACAAAACCTAATGTATCAGTCAATCCTTTCCTTTCTAACATTGGCAGCTCACTCAGAATTCATTCACCTTTGCATTAAATTTATGAGATTAAATTGCACTTCTTCATCTACCTTTTCAACTCAGGTATTAGCACGCATGTCCTCTCAGGGTTACTGCCTCCATTAAAGTAACACGTGGAGCTGCGTTGCATGACGTTTGGCTGCTAATATTGACTGCAGCATCTTCTTGGCTACAGTGCACAGGGAAATCCGGACCTCTGTACTGACAGGCCCAGAGTTTGGTAATGGAATAGTTAATACAGGAACCGAAGCAAACACGAGGTACAAATGCATTTTGTGAAATGTAATTCTATTGCACTGTGATGTGGCACCAGCCAATTGCCAAGGCAGACTACTGGACTATTGTGAACAGCTGCTATGTTTAATGAATGTCATTCAAGAAGCTAAATGTGAACCTCATCTGGTCTATCTGTGATGCCAGGAATTCTCCATTATGGGTGACTTGTAAGGCCCTTTCAAACTTTGAGATACCACCAAAAATGCAAACAAAGGAATGTGGGTGATCTTACCCATGCCACTTCTAGATGGATAGCAAATATGCTGCTTCTGTAAGAAAGATAGTTTTTAACAATCAGTTGAGAGATGTTATTATACACCTTGTGAGCAGTTGGGAACTGAACCTTGGTCTCCCAATTCAGAGGTAGGGACACTACCACAGCATCACCAAGAGCTCCTTAATAAGCTATGACATTAGCCCTGGCATAAATTAGCTTCTTTTTTAATCAATCTGTTCAGAGATGTTATGACAAATCAGCAAAGCAAGTAGGAACTTGAAATTATGCTTCCTGACTCAGAGGTAAGTACACTACCACTGCACCCACAAGAATCCTCCCCTTCTGTAATAGAGGACTCGGCTTTAACATTAATCTGAGGATGAATTGGGAGAGCATGGCAGCCCTAAAATAGGGCAGAAGGGTCATGTCATTATCTCACCATCGTACTGTCTTGTCAGGAAGAGGGAACTTTGCAAATGGTTTCCCCGCCCAGAGCCAAAGGGTTCCACCCACGTGGCCTCTCCCCACTGCCACTAACTCCTCACCAGGTGGGTTAAGCACCCAGTTTAGCTTTGGCCCTTTGGGAGTGCTCTCCTCACTGGTATGGGTGACCTGGCCAGGCCCTCCGCTTACTTCACTGTGATGGCAATGTCCATTCCTGGCACTCTCTATCCCAAGTGTCAACCTCCCAGTAACCTCTGTGGTCTCTCTGATTGGCTGTCAGCTCTTGGAGCAAACAGCACCTCAATCAGGCGAAAGTGAGTACTGCAGATGCTAGAGATCAGAGCTAATAGTTTGGTGCTGGAAAAGCACAGCCAGTCAGGCAGCATCCAAGGAGCAAGAAAATCAACGGTTCTGGCAAAAGCCCTTCATCAGGAATGAGGCCTCATTCCTGATGAAAGACGTTTGACCAAATCGTCGATTTTCCTGCTCCTCGGATACTGCCTGACTGGCTGTGCTTTTCCAGTACCACACTCTTGGCTCAATACCTCAATCAGGACAGATGCCCCTCAGAAATCAGACACTACTGACCAGATCCCGTGCTGGATCCTTCAGATCTCCAAACTTGGGTCATCCCCATACAGCACTGCCAGGGAATCTCTGCTGTGATGACTGAGTCAAGCCCATAATCTGGTGCCTGATTGTCCAGTAGAGTTCATTATTCCTACTTGGTCTTATTCCCTGTTAAATTTATTTGGAAATTTCTCAATACTTTTGTATTCAATTTATCATTGTGCGCTTTGGGTCTCTTCCCATTTTCAAATTAGTTTATTTAATAAGTATTCATGGTTCCCAAAACAGGACATTCAAGTACCCTGTAATGAAAGGTGGGTAGAATGAAGATAGAGCGCCACTTAGTGTCAGTCCATAGGTGGTGCAGCAGCGGTTTGAGGAGTGTTGACCTGTGTGTTTGGCACACTGTGGGCAGCTTGTGAAGGTCTAACAGATGATACTTGGTCCCACAAGTGAGAGAAAGGGCTGACAGATGGAAGAACCTGATGTTCTGTAGCACCTTTCACATCCTCAGGACATCCCAAAACACTTCGCAGCCAATGACGTCAGAGAACCTATAGCATAAAAAAGGCCCTTTAACCTATCAAATCTGTTTCGAAAACAAGCCTCTAACTATTCTAAACTGTATTTGTCATCACTTTGTTATAGCAGCCAAATTGTGTGCAGAAAGATCTCATAACTAGCAAAAAAAACTGTAAAATCATTCTATTTGGTGAGGACAAATAAATAGATTAACATCCTGTGTTTCCGTATATGAGGTCACCGCTCAGGCTCTGACATGCCAGGGAAACTTCAGCCTATTCAGCCTCTAATCATCCTTCAATCCTGGCAGCATCCATGCAAATGTTTTCTGAATCCTATTGTCTTTCCTATAGCAGGGAGACTGGAATTGTATTCTATATTCTAAAAATGGCCTCACCAATGTCCTGTACAGTTGCAACATGACGCATAAACACCGATATTCAATGTTCTGACCAATGAAGGTAAGCATGCCAAACGCTTTCTTCACCACCCTGTCCACTTGTGACTCCATTTTCAAGGAACAATAGACCTGCATCCCTAGGCCTCTTTGTTCGGCAACACTCTTCAGGGCCTCCCCATTATGTGTAAAAGTCCTGCCCTGGTTTGCTTTACCAAATGTAGCACCTCACATCTAAGTTAAACACCATCAGCCAATCCTGCATGGATAGGGTGACTAACAAAGGTCTTTTTTCCCAGGGTAAAGGAGTCCAAAACTAGAGGGCATAGGTTTAAAGTGAGAGGAAAAAGATTTAAAAAGGACCTGAGGGGAAACTTTTCCATGCAGAGGGTAGTACATGCAAGGAATGAGCTGCCAGAGGAGGTGGTGGAGGAAGGTAAAATTAAAACATTTAAAAGGCATCTGGATGGGTACCTGAATAGAAAGAGTTGGGGGGGATAAGGGCCAAATGCTGGCAAATGGAAGAAGATTAAGTTAGGATATTTGGTCATCGTGGATAATTTGGACCAAAGTGTCTGTTTCTGTGCTGTATAACTCGATGCCTTTATGACTCTATCTAGTGTTAAAGAATCTTTTACACCTCTCAGAGCAAGCAGACAAAGATTCAGTCAAGTGACAGCGCCTTTGATAATGCAGCATTTGCTCAGGATAAAAAAAGTCAGCCAGATCGGCAGACAAAATAGAAAATAAATAACCTTCTGTCACAGAGATGGGAGGGATATTACCAACACTGTGCAACACTGCCTTCTGCAAGCTTTAACCTATGCACACAACACATAAATTGATATAATATGTCAAATAACATAATATAAAACACACAAGATAACTAAATATCTTATGAGACAAGAATTTTAATTGCATTTAACCACACATACAATGTGAGGACCACATTTCACATGTTAACGAAAGTAAGACTTGTATTTACATAGCACCTGCCACATCCTTCAAAGAGCTTCACAGCCAGTTGCTTTTAAAAGTGTCATCCATGTTGCAATGTGGACAAGCCCAGCAGCCAATTTGTTCAAAGAAAGCTCCCATGCGCTGCAAATAAGGCAAGTGGGTAATAATTTATTCGTGTCTACAGGATCAATACTGGTCACAGTAGATGGGAGAGCCCTTCTGATCTGAATGGTAGTGTGGATCTTTTACATTCAGCTGAACTGGCAAACAAGGCCTCAGTTTAACCTCTCCTCGGAAAAACTAGGTCTTAAGTTACTGGCCACACCAGAACTTAGAGGTATAAAAAGCAACTGAATTTTTCTTCAGTACAATCCGAATAGATTACACATAAGAACATAAAGTTCTCTGCCGAATAAATAATAAGAGCCATTACCTCTCTACATGTGGCCATATAATTGGTTGTTCTAATGGATTTATATTGCAAAACCTATCTTTTTAATTGCCTGATGTGTTTCTGAAGCAATAGCAGCACCTAGTGGCTGAAGGAAATCCATGATTCTGAGCTTGTAAAAGATTGGAAAGGATATAATAATGATTTAAATACTTACGTTTGGTACAATGGAGAATTTTTTCCACTATGTCTTTGCTCAAGGAGTAAAAGCACCGAGAGATAAAGAGGAGTGAAACATTGAACAGACTCTAGCTGTGAGATGCGGGCAATTAGGCAGAACTTTCTCCTGGGACTTCACAGCAAGAAGCTGCATTGTTCAAGGATATAAAATGTAGCAGGTCAGCTGGAGTCTCATTTACTGGCTATGAGGTAATTGTTCTCTGATTCAGTTCTCTCTCACCATCCTATCTATCCAATATTACGAGAGGTCTTCCAATGCAGTTGATCTTGTCCTGCCTTTGAAGCTCGATCTAATATATAGGAACAGAAGTAGGCCACTCAGCCCATTGAGTCAGCACTGCCATTCAGTTAGGACATGGCTAACCTGAAAGTCCTCAACTCCACTTGCCTGACTTTTCCCCATAGCCCTGATACTCTTAATGATTAAAAATCTCTCTACCTCAACCTTGAATATGCTTCTTGATCCAACCTCAATAACTCTCTCTCTGTTGTAAAGAATTCCACAGATGTACTACCCTCTAATGTTACATCCACTTTAAATGTAGGCAACTCCTCACTCTGAGATTATTCCCTCTGGTCCGAGACTCTCCCACAACCAACTTTTCTGCATCTACCCTATCAAGCTTCCCACGAATCTGCTATGTTTTAATAAGATTGCCTCTCATTCTTTTAAACTGCAATGACAATAGGCCCAACCTACACAAACTGTCCTCATAAGAAAATCCCTCCATGTCCGCAATCAACTGAATCAATCTTCTCTGAACTGCTTCTAATGCCGATACATTTTTACTGAGATAAGAGGACCAAAACTATTCTTGGTATTCCAGGTGTGATCTAACTAGTACCTTGTATAATTTTAGCAAGACTTCCTTACGTTTACACTCCTTCCCCTTTGAAATAAAAACCAACCATCCATTTGCCTTTCCTATAACCCACTGAACTCAGATGCTAGCTTTTTGAGATTTATGTACAAGGACCCCCAAATCCTCGGTGCTGCAGCTTTCTGCAGATTTTCCACACTTAAATAATATTCAGCTCCTCTATTCTTCCTGCTAAAATGCATATCTTCACATTATTCCAGATTATATTCCATCAGCCAAGTTTTTGTTCATTCACTTAACCTGTCTATATTCCTCTATATCATCCTCACTACCTGCCATCTGTTTTTTTTTGTTTTCTGCAAACTTGACATCATCCAAGTTATTAACATATATTGTAATTAATTACAACCCTAGCACTGAACCCTGTGGCACTCCATTAGTCATGGGTTACAATGCTGAAAATACTCCATTTTATCTCAATTTGTTTGCATTCCATTAATTAGCCAATCCTCTATCCATACTAATATTCAATGGCAAACACTAAACGCTTTCTTATTAAGTAACCTTATGTGTGGAACCTTATTGAACACCTTTTGGCAATCTATATGTATTACATTAACTGGTTCCCCTCTAACTAGCCTGCTTGTTAACTCCATAAGTAGACAATAGACAATAGGTGCAGGAGTAGGCCATTCTGCCCTTTGAGCCTGCACCACCATTCAATATGATCATGGCTGATCATCCTTAATCAGTATCCTGTTCCTGCCTTATCTCCATAACCCTTGATTCCACCATCCTTGAGAGCTCTATCCAACTCTTTCTTAAATAAATCCAGAGACTGGGCTTCCACTGCCCTCTGGGGCAGTGCATTCCACACAGCCACCACTCTCTGGGTGAAGAAGTTTCTCCTCATCTCTGTCCTAAATGGTCTACCCCATATTTTTAAGCTATGTCCTCTGGTTCGGCACTCACTCATCAGCAGAAACATGTTTCCTGCCTCCAGAGCGTCCAATCTTTTAATAATCTTATATGTCTCAATCAGATCCCCTCTCAGTCTTCGAAACTCAAGGGTATACAAGCGCAGTCACTCCAGTCTTTCAGCGTAAGGTAGTCCCGCCATTCCATGAATTGACCTCGTGAACCTATGCTGCACTCTCCATGCTGACTCTGTCCTATCCTGTTACTACTGTCCAGATGTGTCGTAGTTTCATCCTTTATAATAGACTCCAGCATCTTTCCCATCACTGAGGTCAGACTGACTGGTCTATAATTTCCTGCTTTCTCTCTCCCACCTTTCTTAAAAAGTTGTATAACATTAGCCACCCTCCAATCCGCAGGAACTGATCCCAAATCTATCGAACTCTGGAAAATAATCACCAACACATCCACGATTTCCCGAGCCACCTCCTTCAGTATCCTGGGATGTAGACCATCAGGCCCCGGGGACTTATCAACCTTCAGACCTAACAGTCTCTCCAACACCAATTCCTGGCAAATATAAATTCCCTTAAGTTCAGGTCCTTCAGCCACTGTTCCCTCAGGGAGATTGCTTGTGTCTTCCCCAGTGAACACAGATCTGAAGTAACAATTCAATTCTTCTGCCATTTCTTTGTTCCCCGTAATATATTCACCAGTTTCTGTCTTCAAGGGCCCAATTTTAGTCTTAACCATTTTTTTGCCTTTCACATACCTAAAAAAGCTTTTACTATCCTCCTTTATCATTTTTGGCTGGTTTACCTTCGTACCTCATTTTTTTCTCTGCGTATTTCCTTCTTAGTAATCCTCTGTTGTTCTTTAAAAGCTTCCCAGTCTTCTGTTTTCCCACTTATCTTTGCTATGTTATACTTTTTCTCTTTTAACTTTATATGTTTCTTAACTTCCCTCGTCAGCTATGGCATCCCATGCCCCCTCCTAGGATCTTTCTTCCTTTTAGGAATGAACTGATCCTGCATCTTCTGCATTATACACAGAAATATCCGCCATTGTTCCTCCACTGTCATCCCTGCTAAGGTATTGCACTATTGAACTTTGGCCAGCTCCTCCCTCATAGCTCCATAGTTCCCTTTATTCAACAGAAATATTGTCACTTCCCTCTCCCTCTCAAATTGCAGATAGAAGCTTATTGTATTATGGTCACTACTTCCCAATGGCTCCTTCACTTCGAGGTCCCTGACCAATTCTGGTTTGTTGCACAATACCAGATCCAGAATTGCCTTCTCCCTGGTAGGCTCCAGCACCAGCTGTTCTAAGAATCCATCTCGGAGGCACGCCACAAAGTCTCTTTCTTGAGGTCCAATACTATCCTGATTCTCCCAGTCTACCTGCATGTTAAAATCCCCCATAACAACTGTAGTAACATCTTTGCGACAGGCCAATTTCAGCTCCTGATTCAACTTACATCTGACATCCAGACTACTGTTTGGGGGCCTGTAGATAACTCCCAAGAGGGTCTTTTTACCCTTAGAATTTCTCAACTCTATCCACACTAACTCTACATCCCCTGATTCTAGGTCCCCCGCGCAAGGGACTGAATATCATCCCTTACCAACAAAGCCACCCCACCCCCTCTGCCCGTCAGTCTGTCCTTACGATAGCATGTGTAGCCTTGAATATTCATTTCCCAGGCCCTGTCCACTTGAAGCCAAGTCTCAGTTATCCCCACAATATCGTATCTGCCAATTTCCAAAAGAGCCTCAAGCTCATCCATCTTATTTCTAATGCTTCGTGCATTCATGTATAGTATTTTTAATTTGTTACTGCTCTCATCCTTCCCATCAACTCCTATTTCACTCAACCTTACAGCATGATCCCTTTTTGAGTTTTGTGCCTCATTGATACAGTTGTTTTTCTTGACTTCTCTTGTTCTAACTTTTCCTTCAATTTCCTTCTTAAACATCCAGTTTGTCCCCTCCCCCCCGCTATTTAGTTTAAACGTAGCTGTGTTGCAGTCGCAAACCTGCCTGCCAGAATGCTGGTCCCTAACCTATTAAGGTGCAAACCATCTCTCTTGTATAATTTATGCTTACCACAAAACATACCCCAGTGATCCAAGAACTTAAATCCTTGCTTCCTGCACCAGTTCCCCAGCCACACGTTCAAGTCCATTATCTCCCTGTTTCTGGCCACACCACCCCGAAGAACCGAAAGCAAACCGGAGATAACCACCTTGGACGTCCTGTTTTTCGGCCTTCTTCCTAGTTCTCCGAAGTCCCGCTGTAGTATGTTCCTCCTCTTCTTCCCGACATCATTTGTGCCGACATGTACCACCACCTCTGGCTCTTCACCTTTGTCCTTGAGGATGTCCTGCACTTTGTTTGTGATGTCTTTAACCCTGGCACCAGGAAGGCAACACACCATCCTTAAGTCCCGCCTGCTGCCACAAAAACCCCGGTCAGTTCCTCTCACCATGGAGTCCCCTATTACCACGGCTCTGTGCGATGCCCGATACAATAATTGTAATGAATATCATTTTGGGCTTCTCCTTCATAAATCTGCTTGATTAGATTGTGCATTTTCACATGGTCTGTCACTTTCATCCTTTTTATTAGAGACTAACATTTTCCCAATGACAAGTGTTAAGACAACTGACCAAAAAAATCCTTTATTATCCTCAGATGTAACCCATCAAGTCGAGGACATTCACCACCTTCAGAACTATTAGTTCCTTAGTTTTTTTTTTCCAGTGAGCGTTATAGTATTTATTTCCATCTCTTTTGCCTTGATTATGTATTATTTTTGGAATGTATTTTCCATTGTGAAGACATAAAGTATTTATTCAATTCATCTACCTGGTTACCCATTACTAGTTCCTCAGCCTCCTATACGAGAGGTCAATGTTCAATGTGACCTCGCTTCCTATTTTAAAGAAACCGTTACTGTCTGTATTAAATTACTTGCTAGTTGGCCATCAAAGTTCATTTTCTCTTTTTTGGGGGGTCATCTTGTTAATGATAATGATGGAATAATAGACATTGGCCAGGCTCTTGGGGAGAACACCCCTGGTGTTCACTGAGAAAACAGACTGCTTTAATATCCCAACTGAACCATGGCACCTCTTTCAATGCAGCACTTCCACGTTGTGGTCAAGCAAGAGGCAGAAGGAAACAAATAACAGTACCCAAAAGAGAAGCAAGTGAAATGGAGACAATTCTGGACATGATGTGGGTCAGAATGTGGAAAATCATGAATGCAACAAAAGGGAAAGCTCGTGATCCTGACATTTACTTTACTCAGAAAAGTCAACAATAGGAGATTGTTTCAGAGTCAGCTTTCACTTGTGAAAACAAAGTCATTTTCCATTCTTGACTGAGTATTACTTTACATGGCACATGCAGTGCTCAACACACATTGTAAAACTTTTGAGCTGTCCAAACATGTTTCTGAGGTGTCAGCTTTGTCTCAGTGGTAAGTCTGAATCAGAAGGTCAGGTGAACAAGCCCCACTCTGAAGATTTCAGCCTATAACTAGATTGACAATTCAGTGCAGAAGGGAGTGTCTTCTTTCAGGAGAGATGTTGAAGTAAAGGCTTGTCTGCTTTTTCTAGGCATCCCATGGCACTATTTTGAGATAAATAAGTGAATTCTGCCATTGGATTTGCCATCTTTGATCCCATAACCAGTTTCATGCCATTCAAGAGTGAAGTCAGGAAGAACTTACTACTCAAAGGCTAGTGGAGATCTAGATCTCTCACCCAGAACAAGCCAAGAATGCCAGATCAGCTGAAAACTTTAAGGCAGGGCTTGAGCATATTTTTGCTAAATGGTAAAATGGAACTAAAGAGGTTAGGTGGATCTGGAATACAAACAGCTCTGATCCAATTGACTGATTAAATAAACTGCAGTGGGAATAGGAACATAGTTACAGGAGTAGGCCACTCAGCCTATCAAGTCTGCTCCTCCATTCAATACTAGTGGGTGGCACGGTGGCACAGTGGTTAGCACTGCTGCCTCACAGCGCTGGAGACCCGGGTTCAATTCCCGCCTCAGGCGACTGACTGTGTGGAGTTTGCACATTCTCCCTGTGTCTGCGTGGGTTTCCTCCGGGTGCTCCGGTTTCCTCCCACAGTCCAAAAAAAAAATGTGCAGGTCAGGTGAATTGGCCATGCTAAATTGCCCGTAGTGTTAGGTAAGGGGTAGATGTAGATGTAGATGTAGGGGTATGGGTGGGTTACGCTTCGGCGGGGCGGTGTGGACTTGTTGGGCCGAAGGGCCTGTTTCCACACTGTAAGTAATCTAATCTAAACTACCATGGATGATTGATTACTTCAATAGCTTTTACCCACTCCATCTCCATAACCCTGTGTGTCATTGATAATCAGAAATCTGTCAATCCCTATTTAAAACGTACTCAAAGACTGAGTTTCCACAGCCCTCTGTGGTAGAGAATTTCCAAAATATCCCTCATCTTCGGAAGAAAGTTGCATCCCACTTACTTCAAATTGTGTCCACTGACACTTTCCCCAAGAGGGGGAGGAAATCTTATCTACATTTACTCAGACTATCCCTTTAAGTATTTTGTAAGTTTCAATGAGATCACCTCTCATTCTTTAAAACTCGAGAGAATTCAGACCCAGTTTGCTCAATGTCTCCTTATAGGACAGTCCCACCACCCAGGGAACCAATCTGGTGAACATTCATTCCAGTCTTTCTTGACAATATCTTTCCTGAAACAAGAAGACCAAACTACAACCAGTATTCCAGGTGCAATCTAACCAAGCTCCCATACAAGAAGCAAGGCTTCACTACTCCTGTACTCAAATCCACTTCCAATAAAGGCTGCGACAGGGTTAGGGTTAGGGATCCATTCGCCTTCCTAATAGTTTGCTGGAAAGAAGAGCAAAGGGTTAATGTAAATCAGACATTGATGTGATTGACAGGATGAAATTGTTTGAGAGAGAGAGAAAACACTCATAGAGAGTTTGAGATGGAGATTGATGTGAAAGCAGCAGTCTGTATTAAATGGAGCAGTGTATATGGCGTTAATAAAGAGTTGGAACTGCCTTCATTAGACTACATCCAGATTAGTACAGCAACCAGTTCAATACTAAAAAGGATAGCGACAAACTAAACCTTTCAATATAGAAAGGTAGTCCCATGATGCAAAGCGCTTCGTTAAGGGTCCGCCCATGTCAAACTAAACAGCTGGGGGAAGGGTGGGATTGAAGATCCCAGCTTCTGCACCAATGTTCCAAGGTGCCACCTTGAAGATATAATCTTTGCGTGAAAACTGCCTGTTGAATTTATCTCCATACCAACAGTGATTGCGCTTCTCATAGCATTGTAGAGTCATTGAAGCAAAGAGCACAGAATCTGGATTAGAGTGGTGCTGGAAAAGCACAACAGTTCAGGTAGTATCTGAGGAGCAGGAAAATTGACGTTTCGGGCAAAAGCCGTTCAACAGGAATACAGGCAGAGTGCCTGAAGGATGGAGAGATAAATGAGAGGAGGGTGGGGGTGGGGAGAGAGTAGCAAAGAATACAATGGGTGGATGGGGGTGGGATGAAGGTGATAGGTCAGAGAGGAGGGTGGAGTGGATAGGTGGAAAGGAAGATAGGCAGGTAGGACAAGTCATGGGTACAGTGCTGAGCTGGAAGTTTGGAACTGGGGTGAGGTGGGGGAAGGGAAATGAAGTCCACATTGATGCCCTGGAGTTGAAGTGTTCCAAGGTGGAAGATGAGGCATTCTTCATCCAGGTGTCGGGTGGTGAGGGAGCAATGGTGAAGGAGGCCCAGGACCTCCATGTCCTCGGCTGAGTGGGAGGGGGAGTTGAAATGTTGGGCCATAGGGCAATTTGGTTGATTGATGCGGGTATCCCAGAGATGTTCCCTAAAGTGCTCTGCTAGGAGGCGTCCAGTCTCCCCAATGTAGAGGAGATCGCATCGGAAGCAACAGATACAATAAATGATATTGGTGGATGTGCAGGTAAAATTTTGATGGATGTGGAAGGCTCCTTTAGGGCCTTGGATGGAGGTGAGGGAGGAGGTGTGGGTGCAGGTTTTGCAATTCCTGCGGTGGCAGGGGAAGGTGCCAGGATGGGAGGGTGGGTTGTTGGGGGGCGTGGACCTGACCAGGTAGTCACAGAGGGAACGGTCTTTGCAGAAGGCGGAAAGGGGTGGGGAGGGAAATATATCCCTGGTACTGGGTCCGTTTGGAGGTGGCGGAAATGTTAGCCGATGATTTGGTTTATGCAAAGGTTGGTAGGGGTTGGAAGGTGAGCACCAGAGGGGTTCTGTCCCGACGTCCCCAACAGTACCCTTCCACCGACACTCTCATTCGTTTGGCCGAAAACTGGTCCTCACCCTTAACAATTTCTCCTTCGAATCCTCCCACTTCCTCCAAACCAAAGGGGTAGCCATGGGCACCTGTGTGGGCCCCAGCTATGCCTGTCTCTTTGTTGGCTATGTAGAACAGTCCATCTTCCGTAATTACACCGGCACCACTCCCCACCTCTTCCTCCGCTACATTGATGACTGCATTGGCGCCACCTCGTGCTCTCGCAAGCAGGTTGAGCAATTCATCAACTTCACCAACACATTCCACCCTGACCTTAAATTTACCTGGACCATCTCTGACACCTCCCTCCCCTTCCTGGACCTCTCCATCTCCATTAATGACGACCGACTTGTCATCGACATTTTTTACAAACCCACCGACTCCCACAGCTACCTGGATTACACCTCTTCCCACCCTACCTCCTGCAAAAATGCCATCCCGTATTCCCAATTCCTCCGCCTCCACCGTACCTGCTCCCAGGAGGACCAGTTCCACCACAGAACACACCACATGGCCTCCTTCTTTAGAGACCGCAATTTCCCTTCCCATGTGGTTAAAGATGCCCTCCAAAGTATCTAGTCCACATCCCGCACCTCCGCCCTCAGACCCCACCCCTCCAACCGTAACAAGGACAGAACGCCCCTGGTGCTCATCTTCCACCCTACCAACCTTCGCATAAACCAAATCATTCACTGACATTTCCGCCACCTCCAAACGGACCCACCACCAGGGATATATTTCCCTCCCCACGCCTTTCCACCTTCCGCAAAGACTGTTCCCTCTGTGACTACCTGGTCAGGTCCACGCCCCCCCTACAACCCACTCTCCCATCCTGGCACCTTCCCCTGCCACCGCAGGAATTGCAAAACCTGTGCCCACACCTCCTCCCTCACCTCCATCCAAGGCCCTAAAGGTGCCTTCCACATCTATCAAAGTTTTACCTGCACATCCACTAATATCATTTATTGTATCCGTTGCTACCGATGTGCTCTCCTCTACATTGGGGAGACTGGACGCCTCCTAGCAGAGCGCTTTAGGGAACATCTCTGGGATACCCACACCAATCAACACACCGCCCTGTGGCCCAACATTTCAACTCTCCCTCCCACTCAGCCGAGGACATGGAGGTCCTGGGCCTCCTTCACCGCCGCTCCCTCACCACCCGACACCTGGAGGAAAAATGCCTCATCTTCCGCCTTGGAACACTTCAACTCCAGGGCATCAATGTGGACTTCAACAGTTTCCTAATTTCCCCTTCCCCCACCTCACCCCAGATCCAAACTTCCAGCTCAGCACTGTCCCCATGAATTGTCCTCCCTGCCTATCTTCCTTTCCACCTATCCACTCCACCCTCCTCTCTGACCTATCACCTTCATCCCAACCCCATCCACCCATTGTACTCTTTGCTACCTTCCCCCACCCTCCTCCCTGACCTATCATCTCCATCCCCACCCCCACTCACCTATTGTACTCTATGCTACTTTCTCCCCACCCCCACCCTCCTCTCATTTATCTCTCCACCCTTCAGGCACTCTGCCTGTATTCCTGATGAAGGGCTTTTCCTGCTCCTCGGATGCTACCTGAACCGCTGTGCTTTTCCAGCACCACTCTAATCCAGAATCTGGTTTCCAGCATCTGCATCTGCTCATAGAGCACAGAAACAAACTCTTTGGTCCAAGTCGTCCATGCTGAACATAATCCCAGACTAATGAAGGGCCTTTGCCCAAAAGATCGATTTTCCTGCTCCTCGGATGCTGCCTGACCTGCTGTATTTTTCCAGCACCCACTCTAATCTAGACTCTGACCTCCAGCATCTGCAGTCCTCACTTATGCCTATAATCCCAGACTAAGCTAGTCCCATCTGCCTGCTCAATATGAAAGGTAGCATAGAAATATAAGTTCTTTCCTCTGAGTCGGGGCCAAGTTTATGAACATATCCAAGACCAGGTTTGATGTTGATAAGCTTATGAGCTTATTGGGAGCTCCCATTCCATTTATTTTAAACGAACAAAAAGTATTCTATAAAAGTGATAGTACACCTCTGATACTTAATTTAAACATGCAACATTTCAGAGTCTTTTTTTTTAATAAAAAGCAAAACTTAAGAAGTCTTTCTAAATGACTACTGACATTTGCACAGTCCTGCTAATTGTTCAAAGTCCTGGCTTGTTGCCCTCAGCATTACATTGCTCAAAGATAAACTTGTTTTTTGTTCCATTTGATGACACATTCAGGAAGAATCCCTTGTTCAACTCTCCACAGTGCCTAATAGCATTCCGCACATGCAGAATAGGTTTAAACATGCTCTGGAATTCTTGACACATGTTCTCATGGGAAGGGCCAGGCGAGTCCCACAGAGGACATGTGCGTTATCCCACACTGGAATGTCATTGCCACAAAAGCACCATTGGTGGGAAGCTGAGTCATGGCTGCACCCTGACGGTGTGTGTAGGAGGTCAGCAGGTCTGTACATAGGCTCCCCATCACTAAACCTATCAAAAGGAATTTAATTAGCTAACCGTGAATGAATCAATGTGTAGTTAGTAATGAATAATCTGTGGATGGAGTGTATGGCTATGATTTAACTGGAGGCACTTATTGAGAAAGTGAATGAAATGTACTGTGAAAGCAGTCCGGATTTGGCAATTTTAAGTAATCAAACTTTTAAGGTATCTGCAACACTTACTGTTAGCTTTCAAAGGGCATTTTAAACATATAGTTCTGTTTTTATTTTGTACAGTCTTAAAAATGCTGCTCCCTTTCTCTCAGACAGTCCTTCGGGATTGACGTTGCCTCACTTCTACTCCAGTGCAATGGGCTCTGAGATGGCTGGGAAGTCCAAAGCATGGTCAGCAGATGCTGCCACATGAGGAACTGTTTGGGGCAGGATTGGCTCGATGAGTTGTTTGGAGGCTTGTGTGCTCAATCCAATGCCTCAAGTTCACTCTGCAGCTTGCTGACAAAGTCTCTCAATGATTTTGGGGCCTTAGCAGATCTGTTTTGGTCAGCCACAGTGTTTGACCTCTTCAGGAGTGCTTTGAGAGTGCCTCTAACCCATTTCCATTACCTTCTGGGACTCTGTGGCTGTGACCCAATTCTGAGTACAAAGGTTGCTTTGAGAGTCTGGTGGCAGGATACACATCACATGTCTCACCCAACACAGTTTATTTTGAGAGTTTAATGCATGACGCTGGGTGAGTTAACTTGAGAGAAGAAACTTCTTGCATCCAATTGAAGGAGCAAAAGAATCTTTAGCAACACCCATGATTAAAACATTGACACTTGCTCAACCTCACCATTGACCGTGTGATGTTTATGTTCTATTCCTCTGTCTTTAAACCCAGAAACACAGAAGTGCTTTTTCAACCATCTTATCAGTTTGCCATGATACCTTTAAGGATTTATATATATGGCCATTTAGATCTCTCTTGTTATCTACATTTTAACATTGTGCCACTTATAGTTTACTGTCTTTACATTTTAGTACTACCAAAGTCCTCCTAATCCTAACTTCACATTTCGCTGCATCTGCTATGCTTCTGCTCATTCTCCCATTTATGGCTGTGTCATCCAGAAACCTACAGATATCCTCATCACTGTCTACCACTTTGTCAATGCTCCTACCAACTGCAAACTCTGTGCTGTTGCTCCCTATACCTGAGTCCAGGTTATTTGATAAATGTATAACCCAACAGAGTGAAAAATTAGCCATAGGGAACACCATTACAAACCACTTCCCAGTCTGAGAAACATTCTCAGCCACCATGACCCTTTGTTCTGTCACTGAGCCAATGTTGGACCCAGCCAGTCCACAACTTTCCTTTTGATACATTTTCTTTTTGACCTCCTGAAATTCTGTACATTCATTGCACGACCTTGATCTCCTTCTCCGTAACCTCCTCAAATCGTAGTTGGACCCAGTTTGCCTTTTAATAAGTCATGTTGGCTCTTGTTAGTTCACACATCGCTTTCAAAATAAAGTCACAGTTAAATAGGCAATATCCTGCCCACCCACTGATTTATCTGCAGTTTCCTGGTTTAGCTCTCAACCCTTTATTAAATAGTGGTAGACCATTAGCAACTCTCTGGTCTTCTGACACTATTCATCTCTTCAATCAGGAGTGAAAGATTGTGACCAAAACCTCTGCTAAGTCCACTCTTATTTCCTGCAATAACCTGCAATGAAATCCATCTGAACCAGCCAATTTCCTAATTCCCAGTTACACCATCATTTTTTGCTAGCTTTTCTCTATCCATTTCTTTCCCATCCATAATTGCCTCCCCAAAAATTAATAACGAGTTTCCATCGTGTGAGATTTCATATAACCAGAGCTTAATGCACAAAGGAAGCCTCTCAGGTCATTGTGTCATGGGTTGGTTCTTTTGTGGAGCAATCAGAAGTTAGTTACATCACCCCACTCTCTACCCAGAAGCATATATCTTCCTCAGCTTCAACTAGTTATCCAATTTCTCTTTAAAGATGCAATGGTCTCTGCCCCAATCATTCCCTACGGCAAGGCATATTATGCTCCAACAACCCCCCCCCCCCCCCCCCCCCCCCCCAAAACACACACACACACACACACACACAAATAAATTATTTTTTAACCTCACTTCTTATTCTCTCGGTGATAATTTTAAGTGAAATATGTTTGTATGTCCCCAGCCCTTAGCCCACAAACCTTTAATGTATAAACAAAAGCATGACACAATTCAAAGTAGCTACAAACTATTTAGCAACACCAGCCCAAACATATTGTTGAGCATCATACTGTTGACAGAAGAGTTCTTTTTAATAAGCAGCAGTAGAAAGCATTCCCTTAAGGGGCAGAAAAATTGCAGTCCTTTAGCCTGTGACTCAACTACCTAATCTGACAACTGAGCAACAGCTCATGATATAATTTAACACTTTGGTATGCAAACGCCTCCAATTTTATTACCTGTCTCATTTGGGGTTAGTTTGGTTTTGTCAGTTGATTCTCACTGCCAAGAAAATGAATTCTCTCTGTGGTGTCAACATACCAAAAACTTAATATGAAAGAAACTTTATATGTGTTACTTCAGATTAATTATTTTATAGAGAATCGTAAAAAATAGTTCATTATAAATGTACATTGTTTTTCCTCTAACACGTGTATTTTAATAAAACTTTACAGTCCCATTTGACATACAAGGAAGAAATTAACACGGATTTTCAATGTGCCTTTTACAGGAACAGTAGCTGTGAATTTCCGCGGGTGTCAGAACTACAACTGTCAGATAGAACCTACCTGAAAATGATTTGGAGATGCCAGTGTTGGACTGGGGTGGACAAAGTTAAAAATCACACAACACCAGGTTATAGTCCGACAGGTTTCATCGGGAGCACCTGATGAAGGAGCGGTGCTCTGAAAGCTAGTGCTTCCAATTAAACCTGTTGGACTATAACCTGGTGTTGTGCGACTTTTAACTTTATATCTGAAAATGGTCATTCCAATTGGGCTTGGAAGGGTGGAAACCTTGTCCCATGGTTATAGGATCCGTAACATAGGAGTAGGGTTCTTTACACTAAAATATCTTGCCTCTCTTGTTTACCATGGATCTGGCGTTTCAACAGAGACCAAGATTAGAGAGTCAAGTTGCAGTGATTAATGGGGATCACTGTTAAACTTTCCAAAGGCCACCATAGACCAGCTGTCTCATGAGAGGGGGACAACTGGTGGCGATTAAACCTGAGATCACCACACCTCAGATAAGATTGAGAAGGAGAGTCCTTCAGGGTAACCTCAGCTGGTATAGGAAGTGAACCCAAACTATTGGTGTCACTCTGCATTACAAATCGGCTGTCCAGTCAACTGAGCTAACCAAACCACCGTTGGTCAACAACTTTAGGGTTGAAGTGGCACAAAATGAAACAGGACATGCCATGGAGATCAGTTGGCACTAGAAGCTGACCCTGGAAGACTAACTGGGCAGAGATCATGACTTTTTAGGCTTAAGGTTAACTTAGCACCTATTTTCTCTGTGATGAAATCAGTAAGGATATTTACAGACAACCTGTAGCAGAAAGGCAGAACTCTGAAAAACTGGGACCACTGGTTCCTCATTGATTTTGCTTCTGTCTTTATCAGTCCAGTACATCAACTGAAGACTTAATCAATGTGGCGCACCCTATTTGTATCAAACAATTGACTGGCAATGTCCAACATAGGCAGCACTACCATCTCCTTTCTAACTGGGTACCAACAGTAACATGATACATTCCCCAAAGTCAAGTGGTTATCGTGTCAGCCTTGCGAGGCCCTCCCGCAGATTATTCTACATACCAGTTACTGACAATGCATCACAGGCAGACTACATGATGCGCTGTGTATTTGTGTGAAGTCCTTTGAAGATGCATGTCTCCTGACAGTGTTAATTATAAGCTGCTGTTTGAATGTGGCCACTGCTCCAGTGTAATTGGCAACTGAACGTCCATATGGTTGAGTGAGGGCTTGGCTTTGGCTGGAAGCAAATATGAAACAAGTTGAGAGACAACGCTTTGTGCACATTCACAGAGACTGCCTGATAAATAGCACTGCAATATGATTTTATCTCAGTAGTTTCTTTTTGCTGAGAAATCTTCTACCATGTTGCTCATAGTGTGTGCAGAGTAGACTCCGGCTGCTATCTTCTGACAAGTATGATACTGTGCTGTTTCCTTGCATTCAGCAAGCCAATTCTTTTCTTTTCATAAATTGTCAGGCTGAAAAATGTGTATTTATTGGAAATCCTAAATATATACGTGCAGTATCCCTGTCCCTTTAATCTCTGGGTATAGCCATTGACAGGACTGAGATTCACTGCTGCTTTCCAGACCAATATGAGCAGGAAGTCCGCATTGAATTGGGAATAAGGACCAACCTCAGGATAAGCACAAAGTCAATCCACTGGGATAACAGCACAAAATGTCGAAAATGTATCACCGATCTTTTTATTCAGTACGTTATAGATAGAAACATATGTTGAGGTTAATTGCTGTCACTTAGGAAAATTGATTCGTGAAAACCAGAATTTATTTTTAAACGCTAATTGCACAGTGAATGGTTCTTACCTGTTCTCTTGTGACTTATTCTGTATATATTTGACACACTGCTGTACACGAGTTCAATAGCCATGTGTATGTGCTCGTACACACTTCATGTGCATTCATTAATAGTCAAACAAAAAATAGAGACTGAGTGTTTTTGATTACTGTACATGTTTTATTTCCTTCTTTATTGAACAGCAGTAGATATTTGCTAAGAAAATGGGCACGTCTATAGCTATGGGGAGGGGGACTTTAGCCAAAATTACACACATGATTGAAGTTATGACTGTGCATGTCACAAAGTGTTGCCCGTCAATATTTTTATTCGGCAATGCTGAGCTCAGCTCACCCTTCAGTGCAGTGCTGTGGGTGTCCTGCATTGCTAAAGACACAATTCTCCATACAAGATGCTTTCATTTGAGATCCTGTCTATCTCAGGCAGAATTTAAAATAAAATTCCCATGTCATTATTTTGAGGAGGACAAAGAATTTTCCCTGCATCAACAATTCTTTAGCCAGCAACACTCAAACAAATAACCTGATCATTTTATCTCATTTTTGCTTGTGAGATCTTGTTCTGTGAAAATTGGCTACATCCTCCACATTAGACAGTAACAGCGCTTAAAAGCAGCTTCTTTAGTTTAGAAATATTGTGATTGTACAATATAAATTCTTAGAAGACACTGAAAGTATTCTGCCACTCAAGCAGCAATTTTCAAGAATAAATGTAAGATCTGATTCCTGATACTTGTTCATATAAAGCAACTTGGCCAAGAGACAGTTTGTCCTTGAATAAAGACTCTTAACAAAATAGCTAATGTACTAACTGAAAACATTCTTCTGGGTGCATCTTTAAAGATTACTGAAGATAAAGACATTTTCACCAGATACAAGGAAAACAATGATGCTTTGAGAGAATTGATAGCTTAGCTATCACAGCAAATGACAAACTGGGAAGTTAGGTTTGAGATGGTTTTGGTTTATATTCACTCATGGGACAGGAGTATCACTGGCCTGCCAGCATTTATTATCTGTTCCCAGTTGCCTTTGAGAAGGTGGGGGTGAGCTGCCTTCTTGAACTGCTGCAGTCCATGAGCTGTAGCCAGACCCACAATACCATTACGGAGGGAATTCCAGGATTTTGACCCCAGTGACGTTGAGGGAACGGTAATATTTTTCCAAGTCAG
The DNA here is from genome assembly GCF_047496795.1 of Chiloscyllium punctatum. Classification (NCBI taxonomy): domain Eukaryota; kingdom Metazoa; phylum Chordata; class Chondrichthyes; order Orectolobiformes; family Hemiscylliidae; genus Chiloscyllium; species Chiloscyllium punctatum. The sequence goes on along the minus strand of NC_092752.1, from coordinate 14,151,496 downwards.
GATGGTGAGTGGCTAGAAAGGAACTTGCAGATGAAAGCATTGCCATGCATCTGCTGCTGTTGTGCTTCGAGATGAAAGTGGTTGTAGGTTTGGAAGGTACTGTCTAAGGATCGTTGGAGAATTTCTGCAGTTTATCTTGTAGATGGTACACACTGAGCATCGGTGGTGGAGGAGTGGATGCGGTGCCAAACAAGTGGGCAAGTGAGGAGTATTCTGTCACACTCCTGACTTGTACCTTGGAGGTGGTGGACAGGCTTTGAGGAGTCAGGAGGTGAGTTTCTCCCCTCAGTATTCCTAGCGCCTGACCTGCTGTTGTAGCTACTGTGCTTATGTGACAAATCCAGTTATGTTTCGGCTCAATGGTAAACCCAAGGATGTTGATAGTGTGGGTTTCAGTGATGGTAACACTATTGAATGTGAAGAGATGGTGATCAGATTGCCTCTTAAAGAAGATGGTCTTTACTTGGCATTTGTGTGGCACGACTATTACTTGCCACTTGTTATCCAAGACTTGAATATTGTCCAGATCTTGTTGTGTTTGAACATGGCAAATGGCGAAGGATGGGTAGTTAAGTAGTCTCCTTAAAATTCATCAAACTGCACTCACATTTATATGTAGGCTCTTTAGGTTACATATTCATGGTCAATAGCTTTTGTTTAATACTTGCTCCCATTGAATTTCTAAGACATTTGTGCAAAACATTGCTGGTACAGATTATTCCTTTCCACTCAAAACCATTCTTCATGGCTGTTAGGAGGCCACACACATAGAAAAAAAACAAAAAGAAAGACAGCTGGGTTCTTGATGGAAGCTGTCTGTATTGTGGCTGCTATCAGATTATAATTGCTTATACATTAGTCACAGAATACATATAAAATACAAGTATGTTTTAAGTTGAGAAATCATCGACTGAGATGAAGATTTGAAATGGAAGAATCTTGATCCTCCTTCTCTCTAATGTTTTCTGGATTTACAGCACATCCATCTTTCACAAAACTCACTGTTGTTTTAACTCCGTCCTCTTGTACACCTTCCTATGTTTACCCTGTCAGTCTTGTATCAACCTTGTAGAGATTACCATTGATCAGAATCTGAATTGGATCAGACACATAAATACTGTGGTTACAAGAGCAGATCAGATCAGAATTATGTAGCAAGAAGCTCACCTCTTGCCTCCTCAAAGCCTATTCTCATCTATAAACCAGAAGTCAGGTTATACACTCCACTTGCCTGGATGGGTGCAGCTCCAATAACACACAAGAAGCTTGACAGCATCCAGGACAAAGCACAAAAGTCCACTTCCTCCACCACTGATACTCAGTAACAGCAGTGTGTACTATCTACAAGATGCACTGCAGAAATTCAACAAAGATCCTTAGACAGCATCTTCCAAATCCAGGACCACTATCATCTGGAAAGACAAGAGCAGGAGATACTTTGAAATACCACCACCTGCATGTTCCAAGCCCACTCATTATCCTGACTTGGAAATATATCTCTGTTCCTTCAGTGTCACTGGGTCAAAATCCTGGAACTCCCTCCTTGATGGCATTTTAGGTCTATTTCCATCAAACAGATGGCAGTAGTTCAAGAAGGCAGCCCACTATCACCTTCTCAAAAGCAACCAAGGATAGGTAATAAATTCTGGCCGGATTAAAGTGAGGACTGCAGATGCTGGAGATCAGAGTCAAGATTAGAGTGGTGCTGGAAAAGCACAGCAGATCAGGCAGCACCCGAGGAGCAGGAAAATTGATGTTTCAGGGAAAAGCCCTTCAGCCATTCCTGATGACGGGCTTTTGCCCAATATGTCGATTTTCCTGCTCCTCAGATGCTGCCTGACCTGCTGTGCTTTTCCAGTACCACTCTAATCAATAAATTCTGGCCAGCCAGTGTCATCCACAATCCATAAATTAATATTTAAAAAATCTAAAAAAATACATCAATCACACAGATCCCATATCTGTAGTTCCATAGCATTCCCTTCAGGTTCTTTCTAATCATCAATTTGGCTAGGTTTTTGATCATCGTTAGAGGGAAAGTACTATGGATGCTGCAAATATGAAATAGAAACAAATATTACGTAGCAGATCGGGTGATGTCAGAGAAAATGAGTTGTAGATGCTATAAAAGTGCATCAAGTCAGTGAGATAAGAAACGTAGCACATCAAAAACTCAATTTCTAGCAATGTTCTTAAAATCTGTTGTAGATATTACTGAAATGGATATCTCAGTGAGATAAGCAGGTTTGAACAGCAAAATCACCATTTCTAGCAAACTTCTCCAAAATGCAGACATATTCTTAAAATCTGTTGTGAATGTTACTAAAATGCATAACTCTGTGAGATAAGAAATTTGGGCAGAGAAACAGTTAACACTTCAGGTCAATAACCTTTTAGCAAATGCTTATTGAACTGTAATGTTAACTTATTGCCTTACTCCACAGATGCTACTTGACTTTCTATTTCGAATGCTGTTTTCATTTTGATCTCCCTTAATGTCTCATCTTGGAAATGATGGCTGCTTTCTTCAAATCATTGAAGAGCATTGAAGTGTTTCTGTATTGCAGGTACTACATATTGTGAAATATTGCTTCTGCTTTACTTGTATTGGCACCGATATATCCATATTCCACCATGTTTATTTTGTTAGTACTAGTTAAAACAAGCATGACTGAATGAGATAACCATCCTGATATTTGTAAATAGAAATAGTCAAATGATGGTTTTTGCAGAGCTTACGTGATTGAGCTGTGACTACGCTCTTTAGGGTTTGTCCATTGTTTGATTGTTGTTGGGAAGAAAGATTGTTTATGCACAGTCTTGGTAACAAATGTTCTTGTGATTCACATGGATGCCTACTTTGCGTTTTGCCATTGCTGGACAGCATCGGATACTTGTTTCTGTCAATTGCCAGCAGTTCATCGAATATTTTAGAGAATGTGGTCAGTCTATTTTCCTTCTATCTTTGTTGTGGCGATTCCTATTCCAAACCTTTAATCAATGATCTGACCCTGATGTGTTTCCCATACTGATTAAATCAGTATGACCCAGTATGTCTTTTTGGTCTTCCATTCAACAGAACAGCCACAAGAATGCCAAATTTCAAAGAGAACACCAATTTATACCGCATTAGGACAGGATGCATATTGGTTGGCATGTGAACACTGATTGCATTCTCTGGGTCAGTGGCTTGATCTGAGGATAGCGGTTCTCAAATAATTGTTTAAATTCAAAAACAGCAAGTCAAGTTTTTCTAGTAAAGGTATTGCCACGGGGAATGCATGTGGGAACAGTTGTCCTCTATTCTTGCGTTTAATTGCAAAATGTTCAAGGCATGTCCATTTTAAAGATGTTAGAATGGGAAAAGAGCACTCAAATACAAATTTTGCAATTCTTCTATAAATGTACAGGCAGGTTGGTGAAACTTCCTGACTCCAAATACAACTCCAAATTTTCTATCTGGTAATGTGTATGATCCGCAGTCGCCGAAGTCCAGGATGCATAGCTTTCGGGCATTCCTCGCCACTGGGTCACCTATGACCTAATGCCACCTTGATGCCTATTGTAAGTTGATTTATTTGGAAATCATAACATGATACAGGACAATATAAAAGGAGCTGTTTGTAAGGACAGAAAATGTTCGTATGTTGAATCTTGAAAATACCACACCTGTATAAGATCATGTTTGTAAGTTGGATGTTCATAAATCAGGAGTTCCTTGTCGCTGTAATCTGTGGGTATTCTAAAAATGGGAAAAATATGCATGAGATTTATTTCTAGCATAGTACTGTTTCTTACATTCTGACGAGGTTTTATAAGTAATTTGATAACAACTCATGATGTATTATTATTTAGAAATTTGGGTCCTTGGTTCCACCCACAGTCCAAAGATGTGCAGGTCAGGTGAATTGGCCATGTGAGATTGCCCGTAGTGTTAGGTGCATTAGTCAGAGGAAAAAGGGGCCCGGGGGGGTGGGGGGAGCAGGGGAGTTACTCTTTGGAGGGCCAGTGTGGACTTGTTGGGCCGAAGGGCCTGTTTCCACACTGTAGGGAATCTAGTCTAATCTAAATCTACAGTAAACTAAAGTAGGTTTGATTTGTATATTTTTTATAATTTTTTAAAAATTTGGAGTTTAGATGTTAAAAGAATCGGAGGGAATAAGGTTAGGTCTTGTAAGGTTTTGTTTTAAAATGTCATTGTAATTTGAAAGTCACTTAAATGCACCGTTTCCAAGGAGATATGTTACTACAGGACACCTGGGGTGTTAATGGATGTCATGTTATTACTGCCGAGTTAATGACACATCAGAGGCTACTAGCTTAGCTTTTGACTTCAGAAGGAAGAACAATTTGTTAGGACAGAAATGAAGGTGTTGGTTCAGGTGAACCAGTCACCCGAGCAGGAGGGAAGCATCCAACTTGTGAAAAGTTTAGCTATCCAAATGAAAAAGAGATGGAGACTGTCAAAATTGAAAATGATTCATGCCAGCAATCTTTGAAATAAGTCACAAAACTGTCTCAGCAGTACAAGGAGAAGTTAAAAAGATCAATTAAGTCCAAAATTAAAACATTGAGATCAGAATGATATTTCTCTTGGATGGAGTCTCTGTAAAAGAGTAATGTTGGGAAATGAATTGAACTAGTGTTTTGGTATTTATATGAAGGTCATTCTAAACTGTCTTGTATTTAGAAAAGACCTTTTTCTTTCTGTGTTTATAAGAAATAGGTGATGTTGTTAAAGAACATTTGCCACCTCTTGTGAATGTTTCAGTAAGCAACCACCACATTAACTAACTGCAAAGATTAAACATATGAGGTACCGGAAGACTGGAGGTTGGCTAATGCGATACCACTATTTAAGAAAGTTGGCAAGGAAAAGCTGGGGAACTGTAGACCTGTGAGCCTGACGTCGGTGGTGGTCAAGTTGTTGGAGGGAATCCTGAGGGAGAGGATTTACCTGTATTTGGAAAGACTAGGACTGATTAGGGATAGTCAGCAATGCTTTGTGTGTGGGAAATCATGTCTCACAAACTCGATTCAGTTTTTTGAAGAAGTAACAAAGAGGATTGATGAGGGCAGAGCAGTAGATGTGATCGATATGGACTGTTCAGTAAGGTGTTCGACAAAGTTTCTCATGGGAAAACAGAGAGAACTAGTCATTTGGATACTGAACTGGCTCGAAGTTAGAAGACAGAGGATTGTGGTGGAGGCCTGTGACCAGTGGAGTGCCACAAGGATCGGTGCTGGGTCCACTTCTTTTCGTCATTTATGTAAATGCTTTGGATGCGAACATAGGAGGTATAGTTAGTAAGTTTGCTGATGACACCAAAATTGGAGGTGTAGTAAATAGCGAAGAACGTTACCTCAGATTACAACAGGATCTTGATCAGATGGGTGAATGGGGTGTTGGCATCTGCAAGTAGTTGTTGCGCTTTTTGGATGTAGTCTGCTTTGTCCAGGATGACCGTCATTCTGCCTTTGTCTACTGGTAGTATGATTATGTTCTTATCGTTTCTTAGTGATTTTAGTGCTTCCCTCTCCTTGGTGTTGAGGTTATGTGTTTGTCTTTTCCTTGTCACAGTCTTACCACAAATTCAACCCAAACTCTGGGTCAGATATGTGGATATCACCTTTGTAATCATTAAAAACACAGAAATAGAGAACATACACCGGATCATCAATGCCACACTCGCAGAAATCCAATTCACTAGAGAGGAAGAAAAGGACAACCAACTCCCATTCCTAGACGTGATGGTACAGAGAACACCGAACGGAGAATTCACCACAAAGGTATACAGGAAAGCCACACACACAGACCAAGTCCTGAACTACGAAAGCAACCACCCCAACACACACAAAAGAAGTTGCATCAAGACACTGTTCAAAAGGGCCACAACACACTGCAGTACACGAGAACTGCAAAAAGAGTTCCAAATGTATTCGCCAAAAACGGATACCCGTGCAATTTCATCAACAGATGCCGAAGGGAAAGACAACAGAACGAGGACATGCCGCAACCCAAAAGACTAGCCACACTACCATACATCAAGAGCATTTCCGAACTGACAGCCAGACTACTGCCACCACTAGGACTCATAACAGCACACAAACCAACAGCCATTCTCAGACAACAACTCACCAGAACGAAGGACCCGATACCCAGCATGAGCAAAACCAATGTAGTGTACAAAATCCCATGCAAGGACTGCACAAAACACTACATAGGACAAACAGGAAGAGGGCTAACGGTCCGCATCCATGAACACCAACTAGCCACGAAATGACCAGCTATCCTTAACAGCCACACACACAGATGACAAGCAACATGAGTTCAACTGGGACAACACTACTATTATAGGACAAGCCAAACAGAGAATAGCCAGGGAATTCCTAGAGGCATGGCACTCATCCACAGATTCAATCAATAAGTACATCGACCTGGACCCAATATACCGACCACTGCAACGGACAGCTGGAACTGACAACCGGAAGCGGCAGATTCAAACCACTATAAATGCCAGAGGAAAGATCACAGAAGCACTTCACAGGAGGCTCCCAAGCACTGAGGATGTCACCTAGACAGGGGACGAAACGTCTGCAACACAAATTCCCAGCTCGGCAAACAGAGCCACAACAACGAGCACACGAGCTACAAATCTTCTCACAAACTTAGATTAGGTTGGGATAGCTGTGGGCGGCACGGTGGCACAGTGGTTAGCACTGCTGCCTCACAGCGCCAGAGACCCGGGTTCAATTCCCGCCTCAGGCGACTGCTTGTGTGGAGTTTGCACATTCTCCCCGTGTCTGCGTGGTTTCCTCCCACAATCCAAAAATGTGCAGGTTAAGTGAGTTAGCCATGCTGAATTGCCCGTAGTGTTAGGTGAAGGGGTAAATGTAGGAGTATGGGTCTGGGTGGTATATGCTTCGGCGGGTCGGTGTGGACTTGTTGGGCCAAAGGGCCTGTTTCCACACTAAGTAATCTAATCTAGCTGGTCGGTATGGACAAGTTGGACCGAAGGGTTTGTTTCTGTGCTGCACATCTCTATGATTCTATCCAGCCTCTCTTTATAACTAAAACCCCTCTTTCCTAGTAATATCATGGTAATTCTTTTCTGAACCCTCTCCCATTTCAAATATTTCCTACAACAAGGTGATCAGAACTGCACAAAATACTCCAGAAGAGGCCTCACCAACATCCTGGACCACCTCAACATGACTTTCCAACACCTATCCTGGAAGGTCAGAGCAATGAAGGCACGTGTGCTAAACACCTTCTTAACAACTCTATCTACTGGTGATGCAAATTTCAAAGAGTTATGTACTGAATCCCCAGGTCTCTCTGTTCTCCCTAGAGCTCAACCATTAATTGTATAAGTCTTGTCTTTGGTTGCTTTACCAAAATGTAACACCTCACATTTATCCAAGTCAAACTCCATCTGCTTCTCCTCAGCCCATCAAGCCAATTGATCAAGATCTCTTTATAGTCTTGGATAACCTTCTTCACTGTCCACTAGACTGCCAGTTTTGGTGTTAACTACAAGCTTACTAACCATGCCTCCTACATTCTCATCCAAATGATTCATGTAAATGACAAACAAAAGTAGACCCAGTACTGATCAGTGTCACAGGTCTCCAGTCCAAACAACAACCCTCCACCACCACCACTGTCTCCTTCTGTAAAGCTAATTTTGTATCCAATTGGCAAGCTCACTCAATCCCATTTGATTTAACTTGACTGCTTAATCTACCATGCGGAACATTGTCAAAGGCTTTCTAAAAGTCCAAGTAAACAATGCCTATTGCTCCGCCCTCATCAAACATTTTGGCTACTTCCTCAAAAAACTCAATCACGTTTGTAAGACTTGATGTCCCTCCGACAAAACAATGCTGACTCCCTCTAATCATTCCTTGCCTCTCCAAATGCACGTCAATCGTATCTTTCAGAATCACCTCCAACAACTTATCCACCACCAATGTCAGACTCACAGGTCCTTACAACCTTTCTTAAATAAAGCCACATTAGCCACCCTCTAGTCCTTTGGCACCTCACCTGTGGATATAGATGATAGAAATATTTCTGCAAGAATCCCCTCCCCACAATGTCCTGCGATACACTTGATCAGGTCTTGTTTATGTTTTCTAAGACCTCCAGCACTTCTCTCTGTAATGTGTACTGTTTTCAAAACAGGAATGTTTATTTCCCAGAGTTCTCTAGCTTCCAGTTCTTCCCTAGAGTAAACGCTGATGTGAAATATTTATTTGACATCTCTCGCATCTCCTGAGGTTCAATAAAAAGACGGTCTTGTTGATTTTTAAGAGGCCCTACTTGCTCTGTAATTGCTCTTAATGTCCTTGTAGAATCTGTTTGGATCATCCTTAGCCATATCTGCCAAGGCTACCTCAAATCCCCTATTTGTAATTCTGATTGCCCTCTTAAAGAGTATAAAGAGTGTAGGACATTCTTAGGAGATGCATTTGATTCCTGTTGTCTATATCTAACATATGATTCTTTTTCATTCTTGACAAGAACCTCAATAACTTTATTTATCCATTCTTCCCTAATCTTACTGTCCTTCCCTTTCACTTTAACAGGAACACAGGGAAACCGAGGAAGCAACAGTTTAGCTTTAGGAAGAGAAAACTAGCCAGGAAGTTATTGTGCAGCTTTCCTTCAGATAGAAGGCAAATTACACAGGGAGAAAAAAAAAACTTATAAAAGCAGCAGCGTAATTTAGCAGTCTCTAAAACATTCAGGGCAGGAGAAAAGGAGAAAGTGAGAACTGAAGATGCTGGAAAGTCAGAGTTGAAAAATAGCACTAGAAAAGCACAGCAGGTCACACAGCATCCGAGGAGCAAGGAGTTGACGTTTCAGGCATAAATCTTTCATCAGGAATGTTGGGGTGGGGGTGGAGGGGGGGGGAGTTGAGTGAGGAATGCAGGTGGGAAGGCAATAATTGGATGCAATTGGGGTATAATTGTGTTAGGTCTTTGGGGAGGGTAGAGCAGATGGGTGGGAAGGAAGAGGGACAGGTAAGAAAAGGTCAAGAGGGTGGTGCTGAGTTGGAGGGTTAGATCTGAGATGAGGTTTGGGGAGGGGAGGTTGCTCTCAATGTGGTCTCCTGTACTTCAGAGACAGAACGCCAACTCTTGGAGTGGTTCAGAGAACCTCTCTGGGACGCACACCAAACAACCCCACTGCCCTGTGGCCAACCACTTCAACTTCCCAGTCCACCAAGGACATGCAGGTCCTGGGCCTCCTCCGCCTCCAAAGCCGAGCCACTTCATCTCCTGCCTTGGGACCCTCCAACCACATGGCATCAACATAGACTGACCAGTTTCCAAATCTGTCCTCCCCACACTTCATCCCAGATCCAACCCTCCAACATGGTACTATCCTCTTGACCTGTCCATCTTCCTTCCTACCTATCAGCTCCACCCTCCCCACTGATCTATTACCCTCCACCTGCATCCACCTATCACCTTCAGAGATACCTTCCCCCAACCCCACCCCAACCCTCTGATTTATCTTTCTGCCTCCTTCCCCCTCCTCATTCCTGATGAAGGGCTCCAGCCCAAAACATTGACTCTCCTGCTCCTTGGATGCTGCCTGACCTGTTGTGCTTCTCCATTGCCACACTCTTTGACCCTACCAAGAGATTTAAAAAAAAGCCAAGTGGCTGAATGCCAGTAAGAGGAAGTGTCATAAACAGAAGGCTGTGGAAGAAGAGTTTAAGGCATCTATGTTAAGAAATAAGTGGTATTAACAAATTTGTTTTTGGGTCCCATGCAGAGACATTAACTAAAGGGTAGCCTTTATTTGATATTTGCATTGAAATTGAATAGTTCTTTGTAATAGAAAATAGTTTGTTTTTACTCACCTTTGAGAAAAATAAACATTGATGTTCTCAACAGTCTTTGTAAATATGTTCAATGAATGACCAACACAATAACCAAATTGCAAAAATTAAACTTATGGTCCCTCAAGTTGGGTTCCACACTGGATACTATCAACTGGGAATAGAATTTAGTTTTTTTCAGTTAGCGTTATGAGGACAGTTTTCATAAATGTTTGCACTTCCTTAAATACAGAAGATTAAGAAGCTGTCTAATAGAGTTAGAATCATACAGTCACAGATGTACAGCACAGAGAACCCTTTGATCCAACCTGTCTATGCTTACCAGATATTCTAAATTAATCCAGTGCCATTTACCAGCATTTGGCTATATCCCTCTAAACCCTTCCTACTCATAACAATCCAGATACCTTTTAAGTATTAAAAATAACAACACCAGCTTATAGTCCAACAGGTTTATTTGGAAGTACTTTCAAATAAACCTGTTGGACTATAATCTGGTGTTGTATGACTTTTAACTTTGTCCACTCTCGTCCAACACCAACACCTCCACATCATGGCTACCATCAACAGTTTTAAATATTGTAATTGTAACTTCCTCTGGCAGCTTGTTCCATACACGCACCGCTTCCTGCATGAAAAAGATGCCCCTCAGATCCCTTTTAAATCTTTCCCCCTGCCCTTAAACCTGTGCCATCTAGTTTTGGACTTTGCGACCCTTGGGAAAAGACCTTGCCTATTCACCCTATCCATGCTCCTCATGATTTTACAAACCTGTATAAAAAGTCAGCCCTCAGCCTCCAGGGAAAACAGCCCCAGCCTATTCAGCCTCTCTCTAGAAGTCAAACCCTCCAATCCTAACAGTATCCTTGTGAATCTTTTCTGAACCCTTTCAAATTTTGCAACATCCTTCCAGTAGTAGGGAGACCAGAATTGCGTGCATTATTCCAAAAATGGCCTATTTGTCTTGTACACCTGCAACGTTATCTCCTAACTTCTATACTCTATGCACTGACCAATAAAAGAAAGTATACCAATGCCTTCTTCACTATCCTATCAACCTGTCACTCCACTTTCAAGGAACTATGAACCTGCACTCCAAGGTCTCTTTGTTCAGCAACACTCCCCAGGGCCTTACCACTAAGTGTATAAGTCCTGCTAAGATTTGCTTTCCCAAAATGCAGTACATTTATCTAAATTAAACTCCATCTGCAATTCTCAGCCCATTGGCCCATCTGATCAAGATCCCATTGTACTCGGAGGTAACCTTCTTCACTGTCCACTACACCTCCAATTTTGGTGTCATCTACAAATTACTAAGCATACTTCCAATGTTCACATCCAAATCATTTATATAAATGTCAAAAAGCAGTGGATTCAGCACTGATCCTTGTGGCACACCACTGGTCACAGGCCTCAAGTCTGAAAAGCAACCCCCCACTACCATCCTCTGTCTTCCACCTTTGAGTCAGTTCTGTATCCAAATGGCTATTTCTTCCTGTATTCCATGTGATCTAACCTTGCTAACCAGTCTACCATGAGGAACCTTGTCAAACACCTTACTGAAGTCCATATAGATCATGTCCACCACTCTGTCGTCATCATCAGTACGCCTTGTTACTTCTTCCAAAAAAAAACTCATGTTAGTGAGACACGATATCTCTTGCACAAAGCCATGTTGACTATCCCTAATCAGTCCTGGCCTTTCCAAATACATGTAAATCCTGCCACCGCCCCACCTCCCCAGATTCCCTCCAACAACTTGCCCCACTACTGAGGTCAGGCTCACCTGAGGTGTTTTAAGATGATCATAGGAATTGGTAATGCAGATAAAACAAAATTATTCCCTCTGGTGGGAGAATCGAGAAAAGAGGGGTGAGGTGTGTCTGCTTAATAATAGAGGTAGGGCATTCACAGTAGTATCAGGAACTTCAAAAGATAGTTGAATCCTGGAAGTTACTCACCCAAAAGCGAATGGGTCCAGTGATCAGCTGAAGAGTTCAAAATTGAATTTGACATACTAATGTTCATATGAGGGCAGTAAGGGTTACAGAACAAAAAGTTGGCAAATGGAGTTAAGCTACAGCTCGGCTTTAACTCAGCTCACTGTCAGAACAGATGTTACAATTAGAGCAGAGAAGGTCAAGGATTTAGTCAAGGTTGTCAAAATCATGACGGGTTGAGAGTAAATTAGGAGAATGTTTTTTTCCAGTGACAGAGAATCAGTTATCAGAGGACACAGACTTCACTAGAAGTGAAGACAAGATGAGGAGAAATCTTACTGTACAACAAAGATCTGGACCCTGGAAAGCACTTTCTAAAAGTAGATTGATTAACTTGTAAAAGGAAATTGAATAAATAATTAGAAGGGAGGACTTTGCAGAGCTTTTAGGAAATTGATAAATCTCTCTCAAAAAAAAAAGAGCGTCCATAAAGCTCTTTTGCTGCAGTGTTAGTGTCCCTACCTCTGGGCCAGAGGTTTGGGTTCAAATCCACATGCCTAAAAGGCAAGTGAGAAAATGTCTGAACAGACTGATGAACAATAATTAAATAGAATTACCTGAATTATGTCTTTCCACGCTGCATTATTCTTTGGTTTCAACAAGCTCATAAGACTAAATAATCTTCTCCAGTTCCTCATGACTTGATCATTAACGTGCAATTACCACCCCGCCCCAAGTACCTGAAAATTTATAATGAATGAAATAAGGGGTGGGAGAAATAATGGGCTGGTTGATCAGGTGTGAAACTCATCCAGTATTTGTTTTGGAAGAGGACAGGAGAGATGCAGGACAGCAGACAACCACCTGCAGAGGATCTGCTTCCCATTATCCTAAAATAACTCCAATGACAAAAAGTGAGGAAGTGAGACTTCAGTTGCACCAAGCCTTGCGTTGCAGCACTGCATTGTTTTCAACAGGCGAGTGTTTTAGATTTTGGATACTGTAGCTCACAGTCAAGCAAAGGTGTTAAATGACAAGGAAAGCTTCTGCAAATTTTACAAAAATCACTTGAGAGAAGAACAGGACCAATCTAACTGAAGCGTTACTAACGATAAAGGAATTCAGCAGGATAAATACCAAAAATCGCATTCCTCTAATCGGACAATTTCAGAACTGTCAAAATTATTTTTTTAAAAACTGACATTGCTGGAAGAAACTCATCAGATCCAGCAGCATCTGCAGAGAGAAAGTAGTGTTAACATTTGAGTTCTTCAGAATGGATAGTAGCTAGGAAAAGAGGCGGACGGTGATAGGGAGTAAGTGGAGAGGTGGAGACAGAGCCCAGAGACAAAGAAGAACATTTAGGCAGAAGAAGAGTTGGATGATAATAAACCCGGAAACAAGAAATGCTGATAATGGGGGCCATAAGTAGGTGAAAAATGGGTTGGTTACGCAGAAACCAGCCCATATCATTACAGAGATGTGGGGGTTGGGTAAGGGATGTGAAAGGGGTTTTTCAGATTCTAGAAGCACTGAACTCGATATCGAGTCATGAAGGCTGCAAGATCCCCAACCAGAAAACGAGCTTGTACTGAGCCTCGCTGCAGCACTGTGGCAGGTCTGACACTGATATGTTAGCCAGGGAACACAGTGTGCTGCAGTGGCAGGCAACTGGAAACTCAGGTGAAATGTGTTCATTTTTACAGACAGGATGTAGGTGTTCTGCAATGAGGTTATCCAGTCTGTGGTTCACCTCCCCAGTGTAGTTACATCATTCAGGAGTGTCACCTGAATTCATTTTTCATAGATTTTGGGAATTTGTAACCTCTCATTCAAAGGCTGTAAATTCTGGGGCAACTGAAAAGTCTGACTAAAATTGATAAATTTTCATTGATGGTATCATGGGAGCAGAAGTAGACAAATGGAGTTGGGTACAAATTGAGCAATAATCTAATTCGATAGTGAAGCTCAAATGACTTAATGGCCTATTTCTATATCCCAGACTGTCATTCCTGTGAGCTCACGAATGAAGGAACACTGCACTCAAAGGGTTGCAGGATCAGACTGTTTACTGTTCTTGTGGTACAGTTGTTAAACCTGTTCCTATACTACAACACAGTTCTAGTGCCCCAGGAGAGACACCCTGCCTATCTACAATCTTGTCACCAGCCCCAATCCTGAACATAGTTGCGAGAAAATGCAGGTCTGAGATCCCTTCCAGCTGTAGGAAAAGAACAGGAAGCTTGGCTGCTGCCTTCATCTCTCAGGTTCCCGATTTACCCCTTTGTTCCTCTAAGGAAGATGTGGTTTTACTTCCTCTCACTGCATCAGTTTCTCTCTCTGTTCCAGGTGAACCCTCTCCTTCTCTCATTATCTTCACGTTTCTCCATGTTCCATAAGGGGTTTACCTCCCACCTCATCTGCAGGCAAGAGTTTTCTCCATCTCCCACAATCCCACTCCCAAAGCACATCTGAAGATGTTGTATCCTGCACACCTCCGCACATTTAAATATGTTGACTCCAAAAAAAACCAACAATGCAGATCAGTGCCTGAAGGTGAATGCAGCTCCAACAGAATCACTGGAATTCCAGACCTTTGTGTCGTCATTCAGAACTTCCAAAATTGATTCAACCCTCATAAGCAAGAATCAGACCCAGTAATTCACCAGTGAAAAGGTAGAAATTTATTATCAATTAACTTTGCTTTGCCAAGTTGTGCTGAAATATACAAACAGTGCATCGCATAATATACAATCTGCTGTCATTCTGACTCATAAGTACAGACAATTATCTCATGTTGGGTATTATACTCCTCCTGGTAAAAAAAATTGAAATGCTGATTTACCATTTAGTCCCATTTTAGTAAAGACTGTAAAATGCAGCATAAATCCCTTTGGAGTTTATTGTTTCAGAAGAGTCTAACCACATTCTGTCCAAAACAAAAGCCTCAGTAGAAGCTGTGTCCATCTCTACAGTTCAATCATATATGAAGTTATAACAATCCAAATTAGACTTTCCTTTCATTTCCAAGTAATATCTTCCCGATTGGCATTATGACAGTGTTTTTCTCTATGTCTCTTGGGAACATCCAAATACTTGAGCTCCAAAAAGGTGACCGATAGTTTTGAGAAATCTGAAAAAGCAGCGGAGTGCCGCCTCTCAACAACTGAAGGTCACCAGACCTTCACTTCACAAGGAGCTGCTTGGTCACAACTCAACATTGTCCATGAATGCATGACTGAAGCTGAAATTCCCCTCCACACTGGAAGGCAAAGATATAATTCACACACATTCTAACCTGCTGTGGTGCACGGCTTTAATGTTCCACCACGCAATGCCATTTTTATAATCTGACAAAGGCAAACATGGGAGCATGAAAGAAACATTGCCTGATGAACACATTATTAATGTTTTCATGGGATGGGGAATAAAATAGTTCTCCTGTCATGAAAGCACAACCTGACGTCAACTGTGAAACTGAATAAAAATAATTGGACCAAAGAACTATTTTGCTTGAAATTATTGAGCACTTGCAGCACCAGTTAATGTGTAGCAATCCTTCTCAATGCACCTAGAATGATCAGAACCAGTCTCAGTATATGTTGTGCAATAGTGCAGTTCCTTTGGACTTTCTACCAGAGAGAATCCGTCTAGGATCACAAAGTGACAAAGGTTATTGGCATGTTATCAATACTATTATTATAGCATAGTACCTTACTGTACAATACAGGTACAGACTTTCAAAACAAATGAGAAATAGCCCAACATCAAAATGTCTTACTTGTTGCTCAGGAATCCCAATTACATTGCATTTCCAAAACTATAGAGAACAGAATTTCACCATATACATTCGTGGGCTTAACAAATAACAAGAAATAACCATTGTGAAATAGTTTCACAATGCATAAAGAAAATCATTAAAACTGACTTAACAGTGAGTTCAAAGACATTCAAAATGGTTTTTCAAACAAAAAAAATCATCTTGCCATCTTCTGCTGCTTTCCTCTTGTCAAGCTGAATGCTCTGAATCAGGTTGTCACCAGCTGAACAAGGTTGCATGCAAAACACTCAAAATACTGAGTCTGGTCCCAAAACGCTTGCTTACTCTATCACAAACTCTGTAGTGTTGAGATGTTTATCAGAAAACCAATAGCAGTGAAGAGAGTTCAACTGAAAAGTCCTTTCCCTTTCTTCACTTTCTTCTTGGTAGTACAGGAGATTTTCTGTGGATTTGAAGAGCCAAACCAATCTGGCAGTTTCCTTTTTGTTGACTGACTGCATATCTGAAAGACAAGAGATGTATGCAACTGGCAGGCAGCCTTAAATCCCAGTGGCACATATTTGATAGTATCCGATGTAAATTACTGTTAAACCTTGACCATAGTCACCTCCACAGCCGCTTGTCCATAGCAACCAAACATAGTTTGGCCCAAGCACAATTCGATCAAATTATTGTCGATTTATACCTTTGTATTTTATACTCTTTATTAAGCACTTAATCCAGCTATTATATTTTCTTTAATCATTCCATCTACACATTACAAGCAATCAACAAAGGTATTCATGATTCAGGAATACCAATTCAAATCAGGTTTAATAATGCCCTCACTTTAGCAGGTGGCGATCAGGAATTGTCAAAAATTGGTGAGAAAAATTGCAATAGTATTTGTTATTGGTCAGTAAGCAGACTTGTCTGATGGTGACTGGATGTAGGTGTATACTTCTGTGCACAGGACTGATATTGACAAATTAACATAGCAAAGAATAATGTATTTCAAATTTGCATTGTGGGCAGCACGGTGGCACAGTGGTTAGCACTGCTGCCTCACAGTGCCAGAGACCCGGGCTCATTTCCCGCCTCAGGCCACTGTGTGTGTGGAGTTTGCACATTCTCCCAGTATCTGCGTGGGTTTCCTCCCACAATCCAAAAATGTGCAGGTTAGGTGAATTGGCCATGCTAAATTGCCTGCAGTGTTGTGTTAGGTGAAGGGGTAAATGTAGGGGAATGAGTCTGGGTGGGTTGCGCTTCAGCGGGTCGGTGTGGATTTGTTGGGCCGAAGGGCCTGTTTCCACACTAAGTAATCTAATCATATTGGTCACTCAACCTGCCCAGAAGGTACATCTACAGAGTCCCTTAGAGTAGACTGACTGCTCCATTCAGAGACTATCATATAAACAATATACATTAAATGCAAGTCTTACTGTAAAAAGGAAGGTTTAAGAATTACACACAATGCCTCACTAATTCAAACAGTCTTCCTGCATTTCCACTTGAAGATTGAGCTTTCAGGTTAAAGCAGCAATGACTGATATAGCTCACTGCTCATGAATCTGTACATCTCAAAAAGCAAGGCCTGAGAATGAAGAGCCAAGACCTTAAACATGGTTAGACACAATATTGTCTTGAAAGTGAGATGACCTGTGAGCATAATCTCATCAACAAAGAAGCTCACTATAGCAAGGAAAGCAAGTACATCATTAGCCAGCACATCTAGATCAATCAAGAAAGATCACACCTCATTCAAAGTAACATCCTCAATGAATGATTCACTCACAGCAGTCTGGGATTTTCTTCTCAGTTTTAAATACACTTTCACTCTTACACTTTCTTTTGGAGCTGATAAGATTAAGAAAGATGCATCAAGCTTTGGGGCATAGGATTTGTTTTAGTTAGTGATTGTGTAACTTATTTGTCCCTGCTGGTCAGAGGGGTATTATATTCAAGCTAATGACTCCATCATTTGATTAAATTCTATACAAATTATCTTTTGCCTGTGAAGGTTAAGGGAGGGACCAGAAAGGAATTTTTCATGATTTTTCTCTCCCAATTAGTCATGGGTATTTTAAAATAGAATTTCTCATCTCTCTCAAACAATTACTCTCATGATAGGGAGAGATTAAATAGTGATGGGCAGGCATCAAAACGATATGGTGCAGGCGAGTCGACCTTCTCTGTGACAGTGGTGGCTCAGCAGTAGCCAAAGTCAAAAGATTGTGGATTCCAGACCTGACCTATTAGCATAGTTGTCCTGCTTAGGTCCTGTACAGTCAGAAGAGCAAATCTTAAGCCAGGCTTACCTCTACCTTTCCACTCCAATTTTCAGGAGATCCATAATAATTTCTCCTTCAGTCTGTGCATGCACACTCTGCAATGACTGGAGGTTCTACCCTTAGCCTTTTTCTACATGATGCCTTTCAGCGAAGCCATCTGTAGAGCCAGGGTCAGCTGGCATATATATCACAATGTCCAACTCAAGTAGACCACTGTGATCTTCACAGTAAACACTGCGTTGTCTCACTCGTCATTATACATTAATAGGCAGAATCCTTCTCCAACTTATCACCAAGATGATGTAACTCTCATCACCACATACTAATTTCACAGGCTGGACTATTCTCCATAAATCTCGCCTCCAAATATACCTGTTGTCTCTGTCCTTCTGAACAGTGGAGGGTGCATCAAAGAATCAATCTTTAAAGTGACTAAGTGTGGCTCATCTTCAAGATAGTACACAGCCATAGTAACCCAATGGGAGTTGGTGTGGATATTGAAAATAATAGACAGGTGTTGATAATGCAGATTTCCACATCCTGGATACTGTCCAGCTGTTTGAATGCTGTTGGCACCAATGATCCCTCTGGGCTGCATTTGTGTGTGTACGGCCATGCAATAATTGACGTGGGCCACTTGCAAGCTATTGACGTACTTAAGAAGCTGCACTGCATATTTTAAAAGATGTCACAGCTTAAACAACAGGCTGGGCAAAACAAAGAAATTCAGAAGTATAATTTTCTTACTACGTTGTTCCCAAGCTGTTAGCATGCAGGAGTTCAAAATTACTCAATACAACTTTCTTGGCCACAAACTAAGCTATAGTAATCCATCAGGAACGGAGAGAATAGTTGTGTGTGGCCTTGATGCATTTGAGATTTTAAGAACAACAACTGACCCACAAGTTAGTCTTAACTTTCTCCGTATTCGGGCATTCCATTCCCAATTTGGAAGCAATTTATTAGCACTATAGTATTAATTCAGGAGAATTTCCCAATCTTTGCTTCTAGAACAAGCCAAAAATACTGCTATGGAGATTTTGCCAAATTTAGACAGTAAATCTGAAATTAAAAAGGAACAGAGCTTACTCCACAAAATTACGTTACAGACAGTATTAATGGCATTACACACTCCGTAGGAAAGTAAAACAGACCTTCAGGAGAATATAGTTTCTAATCATTATGTCATTCAAGTGGTTCTTTGCAACTGAAATAAATTTGCCAACTTGGCAAACACAACATATACAGCAGCACCTATCTGGCTGTGGTTATCAACTGCCTCATACTAGATCCTGACCAAAATAAAACTGTGAGATCACCTTGGGAAGAAACATGATGATTTCAAGCATCTTTACACCAAAAGATGCTGAACTACAGCCTGTATCCCCATGAACTAAGAGAGCTGAGACTGTGCTATTTTCCAAATCAGAAGCTTGGATATTTATAGTCCATTCATGACCATATTTAAGGCTACACAACAATCTCAGTTAAAAGAAATGGGATAGATGAATCGGGGTGCAATATCCTAACATATCATTGGATGCAAGACACAACTACCAGATTTCATTGCTACCCTGCAGATCCTTAATTAGAATGGACTTTAGATCTACTTAATGTGAAAAGTGCAGACATTGTTGAATACAAATGAACCTGATATGTGTGAGGAAGATAAACTAAACCACACACCATTCCATAAGTCCTATCACTTGACAATCTAAGCCTGTCGAGTGAAAGTTTTACTTAAATTTATTAGGGTCTCAACTTCAGACAACACCAGTACATAGAAGCAGAAATCAGAGGAATTCTATAGACATTCCATCAGCTTAAAGCATTTCAACTCTGGATACAAAATCGGATTTGTTTTTTTTTTAGAAACAGCAAGAATGCTGGCTTGGCTTACAGCCAGGAGTGTGTCAAATCGGGCCAGCATGGGATGATCACCATCGCCTACTCCGTGTGGGTCTTCTGCAGCAGCAGAGAGAAAATATGTTTGGTAACTGCAACAGTCAAGTTCCTGATGACTCAGGTGGAACACAGGAACATGAGTAGGTTATGCAGTCTGTGACCCATGAACTAGTATTACGAAGTCATTAAA
Organism: Chiloscyllium punctatum; assembly: GCF_047496795.1. Taxonomy (NCBI): domain Eukaryota; kingdom Metazoa; phylum Chordata; class Chondrichthyes; order Orectolobiformes; family Hemiscylliidae; genus Chiloscyllium; species Chiloscyllium punctatum. The sequence goes on along the minus strand of NC_092752.1, from coordinate 14,131,553 downwards.
AATACCCCATCAGCAAAAAAAAACACTCTGTTCCCTCTGTGGATTTCTCTCTCATGGTTTTATTCAGCTGTATCCTCCTTCAAAACCACACAGAATTACTCAAAAAAACAGTAGCTTCAAGTTGGAGAACATGATTGAACAATGGCAGCCCACAGAGGAGGACCATTTATTTTTATGGACAATTTTGGTTGTGAATTTTGAGTCACCCATAGCACCTTTAAAAATGTTCAAGCTTGTTGAGTAATGCAATATTTGGAGAAAAAAAAATCAGAAGTAGTATTTATTCAAAGTGGGTTTTTTTGCAGCTTTTCCTCATCTACGTCAAACAGAAAGACAATCTTCATGCTCCAATAACTTTTCCCCAGAGGATGCCATCATTTTCTACACGCTCATTCAATCATTAATCAAGATTAGAGTTGTACAATAATTATGGTTGCACTATAATGAGCAATCATATAAATTGGCTTTTCATACTTTTCACAACTGACACTACCAAAAGAGCCCCCATCACAAATATTGCAATGTAATTAAACTCAGAACAAACACTGTCATGCATTGCTGATCTATCTTGACAAAAGGTCCTGGGAATGCTGCTGAACAAAAAGACCTCGAAAGGGGAGTCCCAATAGACAGGTTAGTGAAGGCGGCATTTGGTTTACTTGTCTTTATTAGTCAGTGTATTGAGTATAGGCATTGGAAGGTCATGTTGCAGCTGTACAGGACATTGGTTAGGTCACGTTTGCAATACTGGTCTCCCTGCTATAGGAAGGATGTTGTGAAACTTGAAAGGATTCAGAAAAAATTGACAAGGATGTTGCCAAAGTTGGAGGGTTTGAGCTATAGGGAGGGGCTGAATTGGCTAAGGCTGTTTTACCTTATAGAAGTTTATAAAATCATTAGGGGCATGGATAGGGTAAATAGACAATAGTCTTTTCCCTGAGGTAGAGGAGTCCAAAACTGGAGGGCATGGATTTAAGGTGAGAGGAGAAAGGGACCTAAGGGGCAACATTTTCACACAGATGATGGTGCATATATGCACCGAGCTGCTAGTGAAATTGGTGGAGGCTGGTATACTTACGACATTTAAAAAGGCATCTGGATGGATATATGAATGGGAAAGCTTTAGAGGGATATGGGCCAAATGCTGGCAGGTGGGAAGGGATCAATTTAGGATATCTGGTCGGCATGGAAGAGTTGGATTGAAGGGTCTTTTTCAGTGCTGTATATCGCTCTGACGCTAAAAGTGGACTCTGCTTTTAAGGAGTAATAACTGTTAACAGGAGCATCCAACATAATTTCATAAACTGAAAATATTACTATACAAACGATCTGATAAAGCTAAAAACGGTTTTAAGAACTCCCCTGAACTGCCAAATCCATTTATACTTTGTAAGTCAATTTCAGTTGTTAATCTATATAACGTGTTCCAAAAATATAGTTATAGTTAACCAGAAATGCTTGCCTGCTACAAAACGCAAAGAATCTGTACGGTTGGATGAATTTCACAAGACTTCAGTCGTTCTGCTGTATGCACTAACCTTGGACTGACTTCTTAGGATCTGGCCCTTTTGTCAAAGTGACTGACTGTGCTGCGCCTCTTCCAATCACTCAATGTCACAGCTGATGGCTTTGGCTGGTGACTGAATGTTGATTAATGTTACCAGCTCCATTGTAGCTGTCACTCGGCCTGCTCAATGTTTTGAGATTCTTGAAATAGTAAAGTGATGAGCATTGCGTGGAGGATGCAGTGATAAATTACTCTGTAAAATCACTAAACTGGTTTTCTCCACCTTTTGCACGAATTCAATGCAAATACGGACAGCAGGCTACATAATTCCCTCACATTAATCTTCAAAACTTCACACTAAATGCTCTGAAGATTTGGATCATTTCCTGATGGAAATTGAGGGTGCTAATGTGCATTTTGTGTTTCCTTCAATTATTCATTCATTTCTCCTCGTTAACATGAGAAGCAACATTATCTTCAGTGCTGCTATTGGCACAAATGAGTTTTTAAAGAGCAGTAACAGATAATGCAATGAACAAACCCAATATTCCAGACTATTCACAGTACTGATCAAAAACTCAGATCATGAGTTTACAGAAAACTGTATCAAGTCATGAATTTTAATTCGTTAAATTCGAACATTCATGCACCAACACCAAAAAGAATGATGACAAATGGACTGCATTTAGAAGCCCAAATCAGTCAGGGAAAGGAACCTACCCATTCAGGCCCACATATGACTCCAATCCAAACTATTTCACAACTATTACTCTCAGGACATCAAACAATTAAACAACATCAGCTTTTATTTATATGGTGCCTTTAATGTACTTAAATGTTCAAGAACAAAAAGAACAAAAGAAAATGAGAGCACTGGAACAGGCCCTTCGACCCTCCAAGCGTGCACGGATCTAGATCCTTTATCTAATGGAGTAGCGTTAGAAAACAAAGGATCTAAAACGCCAAGCTATGTAAGGAAATGTGAGGTCATATGACCAAAAAAAATCTGTCTCTTTGACCAGGCTTAAGAAAAGCCTTAAAGGACAAAAGCAAAGTACAAGGAAGGAATTCCATACTTGGGGCCCAAGCAACTGAAGGCATTGAAATCAATAGTGGAGGAATTATGACTGGGAATGCACAGTAGGCCACAATACAGGAGTGCAGATATCTCAAAAGGTTTGAGGCTAGAAGATATTAAATGAATAGGGTTTCACAAGGCTTGGGAGGGATTTGAAAAGAAAGATGAGCACTTATCAAGATGTTGCCTGACTGCAATTGAAACGCTTATATTTTCTGAAGGCGATAAAATACTAAATTAATTTTGTTGTTGCTCCCCTTGGGTGTACTGGATTTTAGAGACACGATTTCATGTATGCACATTAATGAAACGTGGTCACACTCAGGAAAAATAAATTATAGATGCATGAAGGAACTTCACAGGCCTGAATCATTCAGCCTAGTTAACCTGGCCCATAGTGTCTCACATCAACGGTCATCAAATAAACTACCCACTTTGCCTCACCTCTTTCTGTGAATCATCAAACAAATCGCCCACAGAAACATCAATCAATGGCTGGCTCCATGATGCTAAGCTAGTAGAGGATACATTTCTTGGAACACTCTGACTGCTCTCAGCAGTCTGGATGAAAGATGTCACTTCAGGTTTTTCTGCATCTGCACGCTTTTTCTGGAGAAAGCAAAATCCAAATTTTTAGTTGGGAAAATGTTTAAATCAAGTATGCTAGATCATTACCTCTAGAAAAAAAAACCTCCGAGTGTTTCAGAGGCATGAACAACAACAAAAAAATGACAAACCAAAAGAGGAGTGATCAGGAGGGGTCAATAACGTGTTTAGAGGTGGGATTTAAGGTGGATTTGAAAAAGAAACAAAGAAAGAAAGATGCCTAGTCTAAGAGCAAGAATTCCAGATCCCAAGACTTAAGTGTTTGAAACACAGCTGCCAATGGTGGAAGAATGCCCATCTAAGACTTCCTTTCAATTTTAAGGGCTTCAACAAAACAAAAAATAATTACTTTAGACTCTAAATTGTACTTGTAAAAATCAGCATTATTTTAAGCTGATTGAGTGAACCATGTCTTTCCATTGTTCAGAGCCATACAATAGAGGAGGTGATAGCCTAATAGTGCTATTGTTCAATGGGAATCCAGAGACCCAGGTAATATTCTTGAGATCCCCGAATCCTGCCATAGCAATTGGTAGAATTTGAATTCAATTAAAATCTGGAATTAAGAATGTAATGACAACCATGAAATCATTGTCAGTTGTCAGGAAAAGAAAAACAATCTGGTTCACCAAATGTCCTTTAGGGAGGAAATCTGCCACCCTTACCCAGAATGGTCTCCATGTTACTCCAGACACACCAGCATAGAGTTGACTATAAACTGTTCTCTGGGCACTTAGGGATGGACAATAAATGCTGACCTAGCCAATGATACCTACTTCCTGCGAATGATTCTTTTAAAAGTTAAGAAACAGGTTACTTAGTACAAATATGGTGACAACATGCAAGAGAGGGTTTTAGCAAGGAGACAGTAGTATCGGTCACTTTAACATCACGGTGTTTGCTTCAATTACATGAGCAGAACCTATGATGTATCTTGGATAAGAGTCAAGGGCAGTCAAGCCAGTTTATCGATTACCAGAAAGGGCAAATGGTGAGCCAATATACTGTATCACAAAATGTTAAGATGTAGATACCTGCCAATGATTCCTCCACAGCACAGCACACCAATCTTGGCCAGATTGTCAGAGCAAAGTGCTCTATTTCAGGAAGACTCAAAGTCAAAGAGTGGGTCAACTCAAGAGCTGCCCTTAGATTTCTCTGGATGGTTGGTCACACAGAAGTATCAAAGATCATGTGGCAGCTCTTGAGGATTTGTGCAAACCGGAGAGAATATCGAAATTGTAAATTTGAATGCAGGGAGTAGAAAATGTTTAAAACATTGTACATTGCACTAAATTATAATAGAGGCAGAGAGATACTAAACTGAAACAAGAACAACTGACAAAACAGACAAAAGGAAAGAGGAGGAGAGTGTATGAGACAGACAGAGACAGACAGAGACAGACAGTAAAAGCCAAAAGAATGAGAAGAAAAATCCAATAAAGGGGAACAGTAAAGCAAGTGAGAAAGATAGCAAAACATGTTTTGTAAGTGTGCATTTAAAAAATCTGCTAAATACATCTAAAAAGGTCATTAGTACTGCCAGAGCACTGATTTTCACAGGTCTCAGGATTATTAGTCCAGGGCAATTTCCATCTCACCATCACCTCCCCCAAGCAAAAACTTGCATTAATGTAATATGTTTAATGTAGAAAAACCTCCCTGAAATTCTCTCAGAAATAAAGAGGAGCAGTTTAGGGAGTTAGAATGGCAAGGAAAATTTATCAAAAGGCAGAGCAAAGCCACAGTTGTAGTCACATTGTTTTGGATATAAAACTGGTTTGAAGGTAGGAGACAAAGGATGGTGGTGAGAATGGGTATAAGCAGGCAGGGAAAGTGTTAAGCTCTGAGTTTTGTGAAACAAGAGGTTCAGCTGAGCAGGACTAGGATCAGATAAGAACTTACGGATAACAATGGGATGCTGGAGGCAAGGGTAATGGGTTAATAGGTGGAAAAATATTCATTACGGAGAGCCATTGGAAATATTGGAAGCATTCAGAATGCAAGGTCAGCTAACAAGGGGAAAAATATCCATTGTATGAATCCGGTTAACAAGGTTAAGAACATTCATTGTATATCAGTAAAAGGCTTGGTCTCTGCTATTGATACTCATGATTATAACAATCACCCAATTAATATGTATGTTGCCTTATTTGGATGCTCCTCACTGTAAAATGACTATATAGCTCATTGAGAAACTGCTGTTCCAGATAAGAACGTGAACTCCTGTCCATGTACACATGGGCAATCGTTCTCTCTCCCTCCAGGACTTGGAATAAAAATGGAGGTGGTAAAACTATACTGCATCTGAGCATTTTGCTTCGACGGAGAAGGGGGGAAACGGAATGACAGTAGGGCAAGAACAGGAGACCTGCGACCAGCAGCGTGTCACAAGGAATGGTGCTGCATCCACTGCTTTTTTGTCACTTACATAATTGATTTGGCTGTGAATATAGAAGGCATGGTTAGTATGTTTGCAGATGACACCAAAATAGGTGGTGCAATGGATGGCAAAGAAGATTATCTCAAGAGTACAGCAGGAACTTGATCAGATGGGCCAATGGACCAAAGGATGGCAGATGGAGTTTAATTCAAATAAATGTGAGGTGATACAGTTTGATAAGGTAAATCAAGGCAAGACTTCTACACTTAATGGTAGGGTCCTGGGGAGAGTTATCAAACAGAGACCTAGGAGTGCAGCTTCATAGTTCCTTGAAGGTGGAGTCACAGATAGACAAGGGAGTGAACAAGGCATTTAGTATGATTGCCTTTATTGGTCAATGCATCGAGTATGGGATTGGGATGTCATCTTGCAGTGTACAGGACACAGTATTCCAAAAGTAGCCTAAACAATGTTCAATTTTGCCATCCCTGCTAATAGGAAATATGTTGCTAAACTTGAAAGGGTGCAGAAGATATTTACAAAGATTTTGCTAGGGTTGGAGGGTTTGAGCTATAGGGACAGGCTGAAAAGGCTGGGGTTATTTTCCCATGCAGTGGATGATGTGTCCATAGAATAAGCTGCCAGAGGAAGTGGTATCTGGATGGGTATATGAATAGGAAGGAGGGATATGGGCCAAATGCTCACAAATGACACCAGATTAATTTAAGATATCTGGTCAGCATGAATAAGTTGGACTGAAGGGTCTATTTCCTGTACCGTAAAACTCAATGACTCTAACTCTCAGAAATCTTTCCTTAACCAATTTAAGTGAAGGCTGGTACCAGTAATGGAAAGTATTCATTTTTATTGCAGAGTGTTCTTGTATAACTTACTACATGACACCTCAAAAAACATGCGCGTATGCAGGTGTGCTTTAAAGAGTTGCAAGCATTAAGAACTGTATCATAGAATCACTATCATGCGGAAAGACGACATTAGGTTGAATGAAATTGCAAAATGTAACTTCTTGCAAAAAACATAAGTGGTCATCAGTGGAACTGACTCACCTCTGTGGGCAGATCATCAAATAGATCAATTGTGTCATTGTCTGATTGGTTCCAAGATGCCAAACAAAGAGAGGATACGCCAGGTTGAACTTTTTGACAAGTGCTGGTGTGTTTTCCCTGAAGGGAGAAACATGATCATTTGTAGTTGGAATATATTAATGAATCATAGAGATATGCTTCATATAAAAGAGAAAATTTTCACTAACAAGGCATTTAAGGTAGTTTATATGTACAGAGTGTCTTTCATACCCTCAGGACATCCCTAAGTGCAAAATGGCCAATGAATTACTTTAAAGTGTAGCTACTGTTGTTACGTAGGCCAAAGTGGCAACTAATTTATGCACAGTAACACCATGCAATCATCAGTGGATACTCAGTTAATCCATTTTTGGCGATGGTCAATGGAGAGCATAGAGTTCTGTCCTGATCAATGCAAGTTAAAAAGCTTTTGACAGTGTGTCCCTTTTCTCAGCAATGCTTGGATTTCCATTTTGCACAGATCTGCATCGTGTGTCTATATTGGGTGGATTCAGGGCATTCATTCTGACACATTGAAGTTAAGTTGTTGAAGGGAAAATATTTATCATTCTGTTGTTTTGGGCTAAGTTCTATTGATTTTCTCTCAGGCATCTACAAAACAAAGTCATTTCTGGTATTAATGATGAAAATGTTTTTAAGAATTAACATCTAAAGCTTATCTCAATAATTACAAAAATGTAAACATTAATACAAATGAGAAATAATCCCAAAAATTATATTCTTAATTAATGTATTTTAGGGAAAATTATTTACATCTTATTGACTGGAAGCTTTAGCTGGTTTCTAATGAGTAAGATTCTGTGATAATATAGATACTTTGAAAAGAAATGCATTTACATATTATTGAAGGTATAATCAGCAAATTGTCTGAAGCTTCACATCCAGTAAATGAATATTCGGATTAATGTTTGACTTGTAATGTAGAAAAGATGCTCTCTGTTGACCATTGCCAAAAATGGATTAACTCAGTATCCACTGATGCTTGTGTGATGTTACTGCGCATAAATTAGTTGCCACACTGGCCTACATATTGACAGTAGCTACACTTTAAAGTAATTCATTGGCCATTGTGTACTTAGGATGTCCTGAGGGTATGAAAGACACTAAATACAAACTTACGTTGAATGGGAATAGTATATTGACTGCTTAGCAAGTTGGCTCATTGATAGAGGTGTCGGCATGGAGAACGTACAAAAGGAAATTGTACTGTAAAGGTGACATAGAAACACAAACACTAGTGCAAATCAGGTGTGTTGTGTGGAGATTGTATAGAAAACATGTTGGGACACAGTTGGAGCAGCTGTCCGTGTGCAGGTTCACACACTTCATGTGGTCTGCAAGTATCTGCTACAAGGAACTTCAACTGAGAAAAGAAACCATTTCCCTTCCCTACACTGAAATTTCTCACCCTGAGAACAAATCTGAAGAGTACTGGTTTGGAATTAGAAACTAACCCACAATCTTCTGCATGCTTTAGAATGTGTGGAAATCATAAGAGTCAGAGGTTTACAGCAGGGAAAAGTTATGGCAAAACTACAAAATAGAAATTACTGGAAAAGCTCAGCAGGTCTGCCAGCATCTGTGGAGAGAAGTCAGAGTTGACATTTCAGGTTGAGTGACCCTTCCTCAGAGTCAAGGTTAGACTGGTGCTGGAAAGGCACAGCAGGTCAGGCAGCATCCGAGAAGTAGCAAAATCAACGTTTCAGGCCTGACCTTTCCTCAGAACGGAGTTATAGCAAGTGTTTGTTTCTCCTCGCCTTAAATATAGAAAACTGTTTTTGCCTCTTCATTCATGTACTAAAATGTGAAAATGCAAATAACTTCAGTAATTCATGGCTTTCAAATATAAACCAATGAATGGAAGATTGAATGGCAAGGTAAAGTGAACTCTGGAATTCTACTGCCACCTACAGACACATCCTCTGAATAGGCAAAACACCAAAAGAATATGTGACACAAGGATCTCAAACAGAAAAGCCTAACATGGAATCATGTCATGAACAAAGAATCATTGCATTTCACACTTCAGTGAAGCAATTATTTCATATCAGTTATTTTGTCTTATCATTGCTGTTGAGGGATGTGTTTCTCTGGCTATTAAGATGTTAATCAATGCTCCTTCCTCTAGCAATTACAGAAATAACACAGCATGTACAATTACCCAAATTTTATAGGTCTGGTTTAACCTGTTTATCTGTGCTCATAGCACAATGTTACACTGAAAAATCAGACCTGCATTTGCACTCACAGCGTTAGGTTGAGAATCTTCAGATTATCTTAATTAATTTCAAATGTATTTTTTTAAAACCAGAAATCAATAATTGCAGCAACATGATAGTTTTCATCCATTTCATGAAAAAGAAAAATTAGGTTCATAACTTTAATACTCACAGCTGTTTCAATCCATGTTAGTTCTTCCGCTTGAGTGCCAAGTGGTAGAGATTTTGTTTCAACACAAGAACTTTCTGGCTGTCCCATACGATCAACATTGTGCTGCTTCTCAACAGATTGCAAACTGCTGAGATCTATTAATGAAAGACGATTTAGGGCTCATTTACAAGTAGACAGTAATACAGAAACAAAAATGCCAAAACAAAAAGCTGTACCTTGGCTCAATCTGTTCTTTTTTTTCCTTTCTCGAAACCTTTTTCTAGTTTACAGGATGGATAGTTACCTTGCTCTCAAGCTTTGACAATACTTATTACCACCAAGATTAACCCTATCTAGTTGTTCTTCCTCCTTGTCAGAAAGCACTTAACCTCCACACTGCTATAATTTGAGCACCATAAGAACAGGGATTCGAAGAATCATAAAATCCATGCACACTACACAACAGCGCATGAGCTTTGAGCACCAACGACTTCTCAAATCTAAAAATATATTTGCATTAAAGTTGCCATAGCCCTACTAAACTATAGGGCTGCTTTGTATTTGCAATGCAGAGACTTGCCCTAATAATCAAGAAAAACAGAATTCTAATACAGATTGAAAAGTTAAATTGAGTTTATGAAAAAGAAAATTGAAAATTAAAACAGTGCAACAGTAAAAGCCATAATAAAGCTGAAGAATTGGTTCAAAATCAACTGATTTCTTAATATAATATTGAGATGGGAGACAGATATTCCCAACTGTATCTGGTCTACGTATGATTCCAGCTACATCCTAAGTATCCTAGAAAATCATTCAATTGTATCAACTCAGGGTATTGAGATATATGTGACAAATGCCAGTCTTTCCACCCACAACCCAAAAGTGACCTTTAAAAAGCAAATACAGGAAAATCAAAAGCACGGACATATGACCCAAGCAGAACAAAACAAATAAAAGACAGATGGACATTAGCTCAAAAGCCAGTTGAAAAGACATCCCTGACAGAACACAGAAGGATCCTGCAATGGCTTAAGTTTTTAAGTTATACTTTTTATGCCTGTACTGTGTATTAGTTATGCTGCACTATGCTTTATGAACAGGCACTGGTTCAGAAACAACATTTGGTTTTGTTCTGGGCACTGATTCACTTCAATGAAGTGTACACTCACTGTAAATCTATGTGGTGAGCCTGCTCTCTTGCTGCTGGCTCTGAGATGACATGGGGATTTTGCTTCTGCACATCTGACAATTGCTTCTTTGATTGCCAAGGGGGTTTGACAGGATAATGCCTTGTGTCCCAACAGCACCAGACCCACTAAACTCATCTTGGTTTTTGTAGGTCATGCAGAGAATGTGCACATCTTCTATTATTTTGTTCTCCTTACTTGAGGGTCTCCAACTGCAATGTATCATTCTCCAATCTCCTCAAATGCAAATTCTAAGATTAGTCCAAAATGTACAACATGCCATGTGATGTGCCAAATTTTCTTTCTTCCTACAAAAAGTCCCTCACATTTCTATCTTGCAACATTTTTGTTGTGATTAAGAGCTCACAAGTGGTCATCTGTAATCTACCAATCTGTGGCAATGAGTGGATATATTTTCTTTCTATTTTGTACCTGTCATCTTCATCTTCTAATCCTACACTTAATAGTTCTCTCCAATAACTTAGTCAAATGATCACCCCTCCCATGTGTGCTTTGACAATATGCATGCAGACAGTTTGCTAATGGGACTGACTATGTTATTCACACACATCTACATAGATGACTGGATGGACGGGATTTGGAGTTGACAAACATGTTCTCATCCCTAACCTTCAGGCTCAAGACCAACATCAGAGCCTCCAATCCAACACCAAATAAGATAACCTAACTTGGCAGGAACCAAGGACTGAAGCTGGGACTTCTTCATTCCCTGTGCCAAACCGCACAAAGCGCTCATCAACAGAAGAACACTTCCAATTACTAAAACCTATGTAGTTCTATTCTTACTGTATCTATCGACTTATTTAGCTTACTTTTTAATTCCAGGCTGGGAAAAGAAACATAACATTCCCTTTTAAAAAATCTGAATGGTTGAACAAGACAAAATTCTTTTCACCTGATGTAACTGGAGGATCTGGAATGATATTGATGTTCAGCTCCTGAACTGGTTGATGAGTGCCAGCTTGACTGACATTCTTTGAGTAACTAGATTTCAGTGCATCAGCCGAACAGTGACCAACTACAGGTACAGTCAAGTTGCTTGAATCTCTAGTTTTACTTGGAAACTAAAAGGATGACATCAAAAATTACAAGATTACATAGTGTATAAAATGATTAGAACTATTTCCAGAATTAGGTCCATAGGATTTCAGTGACTTTTTAGAAAAAATATACATATATATAATACACACACACACACACGCACGAAGTGGTGTGTGTAACTCATTTTACATCAGCCTATGTAAAAAGATAACCTGATGGTATACAATGTTTTATCTCGTGAATAAAATTAATGGAGCTGTTAGTAGTTTTTTTTTAATTTATAAATTTCTAACTCGCAAACCTTTCTTGTAGACCTTCCAGCTCAAGTTGCCAAGTTAATATTTCTGCATTCAACAGTAATACAAGATTACATATTAGCCAACTTTTAAATTTGGAGAAAGTGAGGACTGCAGGTGCTGGAGATCAGAGTCGAAAAGTGTGGCGCTGGAAAAGCACAGCAGGTCAGGCAGCATCTGAGGAGCAATCCCGATGAAGGGCTTACACCCGAAACATCGATTCTCTTGCACCTCAGATGCTGCGTGACCTGCTGTGCTTTTCCAGTGCCACATTTTTCAACTTTTAAATTTGCCTAGATTTGGTGATGTGGCGCATAAATCTATATACAAACATAGAAAACGCACACAGGAGGTGGTGGCCAATTAGCCTATTGTTTTGGATGCAAGAGTTATCCAACAAATCTAACTTTTCAGCTCTTTTTTCACGTCGCTTGAAATTACAGCACACTCGGAAAAGGTTTCTGCTCAGCTGTACTTCTGCAAAATACCTTAAACTGAAATCCCAATTATTGACCTCTTGGCTAAGCCGAAACATGTATTTTGAAACTATACTATCTCGGCTCCTGAAATTTTATACTTTCCAATTAAATTACCCAGGCTTATGGGTTACAAAGAATACAATTCCAACCCATCAAACATTTCCTCAGAGCAAACGTTTTTCATCCCTGGCAACACTTGTAATAATCTCTTGTTCACCATCCCGAGTGTAATCAAATGCTTCATGTAATGCACTACTCATTACTTTGGTTTCAATGGTTTTAAGTAGCATTTCAACCAATTCTAACATAACGTCCTTGCTAGCCTTAGCCAATAAAGAAAAATATCCCCAAAGGTTCTTAGCCTGCAATCTTTAGGAATCTGTGGACATGCACTCCAAGATCCCTCTGCTCCTCCATCATTATCAGCATTCTAACATTAATTATCTCTTCTCTCGTTTCATTTGCCTTCCTCAAATATACCTCATTCATCTCTGGACTGAGTTCTAGAGAGACAATAATTAAACAGATCAACAGCTGCAGAATTACTGAAGTAAAGGATAAGTCAAAAAAGACCACAAAGTACATGAAGACTATACACAGAACACTTCAGCATTTAAGGACACCAAAATCATCATTTTTATTCAACAGAGTTGCTGGCAACGGAAGACATTTTTGTCTTACTCAGGAGGGGCATTAGCCAATTTCAGAAAGATAAGAGTTACCAAAATTGTAACAATGAATTTCATAACAGTTCCAAAGCAATAAATCAAGAATTTAAATGAATGAATAATTATCAAATATGGTCACTAAGATGACTCTAAGCAGCAAACAGAAATATTTTTCTATCAGTTCACTCAGCTTGGTTAAGTAGTAGAGCTGGAGAGAGACAGCCTTAATTCCTGATCACCAGGGGAGGTGGTGGTGGTAGGGAAACGATGAGCTAAAGAATTGAATTGAACGAACACTAACCTTGTGTTTGCCTCTAGTGGCATGGAGGATGAGATGGCCTCAGCGGTTTTCATAAGAAAGTGGGGATCAGAAGCAGGTTGTAATTCAACCTAAGTTTCTTCTTTTCCAAACCTGCTTTGTGGATTGATATTTGGGTTGGAGGAGGGCAGAGGAGGTAGAGAGAAAGTGTGCAAATCTGGCTCACTGTTCACCACTTTTGTCATACTGACCCACCCCCAACAAACATACACACTCCTTGTTACAGCCTCTCAGACACAGACACACACACACTCCCTGACACAGCCCATCTCTTTCTCTCTCATACACATACACTCTCTCCCTCCCTCTCTCTCTCACACACACATTCTCCTGCTGTCACCACCTCTCTCTCTTTCACACTCTCTCCCGCTATCAAAGTCTCTCATACACATGCTCCCACTGTCATAGCCTCTTTCTCTCTCACACACACACACACACACACACACACACACACACACACACACACACACACCTGCTGTCACTGCCTCTCTCTCACACACACACACACACACACACACACACACACACACACACACACACACACACACACACACTCTCCTGCTTTCACAGCCACACACATACACAGCTAAGGAAATGCATTCTGCCACCTTGAATACAGTCTTACAGTGAGTTGAGGCAATGGCACCTGTTTGTGAAAGGGTCTTACTGTTCTGACTCTATACAACTCCGACCTCAAAAGTTGATCTAAACATGCCACCTATTCCATAGAAAAGCCCAACTACAGCCTCTGGCTGGCTTACTGACCCAGCAGGCATCACATCCCTTGCAGCTGTTTGGCTTCGTACATCCCAGGAACTTCCTCATCCTGGCCTCAGACTGAATGAATGTAGAGAAATTCACAGAGTTCACCGCTCCTTCAAACAGAAACCATTTCTCTTGTGCATTTGCTACTGATAATGGGAACTGAACCTAACTCAACCTCACTGACAATGACAGCAAATGCAGAGAAGAAATTACCTCTGTTTGGGGGGGGGGGGGGGGGGGGGGGGGGCATTTTCTTGCAAATCTTCCACATATACTTAGCTGGATTTGAGACAGGGATTACAGACCAGGTAGGACCCCTTTGGTGGGACACAGGCCACCCGTTGGACAAGATTGCTCTACATTCATGAAATGGTCAAATGACACACAGCATGTAACCCATCTGCAGTCTCAGTATTTATCAATGAGTTGGGCAAAATGAGCAAAGCTTTGGAGTATTTCCTTACCACATGGTGTGACGTAGAGCTCAGATGGACGAATGGTTGATTTGCCACGTGAGTTGAAACAGAAAACTTGTCCATCTGTTGAGAATTAATAAAAGCTATTAATCTGGCTTTAGATGAATACAGTCTATCAACTTCTCAGAACTTATTTCCAATTTAGTTTGTAAACCTAATCATCGATACGCTCAGCCCTCTTTATGCTGGAGGGGGTAGATACATGAAAATCCTGCAGATACCATTTCCATGTCTGTGCATGGAACTGGGCAAGGCAAAGGAATAAATTTGGAATGGGGTCTAGAGCTGATGTCACATGCACACGGATGATTGGGTATCAAATGAACAAATGACAAGGACTGAGAATAGTTAGTAATGTTAATTGACATGATTTTGGATAATGGGAGTGTTTTTTTTCTGCCTTAGCCCATCAAGTGTTAATGTTTCAATTTTGCTGACAGTATCAGAAATCTATTTTATAGTGAAAAGAAACTAAAAAAAGGTAAAAATAGCCATGAGCCTACATTGGTCTATCGCCTAACCATTGCAATTTACTGAGATTTTTAGTTGATCCCTACAAGACAATGCTGTCATGCAACAAAAAGGATGAAAATGTTAAATGTGGGTGAAATGTAGCGACACTTACCTGCTCCTTAAGCAATACGCCATCATTTCTGCCAATACAAGGGAGCAGTTGGGGCCTCCATTTAACAACTTTGTTAATATGACTGCACCCCAAACAGTGCAGCACTCTCTCAGTAATGTATTCAAGAGCATGCACTCAATGGTGTTCTCTCAGTTCAATCCTTTGAAGTTCAGTTTTTGCTGTACTCCACTTGGCGCTTACTCAGTCATACATCAATCCATCTCCAAGTATTTCCCATTGCTAATTGATTGCTCTATTGAGTAATTTCACTTATTAAAAACAAGACTTTGGCTTTGACTCTTACTTTTTTTTTCTGTTCACTCAGTTAAAGTAATTATACTAGGGTCACTTCTTTCCAAATGATCCCATACTGTCAGATCATCTCATCACTAAACCAGAATTACCAGTGATACTGGAACACCCCATAACACTCCTTAAAAATGAATAAAGGTTTTATGTTACTCTTTGGCTATTCAATCTAATGGAACTTAGGTGACTGTAACACATTTATTCCAGGAAAGAGAGAAATGCAAAGCAAGAAACTACAGGTCAGTTTCCTTAACTTTTGGCAAGGGAAAATGCTAGAATATATTAAGTTTATAGCAGCACACTTAGAAAACCTCACTAGTATCAGGCAGAATTAATGTGGTTTTGTGGAAGGAATATCATGTTTTAGGCTAGTTTATTTGAGGAGGTAATAAGCAATGTGGATAAAGGAAACTGGATTTCCAGAAGGCATGTGTTACGTGCCATATCAAGTAAGAGCTCATGGTGTGGAAGGTAACATATTAGCATGGGTAAGAGATTGTTTAAGCAACAGAAAACAAAGAGCATGGATAAATGGGTCACTTTGGCTTGGCAATCTATAATCAATGGAAAAAGGAACTCATTTTATTGTTGTTAAATTTGCTGATGACACAAAGATAGATGGGAAAGCAAGCTGCGAAAAGGATAAGAGGAGTGAATAGGCAAAACTTTGGCAGATGGACGATAATGTGGGAAAATGTGAACTTGACATCTTGGCAAGAAGAACAGAACAGCAGTATGTAATTTAAAAGTGGAAAGAATCAACACTTCAGACACAGAAGATGAATGTTAATGTTAGATAGAAATCACAACACCAGGTTACAGCCCTACAGATTTATTTGGAAGCACCAGCTTTCAGAGCGCTGCTCCTTCATCAGGTGGTTGTGGAGTAGAAGATCATTAGACACAGAATTTAGAGCAAAAGATCACAGTGTCATGAAACTGAAGTGATGTATTAAATAAACCTGGATTGTTACATCTTTCATCTTTTAGAATGGGCTGCAAGTTTCAGTATATTAATATATAAATCTCAGAACTTCTTTCAAACCACATTCTCAGACTAACTTAGGGTTTTATAAGAAAAGGTGACATCTCAGGTCAGACAATGCATTAAAGGCGTGAGGTCAGAATCTGTCTGTACCCCAATCTGGAGTCAGACTGGTTCCAATTCGAAAGTGGATTTTACAAAATATTACATGGATTGACTGCCTGCAGAGTTTTGCTCGAAAGATGCACGTTGAATGTATCTGCAAATACAAATTCACCCCATAGACCTATATATGTGTGCATGTGAGACAGACAGAGAGACAGACAGAGAGACAGACAGAGAGACAGACAGAGAGACAGACAGAGAGACAGACAGAGAATGTGTGTGCATGTGACTGCATGGGAGAGTGTGTACATTTGTGTGTGAAAGCTTGGTAAACCGTATGTGGGTGTGATGAAGTATAACCTTGTGAGAGGGTGAGAGTTTGGGGAGCGGGTGTGAGTGTGTATGAGAGAGAGCGTGTACACGAGAGTGGGTCTGCAATTTATATGCGTGCAAGAGTGTACAGTGTAGTGGGGTCACCTGTAGTGTGATATGAAGCCAAGATCCTGGTTGAGGCCATCTCCATGGGTCCCGAACTTGGCTATCAGCCTCTCTTCAGCCACTTTGTATTGTTGCCAATCCCGAAGTCCGTTTTGGAGGTCACCTGAAGATCCGACACCGAATGTCCCTGACACCACGGAAGTGCTCCCCAACTGGGAGGGAACACCCATGCGCACCAATCTGGCAGCTTCCTTTATCCACATAGCTTATTACCCCCTCAAATAAATTAGCCCAAAACATGCGTGGTGTCCATTCATCCGTTATCGTAGCATCTGCTTGGTCTCACCAATGTATCATGCCTCAGGACATCCTTGCCATTTGAGATAGACAACGTTGGTCAAGTCATAGGAGTACCTGCCATGTACATGGTGGGTGGTGCCCCCACGGGTAATGGTAGTATCCGTGTCGACACTCTGACACGTCTTGCAGTGATTGACATGAGAGGGTTGTATGATGTTGTGGTTGATGTTGTCCTGAAGGCTGGGCAGTTTGCTGCAAACAATGATCTGTTTAAGGTTTGGTGGTTGTTTAAAAGGAGAAAAGAGGCGGCATAGGGAAGGTCTTGGCGAGATGCTCTTCCTCACAGATAACTGTCATGTCAACCAGTCTGACTCAAGATTGGGATACAGACAGACTCTGACCTCACCTTTAATGCAACATCTGAGCTGAGATGTCATCTTTTGTTATTAAAACCTTAGGTTATCTCGAGAAGGTGACTCAAAAGAAGTTCTGGGATCTACATTTTAATTAACCAAAACTTGCAAACCATTTTAAAACATGACTTGACAATCCAGGTTTGTTCAACATATCATTTCAGTTTCATGGCACTGTAATCTTTTGCTACAAATTCTGTGTCTTATGATCTTATACTCCACAACCACCTGATGAAGGAACAGCACTCTGAAAGCTAGTGCTTCCAAATAAACCTGTTGCACTATAACCTGGTGTTGTGTGATTTTATACTTCATCCACCTCAGTCTAACACCAGCTCCTCCACCTCCAAGTTAGTAAGTTGGTACAGCAAGTAATTAGGAAGGTAAATGGATTGCTGCTGTTTATTGCAAGGGGAAATGGAATACCAAAGCAAAGATGTTTTGTGAGAGTTGACAAAGCATTGGAGAGAAATGATCTTGTGCACTGTGCAGAGTGTGGGTGTCCTCATTTAAGAAAGGATATTTATTTCTGATGAAGAGCTTATGCTTGGAACGTCGATTCCTCTGCTCCTCAGATGCTGCCTGACCGGCTGTGCTTTTCCAGCACCACATTCTGATTCGATATAAATCGAATGATTCCTGGCCATAGTGGGTTATTTTATGAGAAAGGGTTGCAAAGATTGTGCATATGGGTTGTAAAGTTTAGAAATATGAGAGGATTCTACTTAAACATCCAAGATCTGAAATTAGACAATGAGAGGATTTGACAGGGTGGCTTCTAGAATGGTGTTTTCTCCAGTGGAAAACTAGAATAGGGAAAATTTAAAATGAGTGGTTTCTCATCTAAGGTAATTGGAGGGTAGCTAATGTGGTCCCTTTGCTCAAGATGGGCAACAAGGATAGGCCAGGTAATTACAGACCATACAGACAGTGTGATGTGTCAGTGGTAGGGAACTTATTGGAAAAATATTTGAGGGAAAGGATTAATCTATACTTGGAAAGGCAAGGATTGATCAGGGATAGCCAGCACGGATTTGCTCGAGAGAGACCCTGTCTGACTAATATAACTGAGTTTTTGTTTTGAAAAGGTGACCAAACATATTGAAGAAGGTAGTGCAGTTCATGTGGTTTACATGGATTTCAGTAAGGCCTTTGACAAGGTCCCACATGGAAGATTGGCCCAAAAGGCAAGGGACCATAGGATCAAAGGCAAGTTGGCAAACTGGATCCAAAATTGGTTTGTAAATAAGAGACAAAGGGTAACGGTGGAGCACTGTTTGGGAGATTGTAAGCCTGTGACCAGCAATGTACCACAGAGATCGGTGCTGGGACCCTTGCTGTTGGTTATGTATGTTAACGACTTTGAATTGATTGCAGAAGGTATAATTAGTAATTACTTGTCAGCAATTGTATAATTAGTACAGATAACATGAAAATTGAAAGAGTTGTTGGTAGTGAGGAGGATGGTTACAAGTTACTTTTTAATATTGATCAGCTGGAAAACTGGGTGGAGCAATGGCAGGTAGAATTTAATCCTGATCAGTGGAAGGTGATGCATTTGAGGAAGTCTAACAAAGGGAAAGACATATATAATGCTTGCCTTCATTTGCTGGGAAATAGAATACAAGAGCGGCAAAGTCTTGTTGCAACTTCATGCAGCATCGGTCAGGCCAGAGATGGAATAATGTGTGCAGCTCTGGTCACCACACTATTAGAAGGATGTGATTACACTGGAGAGGGTGCAAAGGAGATTCATCAGGATGTTGCCTGGAATGGAAAATTCCAGTTATGAAGAGAGACTGGATCAGCTGGGTTTGCTTTCCCTAGAGCAGAGGAGGCTGTGGGGGAGTGTGATTGAGGTAGACAAAACAAAGAGGTACAGACAAAGCAGACTGTGAGAATCTTATCCCTATCGCAGATGTGTCCAAGATGAGACAGCACAAGTTTAAGATGTGGAGCAAGTGGGTTAGAGAAGATTTGAGGAACGCTTTCTTCACCAAGAGGGTGGTAGAAATATAGAACTTGTTGCCCGCGACAAGTGGTGGAGGCAGGTCCTCTCATCATTTAAGAAGCCTCACTATGAGCACTTAAAATACCAGGGCATAGTAGGCTACGAACCAAGTGCAGATAAATGGGATTAGTGTAGTTTGGCGTTTGTTGGTCAGCATAGACATGGTGGGCTTATTTCTATGCTGTATGACTCTATGACTTTAGGATGGAGGGAAAATATTTTCTCTCAGAAGGTCACAAATCTGAGGAATTCTCCTCCTCAGAGCATACAATATTGTAGAGTTACTGAATATTTTTAAGGCAGAAGGAGACAGATTCTTCACTGACTAGGGAGTTCCAAGGTGCAGAGGTTTGCAAGAAAGTGGAAATGAGGCTAAAGTCCAAATCAGCCACAAACTTATCAAATGGTAAAGCACAGTCCAGACTCGCTTAGGCTGGCTTCTAATCTGCAAGCTTGTACATAATGGTTAAGTGAGATGTCTTTATTTTGCAGACTTGAAGTTTTGAATTGCTGATGCCAATTCAGCACTGTGAACTGACAATGAATCTATTTCTTCTAGACTGCACAAAAAGCCAAGAAAGAGAGTCCAAACGCACTTAGGAGCAGTCCTGGTGAATGGCGCTTTCTGATATTTCTCAATCCTATTTTTATTTATTGGGAGCTTACAAGCTGACAGCACAGAGTATATGCATCAAAAGGTATTGGGACCGATTTAAAGTAAAGGGAGAAAAGTCATAACTATGTTCTCCCACCGTCAATCAATGGCATTGGATTGAAGTGGGATGCCCAATGTTCGACCCCAATATTTTGTAGACGTCTGTATCTATAGCTCACAAACTTTCAAGTAATGATTAGATTCCCTACAGTACAGAAACAGGCCCTTCGGCCCAACAACTCTACACCAACCCTCCGAAGAGTAACCCACCCAGACCCATTTCCCTCTGACTAATGCACCTAACACTATGGGCAATTTAACATGACCAATTCACCTGAACTGCGCATCTTTGGACTGTGGGAGGATACTGGAGCACCCAGAGGAAACCCACACAGACATGGGGAGATTGTGCAAACTCCACACAGGCAGTCACCCAAGGTTGGAATCAAACCTGGGACCATGGTACTGTGAGGCAGCAGTGCTAACCACTGAGCCACCGTGCTGCCCAGTATGAGGGAGGAAATAAAATAAACATCTTTTTGCAACATACCTCCAATTCATTAGCTTGACAGAATTCCCTGATGGTATTCAGGAGGGGAGCCAACACATCAGATTTGGCTTCAGATACCCCATCAATTCGTTTCAGATTGTCAGCAGTCGACGGCCTGCGGTTAAAAGGTAAAATAATAATAAGACTTTTATGGGGTCTCATGAGTGAAAGTGGAAAGCATAGGAACAGCCCCAGGACATTCAGCTCAAGTCAAAACACTAAAGCTTAATGCAGTTATTCAAACTATTTTGACCACTCAATTCTGCTGGATCCCCACAGAACTAGGACCCAGCTTAACTCACTTGTACATAAGTCACAAAGCCAGTTTGCTTTTGCGAAATAAGCATCTGAAATGAGTGGAGAATCCATACGACGCCAGTAGCAGACATGATGCCAATTACAGTGAACTGACAAGGACAGGACAGTTACACATCAATCTTTCCAATTAGGAGAAAAATGAATTGACATTTCAAATATAAAAGGTTAAAGTATCAAACTTCCAGAAACCAAAATGCCAACAATATCTTAACACTGGCATAGCAAACACCTTTTATTTGTGAGAAGGTTCTATGCCTTAACCTATTACTTTCAAATCCAATCCAAGCTCTCAAACTATTGTTCTACTGAATACATTGTCCATATGCAAAAAAGACTGGTTTCTAAATGTAATAATGTAAAACTTGTGCAAAAAACCAAGACATGGGAGTGAGAAGCTGCTGATTGGCATACTCTGAAATTTGCAACAGTGGGTCTGAGTCTGTGCTTGGTAGTTCTATATAGAAGGAGAATAACCCTTCATTTTGCATGAGGAGCTCCTTCCTGTCCCAATTGTTCAAGCTACTGGTACATGAAAAACCTGCCCTTAGAGAACAGCGTGTTGTTTAGTCAGTTGAGATGTGCAATATCAACTTCAGACAGCAGTCCATAAAGGACGATGGTTGCTATTAGAGCACATGTTGTAGTGCTGGCAGGCAAATGGATAAGTTGTCCATAACATCACTATGGATACAAAACACACTGTTCTTTTGAATAAAGAGTTGGTCTGCCTGTTGGCTAAGCCAATGCAATCACCTAAACCCCTCATTTATTGGTTGCAAGTGACAATAAGACCATAAGATGTAGGATCAGAATTAGTCCATCACGTTTGCTTTGCCACTCAATCATGGCTGATATGCTTCTCAATCCTGCCTATTTCTCATAAACTTTGATCCCCTTACTAATCAAGTCTCTATCCATCACTCTTATTAAAGACAGTGATGGATAGATACTTGATTTCATCTTCTGTGGCAGGGTTCCACAGATTCAACACACTCTCGCTGAAGAAATTCCATCTCATCTCAGTCCTAAAGAGTCATCCCTTCACCCTGAGGCTGTGCTCTCAGGTCCTAGTCTCTCTTACAAGTGGAAACTTCCCCATATACACTTTATCCAGGCCTCTCGGTATTCTGCATATAAACCTCCTCTGGACCCCCTACAAGCACAGCATCTCCTCCCTTAGATAGGGGGCTCAGCACTGCTTACAATATTCCAAACTCCACAGCCTTATACAGCCTCAGCTGTTGCAGCCTTCTCAAAATGAATGCTAACATTGCATTTGTACTAACTACTGACTGACCCTACACGTTAACCTTAAGAGAATCCTGAATTTGGACTCCTACGTCCCCTGTGCTTCATATTTGTGAAGCCTCCCCCCATTTAGAAAATAGTCTTTGCTGCTATTCTTCCTATCACAGTGCACAACCTCACACTTTCCTACACTGTGTTCCATCTGCCATTTCTTTGCGCACTCCCACGGTCCGTCCAAGTCCTTCTGCAGCCTCCCTGGTTCCTCAACACTATCTGTTCCTTCATCTTTCTTTGTGTCATCTGCAAACTTAGCAACAATGCCTCCAGTTCCTTCATCCAGCTCATTAATGTCTAACATGAATAGTGCAGTCCCAACATGGAATGTTGCAGCATTCCATTTGCCACCAGTTGTCATCCTGAAAAAGACTCTTTTAACCCCACACTCTATCTTCAGCCAATCTTCTAACCAGGCCCATCATGTGCAGACTCCTGTGTGGCACCTTGTCAAAGGCCTTCTGGAAATCCAAACAGACCAATAAGTAAATTCAAGTGAGGGGACATTCTGGCATCAGAAACAAAGAAAGATCAGCAGGGTCTTAAAGCTTGCCCTAGGGTTTTGTGAAAAACCCAAGTAGTGGCACTGTAATAATGATGACATTATACCTTGCCAGCAGTGCATAGGTCACTTCATTTGAGACTATCTGACTGGAGTAAGTGATTTGAAACATGCCAGTAGCATCAAAGTTTCATGCAGGGACACCCTTGTCTGTGTGTAACTATGCTTCCTGAAGAAGGGCTTACGCCTGAAACATCAATTCTCCTGCTCCTCGGATGCTGCCTGGCTTGCTGTATTTTTCCAGCACCACACTTCTCAACTCCGGTCTCCAGCATCTGCAATCCTCACTTTCTCCCTGTAACTGTGCAGTGTATGATGCAACTATGCAAAAAGTGATGGTGAAGACAATGCCCCTTCAACATGTCAGGCAGCTATAAACAGGGACAGCAATGTTAATAGGCATTGCCATAACACATCCCATTATTATATATGTATTTGTTGGCCCCCACAATCTCCTTCATGTCAACTCAATTATGCAGTCCGTTTATAAATCCTCAAATATATTCACAAATCTCAGTGCTGCAAGTTAAATAAGGGTAGGAACTAAAACAAAGTGCTGATACAGAAAAGAGATTACAGAAAAGAAAATATGAATCAAGAACTGTACAGCAAATACTTAACTGCATTAAGCAAAATGCAAATACAAAAGCGGTCAAAAGTAAGCTTGCTTGGAACCATGTCTTTTAAAGAACAAAGTACCACAGACCTGAAATTCAAAAAGGGATCATTTTAATGTTGGCAACACAGACTCTTCCCATCCCTGAATGATTGAACAACACAAAATGTAACATGCATTGTATCAGACACAGTGTCAACTGTTGACTTGGCTGTCCCACCTCCTGGTTCATATTACTAGCAGGAATGCTCCTCTTGCATCCACAATCCAGGTTGAAATTGAAAGCCAGTAATTCATCAGATTGGCAGGACACATTTCTAATGGGCAGGGCAGGTCGTGATTTGCAAACACTGATTTTTTTTAGGAAAGTCAAGTATTTAGGTATAGGCAAATGTTGATTTCATTGGTGTTTGGAAGGCACTAAATAAAGGTACTAAAAAGAAAAATGGGATCCTGAAGGGAATCCAGCCACATACATACAGAGGTGGCTTTGGCAACAAGTAAGGATTAACATTTATTTGGTAGACAGGTAACTCTGGTTCAACCTGCTTTGGAGGCTTTGTTACATGATTCTTTACCTCTGATCACGGCACAGGTTGAAATAACCATCTTTTTTGCCATATTCTCATAACCAGCAAACTAAAATGTTCAAAGGAAATGAAAGAGCCAATTATTTTCAAAAATAATTCTTTGTTTTTAAAAATGGTCAGAGACCATTGCAATGGGTTAGCAAAATGAGTGTTGCTTAAAGTAATGAAAGTGCTGGCACCTAGATTGGACAAGAGAAAGGGGACATGCGCTGTTATTTTAATCTTGGATGTTCTACTGTGGATCTGAAACTTTTGCAACTGTTCTGCACTACAAGTGAGGTATATTATTGAATCAGCGTGGTCTCCTTTTAGGTAGCCTGGGTAATAATTCTCGACAATTTGAAAGCACCCGTACAAAAGGCATTTTGCTGTGTCTAAGACCTTAGATATGAGTGAATAGAGCAGTGTGTCCTTTGTTGGTATGTTTCTGTCCCTCTGGAATAGATGCCTTTCTGGGTAAAAGTAATCATAATTTTGCCAAGACATGCAGGAAGTTATTAAGAACGTTCAGTGAAAGAGCACTCTTACCAAATGTCCCCCTCCCCTAGTCAGGTAAGGACCATAGGCTGAACTCTTAATAAAAGACTACAAAGACGTTTCCAGGTAATTCACTCATACTGGTTTTATACCAATGGCATTGTAAGTTAGCAAACTCAGGAATATTCATCTATTACTCCCTTTAGAGGTTATGGAGAGATATAACACAATTTTCACTTTAGTCATTCTTGTGATGTGGCTTTGCTGTCTGGGCCAGCATTTTGTCAATATCCCCAGGTTTCCTTGAGAAGGGGTTAGTGAATTACCTTCCTGAACTGCTACAGACCATTCGGTGTAGATACACTGCAGTATTTTGACCCAGCAAATCTGAAAGAAGGGCAATATATTTCCAGGTGAGGACAGGGAGTGGCTTGGAGATGAACTTGCA
This sequence comes from Chiloscyllium punctatum, assembly GCF_047496795.1. Lineage (NCBI taxonomy): Eukaryota > Metazoa > Chordata > Chondrichthyes > Orectolobiformes > Hemiscylliidae > Chiloscyllium > Chiloscyllium punctatum. The sequence goes on along the minus strand of NC_092752.1, from coordinate 14,106,547 downwards.
GTGATCATGCTCCCAGCTATTTGCTATCCTTGTCCCTCCAGTGAATAGTGGTCATGAGTTTGAAAGGCACAGTTGAAGGGGACTTGGTGAATTTCTGCAATGCATCTTGAAGATGGTACACACTTCTGCTATTGAATGTCAATGTGTCAGGAAAGCAGCCAACATATCTAAAGACCCCTCCCCACCCCAATTATACACTCTTCTATCAGGCAGAAGAAATAATAGTTTGAAAACATGTACTAAGAGTCAAGAACAGCTTCTTGCCCACTTTTTTCAGACTTTTGAACAGACCGCTCATCTATTAGAGTTGAAATTTCACTGCACTTTGTACATGTAACACTATATTCTGCATTCTGTTCTATAACCCTGGTGTACTTACTGAAGGTGAAATTTGTCTGGATAGCACAGAATAGAAAACAATCATTTTAACTGTATCTCAGTACGTGACAATAATAAATAAATCAAATCAATGGTGAAGGGAGTGAATGCTTGTGGACATAGTGCCAATCGTGTGGACTGTTTGATCGGGATGATGTCAAGCTTTGACTGTTGTTGGAGCTGCAGTCATCCATTCAAGTGTGACATTGACAACTAGGTATTGGACAATGGTAATTGTATTGAATGCCAAAAAGTAATGGCTAGATTATCTCCAATTAGAAATGGTCATTTCATGCCACCTGTCAGCCCAAACCTGGGTTTATCCAGGTCTTGCTGCACTATAAATCATTGGCAAACATCCTCACTCCTGACCTTACAATGGGGATTAGGTCACTGATGGAGCAACTTAATACATTTGGATTTAGGACACTAACTACACTAAGGAATTCCTGGCAAAGGATTAGATTAGATTAGATTACTTACAGTGTGGAAACAGGCCCTTCGGCCCAACAAGTCCACACCGCCCCACCGAAGCGCAACCCACCCATACCCCTACATCTACCCCTTACCTAACACTACGGGCAATTTTAGCATGGCCAATTCACCTGACCTGCACATCTTTGGACTGTGGGAGGAAACCGGAGCACCCGGAGGAAACCCACGCAGACACGGGGAGAACGTGCAAACTCCACACAGTCAGTCGCCTGAGTCGGGAATTGAACCCAGGTCTCTGGCGCTGTGAGGCAGCAGTGACCGGAGATGCCTAACCTTCAACAACCTCAACCATCTTTCTTTGGGCCAGGTATGACTCCAACTGTTGGAAAGGTTCCCCCCACCAAATCCCATTGAATCTAGTTTTGCTATGACTCCTTGGTCAATGCAGCCTTGATGTCAAGAGAAGGGACTCCAGTCCTATCTCAACTTGCAATGGCTTACATATTTGACACATAACTGTAAACTCAGGAAAACATATTTCGATTGATTCTATTCTGCTCACCTCACAACCAACATCAATATTTTATGTATTAACAATGATGCCTTCAGGCAGCATCAGAAATTCCATTTGGTTGGTGCCAGACAGTGTAAGTGCTGCTGTACATCACTTTAAAATACACAAAAAAACATTATTAGCTGACTGATCAATTATAATAAGTGAGCTGTACTCAGTTTTACAGCCTAGACTTAATATATTTTACTTACCTTATCTTGGCAAAGTCTAGGAGTATTTTATTTGTAGCCAAAATAGCTGGGGGAACATCCTTCTCAATGGCAATTTTCTGCCTTGCTGATAACAATTTGCCGTATAACTTGCCCTGTTGACAAAATGGCACAAACAACAAGTATGATGGAAGGAACATGAATTATAATTGGATTGCAAAATATTTTTAAAACCTTTTCATACGACAAAAGTTCCTTTATTAGCAAAAGAGTTTGTTAAAAACACACAATGATAAGTCAAAGTAAAAACATAAATAAAAGGGGGCGGTGGGTAGTGGGATCAACTACTAATTTGCAGAGGTGCAATAAATAAATAAATAAATAAATAAATAAAGACTGTTCAGATAAAATAAAACAGATCAGGATAGATGACTTAAAAACTGATGAAAGTAGCAATTGTAAAGAAGTTTTCAAAAGATGGTGAAAACACAGGGGGCATACAAAACGTCCAGGAGTGGAGGAGGAGTGGAGGCAGAGGAAAGCAGCGTTCAGAGAACAGGAAGATTTACAGGAAAAAGGAGAGATGAGTCAGTGGAAGGATTAAACACAAGGACAGAAATTTTCAAACTGAGCCAGTAGGAAACTATGATCCAATATTTGTCAGTGTGTGCGAGGCATCATGTGAAAAAGGATAAAGGCAGCAGTAATTTGCATTAGTTCCAGATTGTAAAAGGTGAAGGACAAGGCCAGCCAGATCAGATATAGAGTAATTGAGAATTAGACATATAACAAATCAGAGTGTAAGATCAAGTATGCTACATTGCCTCATATGATCATTCATTTCAGCCATGATATAGTTTATTTCTACAACACTTGCCATTAACTATTAATGAAGCAAATGTTGTTGTACTATTTTTAAATCCATTTGCTTGCACATTGAGTTCATGAAATTGAGGAGGACAGGGGAAAGTCCCAAAATAGACTGAATACAAATGATGAACTTAATTACATGAAGTCGTATGGTTTGTCTAAAATAAAACTGATGCTACAGTTACTGAATTGATGCTGTGATCTTGTTGTCACTATTCAATCATAGCAATTTTCACAAGCTAAAAATGATACACTTTACATGCAAAAATTTAAACTATTAGATAAAATTCCACAGAACAATGGAACATTACAGTTTCATACCACATTATCCACAAAAACCTCAAGCACTGGCATCTCCTTTATTCAAAATTTAGTACTCTTGTTAGTAACTTAGGAATATCCAACAAATATAACATGCAAGCTGTGCACTACATAGGTTCAAAGCCAGAAATTAACTTGTGCATAGTATGATTATATATGCATGTAAAATCATTACCGATCTGTTAATCATATTCTGTGCTGATTTCAAACTCCTTTGTACTCAAAACCAACATTACAGCTGGAAAGCTAAGAAGCACACTTTAATGGTGTATAGATAAGTTACTTTATAGATGTTCAATAATCTTTGTGACACAATTTCACCCAGTATGTGCTCTCTGATGCTGCTCAAGATTGCAAAAAAGACTTGGGATCTTACTAATTTGTGAAATCTGTGCAACGGAATATTCCTGAAAAATATTCCTATATTATCAAGTCAAATAATTGATTTTGCGAATTATCATCAAAGATTGCCAAACTTGGGACAGCAACTGAAAAGAATCTAAATGGTTAAGTGAATAAAAAATATTCAGTAACATCACTGCTCATTTAATGGTTTTCCTCTGCATTGGCTAAACATGAATCATTAGCAAAGGAATTAGAAAAGTTCCCTTTGATATACATCATGGATCTTTTATACCCATGTAAAAGTCAAAGGAAGCCTCAGATTAATGTTTCACAGAGAGGAGGACAGATTGAGTAGGCCTTAAGAATATACCGAAAAGGAACCCAGAGCATGCACTTAAATCCTTGATTTACAACTAATTCCTCAGTCAAATGGATGTGCCAAGCTGATGCAAGATATTAGCTAATTCTGCTGATCGCGAACATTGAGCCTAGTACCCAACTGGCTTAAGAGCACATCTGGCTATATCTGTGCCTCAGGAGTGAAAAAAAAAGAGAGTGTCCTGGAAATCATTTAGCTGTTTAATACAGGATAATATTCAAAGTTTCTATTGACCCCGAATTAGTGATTGAACCAGAGATAATTCTAACCCTTGAGAATAAGTTAGATAGATGGTTTAATAAAGGGGGCATAGATAGATACGGGAACAGAGCAGGCATAGGGGATTATGGCTCGTGCTCGGTTGCAATTTATAGGACATTTCCAAAGATAGCAACAAAAGATAAATGCAGATTTCTTTCAATCTCTTTCAATCAAAAGAATGTAAGAGACATCTGCATACTAAAAATACATCACAAGAGTTGAAGCAATGATAAAATGTTACTTGGGGTCTATGCACTGAATTTCAGAAATGCCTCTTTTAAACAAAGGAAGTAAACTGGGGGCCAGGTCAATGATATGTGTTACATTTTCCCAAATGGGGAAGAATATTCATTATTCCCCATACAACCTCAATACCAATGAATTAATATATCAAACTCTGTTGGTGGTCAACTATCACATTAGCAAAGAGACACTGTTGGGACTGGATTGGTGCATCAATAACAAATTCTCTCTCAGAATCATCTGGTGGAATGAACTCTACCTGTAATGTGTGCTCTCCATAAATGGAGAAAGAAAACACTAAAAACATGGGAGCCACTGAGTACATATCACCAGTATGCCCCTTCACAAGCAACTGAATTATTTTGATAACTGTCTAGTTAATAATTGTTTGATTCACCACAAATCATTGAATCATTACTACCTAAAAGGAGGTAATTCAGCCAAATCAAGTCTATAACACTTCTGTAGAGCAAACCAACCAATTCCACTCCTCCCTACTCTATACTGAAGCTCTGCAAATTGTTTCCAAGTGCCTATCCAAATTCCTTCTGAAAGCATTCATCATCCCCACTTCCACCACTGTTGCACATAATGTTTTCCAAGCTAAAAATATCAAATGCAAAGGTAAATTATTCCACTCTTGTGGTAGCCTGAACATCCATTCCCACCCATCACAAAGACATCTCATTCCAACCACCATAACATCTGAATTTGTTTATCTGCTGCTAAATCCCTCGTTCAATCTTTAGAAATAGCTATTCCAATGCACTCATGGTCAACATACCAACATTCTAACTGAAGACTATCCAAAACAGCGACACACGTCCTATTTCATACCAAGCTCAGTTTTCTTCTTATCCCAGTGCTCACCGATTATCCTTGGCTCTTGGTCACATGATATCATTTTATTATTCCGATCTCTGCAATCTTTGTCAGCCTAACAATCTTCTTGAGATATCTGTGCTCCTCAACTTCTAGGGTCCTGCACATTCTCAATTTTAAATGTTCCACCATTGGAGATTATGCCTTCAGTTGACCAAGCTGCAAACTCTGAAAATCCCTTCTCAAACCTCTTCCCCTCACTGCCTCACATTAAAACACTTCTTAAAATTGAAGTCTTTCACCAAGGTTTTGGTTATCTGATCTCATATCTTTTCACATACCTTGGTGACATACCTGGCCTTATAATGCTTTTATGAAAAGCCTTAGAACAGTGTGCTATGTAAAAGATATTTTAGAAATAAGTTGTTGTTGTTAAAGAGAAATTCTGGAAAAAACAGCACCCTCATCAAGGTTTTACTGTACAGTGTCTGAGGATTATGAAAGCTGTTATTAGGTATACTCTAGTTTGAAAGTAAACATACAAAATTTGTCTTGGGGGTTTTCCCCATTTGCATATGGAAAATCTTTACTAAAAAAAAAACTCAGTAATTTGGAGATGAACAGAAAACATTCTCCAAAACTAAATTACTTACTTCCAGTTCCAGTTGCTTGGGTGATGTGACTTGTTGAGGGGGAATGGATTTTATCGGTGAACCAGACGAAGGTGGAACAAAGAAACGGCTGAGGAAAAGAACACAAAGATGCCACTATTTTAGATTTTTTAAGAAAAGACCTGTACTTATACAGCACCTTTCATTACCACAGGATGTTCCATAGAACTTTACAGCTAATAAAGGATCTGTGAAGTAGAGACACATTTCCAATGTTAGAACTGTGGCAGCCAATTTCAGCACAACAACAAATTTTACAATCACTTGATAATTATTTTGTTTTATATTGCTGACTGAGGGATAAATATTCACGAGGAGACGAAGGATAACTCTTTTACATCCACATGAGAATACACTATTAGGCCTCAGTAGCTGCTGCCCAATCCTAAAGGCAGCACTTGCAGCAGTGCAGTGGTCCCTGCACAAGATTGCCTTGAGATTTTTTTTTTCAAGTCTGGATCAAGACTTGTACACACACACCTTTGTGACCCATATATGAGAAGGCTATTGACTATCAGTGGGGCTGGGAGGATGTACCCTTGACCAGAAACTAAACTAGCCTTGTCATATAGTACTGTGGCTACAAGCATAGCTCAGAAGCTCAGATCTTGCAATAAGTAACTCACCTCCTGACTCCCCAAAACGTATCCATCATCTACAAGGTATAGGTCAGAAATGTGATGGAATACTCCCCTGGGTGAGTGCAGCTCCAACAACATTCAAGAAACTTGACACTAAAGCTGCCCACTTCACATTTTTTTCTAAAACACTCTGAACGTGGGCATCACTGGCTAGACCAACATTTATTGCCCATCCCTAATTGACTCTTAACTGCCCTCTGAGCAATCAAGTTGCTGTGTGTCTGGAGTCACATAATCCAGACCAGGCAAGGACAGCAGTTTCCCTGTTTAGAGGGCATTAGTGAACCAGATGGGTTTTTTATTTCCTGACAATCAGCAACGGTTTCAGGGTCATCATTCGATTTGTAATCCTGGATTGTTATTGTAATCAAAGTCCACCATTTGCCATGACAGAAAATGAACTTGAGTCTGCAGAACATGACCTGGGGCTCTGGATGAATAGTCTATCGATAATACCACTAGGCCACCACTCCCTCTTGACTGGCACCACATCTACAAACATTCAGTTCCTCCATGATCAATGCTAGTTGCAGCAGTGTGAATTATTTGCAAGATGCATTGCAGCAATTCATAAAGCCTCAGTCCAGAGCACATTCCAAACTCAAAACCACTTCCATCCAGAAGGATAAGGGCAGCAGACGTATGGAAACACAATCATCTACAAGTTCCCTCCAAGCAACTCACTTTCCTGACTTAGAAATATACCACCATACCTCCAAGTATCTTTGCACCAAATCATGGAACTCCATGGTACAAGAAGGCAACTCACCACCACCTCCTCAAGGACAACTAGGGATGGGCAATAACTGCTGTCCCAGTCTGCGACACCGACATCCCAAATGAATGAACAAAAACCATCTGGATCATGATAGACAAGCAATTAAAATGTGGAACAATCCATTCACTTAATTCACATGGATAAAAATTTCATGTAAACCGAAAGTAAAGCAGCTAATCTGAAACTTGATATGTTGGCCAATGAAACCGTTCAATGATACATATGGTAGACTTAACCAGCACTGTCAGCACAATGGAGCTCGTTAAGAAAACAGAATTGGTATACTGAAATATACGACAGACAGTCTGAACAAAGGACAGTTAGAATCAATGTATTAGAGAAATTGAGCTAAAGTAGAAGACCAATCAAAAGAAATCAGGGATGAGTTGAATGTGAGCGTACGCTGTAAATGGATCAAAATCTGGTCACAGAGTGATATATTTACAGTAAATGGAGTTTAAAACGTTTGTTCTCGATATTCTGTTTATTGCTTACTGCAGTTGCCGACCATTCTGGATGTTTAGAAGCAAACTAGGTACCAGCCTTTGACAATACGCTATGAAGCAGGCATGTGGGAAGTAAACACTCTGGAAGGAACTGTGCAAAAGATGTATTCTCACATTGCAAAGCAAAGCACATGGCCTTATATTCTGCAATACTCTCAAGCTACAAAGTCAAAAGCAGTTTCAAACCCAAGGACATTTCAGACAGAACAATGCAAATTATAACAAATGATTTACTTTCACAAAAATCAGCAGTTGCACAGCATTGGAGGAAAATCATGCTTTTGGTTTCTACACAAAAAAAGTGGCATCTGGATAGATATAGGAATAGGAAGGGTTTGGAGGGATATGTGCCAGGTACTGGCAAGTGGGACGAGATTGGGTTAGGATATCTGGTCGGCATGGACGGCTTGGACCAAAGGGTCTGTTTCCATGCTGTACATCTCTATGACTCTATATGCTTAGTTAATGACAAACTATTAAAACACTACACTTATGTTTTAATAATCCTCAAACAAAAAAATGCCTAAAGCATAAATGATAAACTAACATCAAAATGGCACGTGGAAGATCTCTACAGATATACAAGCTATTCTTTTTATTATAACAGCTTTAGCTGAAATTTGAATTAATCAAATCTAAAAGAGGTGCTTGTCCAATATAATTCACTGAACATGAAGTTAAACCCTCACCACAAATTGTCCTTCCCAAAATAAAACAACTAATATTTCTCTTATTCATTTGGCAGTACAGAACTTGAATATTGCTGAAAAATCAAATATTTTTAAACAATACGGAGAATGCGTAAAATTATACGAACAACTAGTTCTCGATGGTCAGTCAGGCTCACAATATAGTCCACTTACATGTACTGGAACCTACATGTATAAATACATGTAAAAGAGCCATGTCATTTCCAGACAGAAAGAACATGCCAGATTCAACTCAAAAGAACAGAAGACAACTATTCGCTCATTCATTTCTCAATATCCTGACCAAAGTCCAACTAGCAATTAGAATTTTGACAAAGTCTTGTAGTTAACTGTCAATCAGTATCAGTTGGTGCATTCTCTATGGTAATGCCTCTACCAAAGTCCACTTGCCACCAATCAACACTCTCCTGCAGTGCAATATAAAATATTGTTTCTTCTCTTGAAAGAGACTCTTGCGAGATGTCCTGACGCGAGCAAACAAAAAGCTTTGACCAAATGTATTTTTTGAATCAATAATATTTCCCTAGGTTTAACTCGGAGTTCAATTTTTTAAGAAGTTACCAATTCTGTAATGTATCAAGTTGTAAACCATGGTGACAAAAGGAAGTCCCATCACACGTCCCAGGTTATGATTCAAACAAACACACACATTACTGGAAAAAGTTGGCAAAACTGAACAGTCATATCAGATTCAAAACATTAACTCTCCCCAGGTGCTGCCAGACCGGAGTTTCTCCAGCATTTTGCACGTTTGCTTCAATTTCTAGCATCTGCAGTACTTTGCTTTTACTACTGGTTATGGTTCAGCCTTTCCACTAGCAATAAAATCAGCTGTTCATCTCATCCTGCCAGCTCAGACAGCACAGGCCAGACCTTCCAAACATAATTGGACAGAATATCTTGCCTTCTATGCCAGCATTATATACCCATCAGAGACATCACAAGCAGCTATACCTTTTAACTGCAGCTGCTGAAAACAGCTTTTCATTCTCATTTCCCTTCTCTCGTCCAAACTTGTTGCGCAGTGACTGTTTCTAAAAGAAAGTTGGAAAAAAAAAGTACAAATCGGTTCAATGGAAAAAACTATGATTTAAGGAGAGAAATAATACTGAACAGTTTTAAAATTTATTACATACATAATTAAAATGCAAAGAAATATGAAGGAAAGGATAGGAAGAGCTAACCTGAGGGATGAAATTACTTCCTTTATCTAAATTGGGCTGAAAGAGGTGATTCTTGCAAAAGGTGACTGAACATTTACCATCAGTGTCTCATTCCACATCAGGAAAGCCTCTGACCTGCCCACACAACATGTTTCACCCTGCCATCCCTGAAAAACACTTTTTTTACTCATTTGTGGGATGTTGGGCATTGCTGGCTGGCCAGCATTTATTGTCCATCCCTCGTAATTCAATATTCAGTGACTTCCCAGTTTCTTCGCATCACAAAAACAGTATTCAGCTATCCAACACTGCTGCACACCATCTGTTTTTATGAAATAAAGAATTCATACAAAGACTTTATTGGCAACAGCAAATAAAGCAGAAGTGCAGGAAAGAGTTAGTAATTTGCTAAGAGGTGCATGTGGGAAAATAATCCCTCCATGAACAGTAACAAAGAATGGAAGAAATGTGACTGGGTGGGTGAAAGGGAGTAGAATACTTTGCAATAAATTAAAAGAAAATAATGCCAGCAATGTGGGATGCACGGCAAGAGTAGGGAGGTACCGGAGAAATAATATTTCGCCCATTGTACAGAGCTTACCTTCAGGCACGTTGTAGGTTGCAGTAAATTGTTAATTAAATTGCAAAAAAATTGATTATTTAGAGGTTCTGTGCCCTGTGAAACATAGCATTGCTTGGTTTTGAAACTGCACTATTCAATAGTTAACATATTACTGCTGATATTGCAATGCACCATTATAACTGACGTACATTTACAATGCAATTTTGACTCCATAATATTATTATTTCTGGGTCATTAGACTTCCCATAAAACTAATCAAGTATCTCAATGTGTACTATGTTTTCAAAACGTGACTATTTTAATACGGTTTATAAAAAGATATACTGGAATTTAGCTCTAAGAGCTTTCTTTAAAGTTAATAGCTGTAAAGCTCATCTTTATACTATTTTGTTACATTGCACCACTTACTTTGCGGATTTTTCAAAAGCCAGATTATATTACTTACTTGGGTTATGCTTGCACAAAAGATTCATCGCACATGGCGAGTTAGTTTACAATTATCACAAGTGTTAGCGAGTCACAATAGGAAATTGCTAATGCCTTTGCTACCCAACCAAAGATCATTGAAAGGGTAAGCAACTCAAAAACATATTTGATCGAAGCACCATCTGGATGTAAATTCAATTAAGACTAGATAAAAGTATCACAGCACCAAGTTAAATTCCTTTGCAGGATAGCACCAGCATAACAAGCACATATTCATAACAAAGTTTCATTCTCATTTAAGAGCAACTAGAATAGCAAGAATGAACAATTAAAGCAATGCTCGAGTGTCTACACCTCTTAATCTAGTCACTTCATTCTAATGACAATTCAATTCCTATTGTACTGTTTAATTACGTCGCTGAGTTTAAATTATTGGAAATTGTTTTTCAAATATTGCAAAAAAGGGATCAAGTTTTCACTCTGCATCTGGTTTAGCCAGACCTAACTTAGGAGTGCCACAAAGTTTGATCTTCCAATAATCTTAAATATATTTTTGTAATCTAAGTAAAAGCTTTGTACTTCACCCAATTAACTATGCCTATTTTATTTTATAATTTTACATGATTATTACAATGGGAGTGTGTCCTGTTTCCCAGGTAGATATTCAAGAAGGTATTATCAAATGAAATTGGATACATTATACATACACATTGTGTTGCATAGAGAGAGAGACACAACTCTTCAGTGGCCTCAAGTAGGGAGAGGGCTGTGTCTCCCAGATAATATTTGTGGAATGCACAGATAACTTATTTAAATATTTTAAAACCTGGTGGTACCTTTGTTAATTTTTTTCATGGCTATGAACACACTAATGTCTGCACAGTCATGGGGGACAAAGAACATTAGTCCTTGAAGGTGCATCACCATCTTTGATATATAACTTTTTCATTAAATTGCATACACATTTGGCTTAATATACCTTTACTTATAAATAAATTTAATAGTTTCTTATGTTTGTAACCATCTGGCATTTGAAAACATTTCAGATGTGAAAATTTGTGAGAATGAGATTACGAAAAGAAAATAACTTCTATGGGATGAGATCAATTCTCAAAAACTTTACAAGAACACTGCTGAAGAAGACAACTTAAATCAAATCAAACAGACTTTTCTTTTAAAAAGTGAGAGCATGGACATTTTTTTGGTTGGAATATATTTGCAACGCTGTGTTCAATAAATAACACAATGCCTCAAGTTACTGTCTGTCAATCATCCTAAATATCACTGAGGAAGTTTAAATATTCAAGTGACAGCAGCTAATAATTTCATAAATATCCAATGTCAACTGAAATATAAACTTCACGGGACTGAAGGAATTAAAAAAAATTACAGAACAAGACATTGTACTATAGGTGTGATCATGTAAAAAGCAAAAAGTCCATTGATAACATTCGATTACGAAATGCTGGGATTAAATTCCACTTTGCCAATTTCGATAATAGGAGATCAAAGACAATTCTCATTTCTTACTTTCCAAGAAGAAAATTAAATGAGAAATAGAAACCTGAAGCTCCAAATGACTGGCCAATGGAGAAGATTGTTGAGAGGATATTGAATGCACGGTTGTAGATTGAACCTGACTGCAAGGAAATAAAGCACAAGTTAAATTCCTTTGCAGAATAGCACCAGCATAACCAGCACATATTCATAAGAAATTTTCATTCTCACTTAAAAGAGCAATTAGAATAGCAATCATCCATCAGTTTTAAAATGAGGTAGGTATTCAAAATGATACTATCAAATGAAACTGGATACATTATACATACGCTTTGGGTGGAATAGGTGGACACAGCTCTTTAGTGGCTTGAAGTCGTAGAATGCGACAGGATTCATTAGCTGCCTTATTTAACCAATTTCTTCCCTGCAAAAATATAAATCATAATGGCATAATTTTAAAAGAATATAGATTTCAATTATTGCTTAAGTGGGAACAGATTATCCTGAAATCCTTTTTGGTAAGTTTACATACAATGATTTTATGTATTTCATAATAAACAATTCTTCTACAAACCTAGGAATACATTCTTTAGGGAAGTACTTGAGCTTTCGTGATTTCATTTGGAATATATTTCCATAGAAAATTTACTTTAAAAAAAAAACTGCTTATGGGTTTTGCAACTAAACATATATTGAAAACAATGGGTTTTCAGGGTCAATTTTACTTGTGTGAATTTTTTTGGCAGGCGGCCTCACCTGCCAAAAACATGCAGAGAAATCTCAAGCAGAGCAGACAATCAGTAGACAATATGCACAGCCAACAGAGCACTCAATAATTACATCAGCCTTTTTATTTTCTGGGCACCCATCACAATGATAGCCTCCAGTGAATGCTATTTGAAGCATCACTCAAATCGTGGCACCAAACATTCCAATGTAAAGCAGCACAGGCCAGATGTAGAATACACTTCCCTCTACTTGGTTCCAATCGCAGTAAAGGAGAAAGTGAGGACTGCAGATGCTGGAGATCAGAGCTGAAAATGTGTTGCTGGAAAAGCGCAGCAGGTCAGGCAGCAAGGAGCAGGAGAATCGACGTTTCGGGCATGAGCCCTTCTTCAGGAAGGACTCAGTCCTAAAGAAGGGCTCATGCCCGAAACATCGATTCTCCTGCTCCTTGGAGGCTGCCTGACCTGCTGCGCTTTTCCAATCACAGTAACCCCAGTTTGATAATTATAAAACAGTAACCACCACGAAATGGGATGGAGAGTGAATTTGTTCAAACCCTGAAAACTCTCCTCATTATTAAAGGAGGTTAGGTCATGGGCACAGCATGAGTTGGAAAGGGAACCATTTTGGACATAGCAACAGATGCAAGTCACTCAATCTTCTAAGCATATAGTGTGATTTTTCATGATCACTGTTGATCTGTCTTAGCTCCATCCACTTGCCATGGCTTCATATTATTTAATACCTCTTGGTTAGCAAAGGCCTACACAACTTATACTTAAAATTAATTGAGCTAGTATCTACTCAGTTTTGTGCGAGGTGCACAATACCATCATCTTTTCTGTGCAGAAGAATTTCTAACTTGTCTCTTGTATGGCCTGATTCTGATGTTACAACTATATCCTCTTATCCAAGACCTTCTTCACCTGCGGGAAAAGTCTCTAACTATCAAACCTTTCAATTAATTTCTTTCGAATCCCTAAAAATTCCAATCAAATCACTTATTAACTTTTTATATTCTTATGAATACAAATCTTTATCCTACCGCAGATGTGAGCACAAATCACAGACTGACGTTCTGCTGTCATATTGAGAAACTCCTGCACCGTCAGCAGCATCAACCTTCAAATAAGAAGTTAAGATCCAAGATTCCACCTGCTCTATCAGGTGCAGAGAAGGATCGCAGGAGACAAGGAGTTCTTCCCTTATCCTAGCCAATATTTATTCCACAATCAACATCACTAAACACATTGTATTTAAGTGGAGTTGCAGTGGGCAAGTTGTTTACTGCATATTGGAGATTATAATGCCTACATTTCAAAAATATTTTATTGGTTTGCGTTTTGGAGTTAGTCATAATCATGTAAGTTGATATATAAATGCAGGCCTTCCTTTCTGCACTTAGTGAAGTCAATTACTGAAACTTGAAAATGAAAATTAAATTACTTTAGGCACATAACTTCTCAATTGTACCAAAAGTATGAGTGTAGAAGGGAAGTAACAGACATGTGAAAGATAGCAAATAGCTGATAGTTACAGATAAGTCAAAATAAAATGTTTCAATTTGGAGAAATAAAGGATAGTTCTCTTTGGAAAAAAAAGGGTTGTTCCCAAACAAATTGATGTGAAGCAAATGATAAGAAGATTTCTTAAAAATCTGAAGGTAAATAATTTTAAGAATACTTTTGTAATTTAAAAAAACAAAGTTTTGGTAGGGATTGAAAACTGAAACATCAATTTCAGTTACCAGGAAACTGATTACAAACATTGGTTCATCTCTGTAGGACGGACATAGTTAATTGATTTGGCTTTAGTACATGGTGTCTACCGTAACATCTTCCGTAAAATCGAGGTTTGTGAATTTTACACGACACTCATTCTGAAAGTATTTGGATTTTCCTTCCGCACCAAGTGAACATAGAAGATTGGATACTGAGCGCATTTGAGTAATTTGTAACAATCCTGAACTTTCTGCAGTATCCCAGTAAAAGCACAACATGAATCAAGCTAACCTTGGCAGTCAGAGTATTTATAGTAGCAAATTTGTTGAAGCTGGATTTTTCTTGCAGGAAGCCCTCAATAATGAGCTGCTGACCCAATGCCTTCCACCAGTTTTCAGGATGGTTCTTTCCACTGCCAAACAGATGGTGATTACGATGCCTGTCTGGCAAACGCTGGGAGTGCTACGAACATAAGGAAAATATGTTCATCACTCATCAAGCAAACATTCAATATCACAATTACTCCTTCAGACATGGCGTATTAGTTATACCATCATCAGGATCCTTGGTTTTCTACATGGCGACGAGAATAAAAGGAAAAATAAGACTTTAATAAATCACTAGTTAGGCCTCAGCTGGAGTAGTGTCCCCAATTCTGGGCCTCACATGAAGGCTTGAAGGAAATAAACTCGCAGGCCTATAAAAGATATCGCAATGGAAGTCAAGTCACCATAGTGCTATAAGATCGTAGGGCTGCCTCGTCATTGGAGAGTAGGTTAACTTGTGAGACACTTAGGCGAAGGGAGAGGTTAAGATAGAGTCTTTCATGATAACCTCAGCCAGTGTGGTTTGGGGAAAAGGGTGTAGGGAGAAAGACAGGCAGATTGGGTGGGAATGCAGGTGCAAAAAGAGCTAGGTGTCGTTGCATACCAGTCACTGAAAATAAATATGCAGGTGCAGCAGGTAAAGAAGAAGACCAACACGATATGTTGGTCTTCATAGCAACAGGATTTGAATACTGGAACAGTAATGTCTTGCCTGAATTGTATGAGACCTTGGTGAAATCACACTGAATATTGTGTGTAGTTTTGGTCTCCTTATATATGAAAACAGACTGGATCAGTTAGAACTATATTCACTGGAATTTAGAAGAATGAGGTGGCAGGGGCAGAGAATTTCATAGAAATCGATAAAATTCTAGAGAGAGTATATGTTCACTCTGAAATTTCTTCATCCAGAGAGTGGTAAGGCTATGGAAATCTCTACCAGAGAAAGCAGTTGAGGCCAAAACATAATTAATCTCCTTCTTGAAATCACTCACAGTTATTACCAGTAAAGGAATCAAAAGGTATAGGGCAAAAATGAGAACAGAGTCCTCAGTTAGATAATCAGCCGCTATCAAATTGAACAGCAGACCAGTCTTGAAGGGCTGAATGGTCTACTTCTGTTCCTATAAATAGTAGTATGCCACAATATTCATTGGACAGTGATGCAGAAACAGTGGGCTGAACACCATAAAACTTCTGTGATTTTTGTGCTAAATGGAGATACTGACTAGCATTAATAATATACAGTACCCATAAAAAGAAGCTTCAGCGCCTGTGGCAATGAAGTGACTTCTAACTGCAATAATCTCTTTTTTACCCCACAGTGACGTTACACACCACACATATCTTAAAAATCTCAGACTGGCATGCATTTATCAGTTAAATTTCCTCATATTAAAATTCTATGATGACATTTATAATAGATTCTATGTAAACTTACTACACTGAAATTACATTATTCTGACAATGGACACCATGCACCAGTGCAGCGTGACAAGTCTATATAAATAATTTCAATTATAAACCCCACTATAAATGTAGCATAAAAATACTTAATGGAAATAAAAAATAATGAAGAGTACATTCTTAGTACCAGGTCCAGTAATTGTATCAACTATAACTTCACTTCATCTGATTTCACACAAACTCTCAAAAGATAAAAGTAAAAAGGCAAGGTCAAAGTTAAGTCCCCATAATCTTATATTCTCGTAGAAAGAGATGACTAGTGGCAGTTTAACCAGTATTACTCTGTAGCGTAAATGAACCACTCAGTCAACTGAGCTAGCCAATCCAAAGAGTGTGGGTTCAATTCTCATATTGGCTGAGGTTGTGTTGAAGAACTTTCCTTCTCAAACTCTCCCCTCGCCTGAGGCACAGTTACCCTCAGGTTAAATCACACTCATGTGTTTCTCTAATGAGAGCGCAGCTGTAATGTTCTCTGGAACAAGGTGACTTTACCTCACCTTACTCTCAAAGAATATCAGAATATCAAGGAATACAAAAGCTATTGTGCCAGATCCAGAGCATCACAGTCATATGGTGGGAAACAGGTTAACCGAAGACAAATATTAAACTCACCCCACATTTGATATAAAATATTTTTTTTACGTTTTTGTATTTTAACAGCAATAGACTTACAGATCCTCGCAAGAACAGAACAGGAACTCCAATGCCAAACTTTTCTCCTAAAATACTGACTGCAGATAACAGTTGATACACTTCCTTCCCAAATTCTTGCATTTCATTTTCTGGGTCATCTGCCAAAGTGCAGCTATCAACTCTACAGCAGAAAACAAGAAAAATATTACACTCTTACATTAAGCCAAAACAAAAATCAACAATGCAACATTGCATTTGTTTTAGAGGGATTGTTTGATATAAATTTCCCTTATATTTTTAATTACCTTTGCTAACAGAGAAGAAATTCGTATCTATACAGTACTCGTCATGTCTTTGAGATTAGGAGAATGCTCCAAAATACTGAATTACTGATTGAAGTACAGTCACAGTTATGGTGACAAATGCAAGGGTTGATCTGTGGTAAACAGGCTCACACAAGAAAGACTAACTTATTAATTTGATCTGTGTGTTTTGAGTTGGGGGATGAACATTGATGGACAAAGCATGAGAAGTCTTTTGTCTTTGAATGGTGCCACAGAGTCATTTACATTAACTGAACTACTGTTACACATAAACAGCTGTAAGCATCCAGAATTGGGACTGCTACCTAAAATTCAGACAATCACCCATTATGAAAATAGAGATTTGCTATTAAATAACCTATTGTCGGGTTTTCTGTTTTGATAGCTTTGATGGCATAAGTCTCTAATACAAGAGATCCTTAGGCCGCACCTTCCAAAACCACAACCATTTCCATCTAGAAAAACAAGGGCATGACAACACGGTGGCTCAGCAGTTAGCACCAGGGACACAGGTTCAATTGTACCCTCGGGCAACTCTGTGTGGAGTTTGCACATTCATCCCATGTCTTCAAGGCCTCCGATTTCAACGCACAGCCCAAAGAAGTGCAGGTTAGGTGGATTGGCCATGCTAAATTGCCCACAGTATCCAGGAATGTGGGTTAGCCATGGGAAATGCAGGGTTACAGGGATGGGGTGGGTCTGGGTGGGACGCTATACAAAGGGACTGTGTAGACTCAAAGGGCCAAATGGTCTACTTCCATAGAGTAGAGATTCTCGGAAATACATGAGAACACCACCAAGTTCTCACCACCACTCAAATCCTGAGTAGAAATATATTGCGGCTCTTTCACTA
This sequence comes from Chiloscyllium punctatum, assembly GCF_047496795.1. Taxonomy (NCBI): domain Eukaryota; kingdom Metazoa; phylum Chordata; class Chondrichthyes; order Orectolobiformes; family Hemiscylliidae; genus Chiloscyllium; species Chiloscyllium punctatum. The sequence continues at coordinate 14,088,746 of NC_092752.1, read as the reverse complement.
TCACTGGATCAAAATCTTGGAATTCCTTTCCTTCGAGCATTGTGGGTCCAGTTATAGCATATGTTCAAGAAGGCAGTTCACCTTCTCAAGTGCAACTAGGGATGAGGAATAACTGCTGGCCAAGCAAGGCCCAAATCCCAACAGTGAATTAAAAACATCTGCTCTAAGGCATTATAAATAGATTTATTTGAGTCATGAATTGAACGTTGTACTGTAGTTAAGTATTCCAGCTTAGTTCTTCTCTTGAAATCTAGTTAAATGTTTCAAAGCATTGTGGAAATTGTACATTTAACATAGCTGATCCCAAGAGTCACATAACATATGACTGAATATCTTCTGGCTAATTGTACAGTTATAAAGAAGAGAATTATTAACAAAACCAGAACAAGCATTTCTTTTACTGTGTACAGAATTTCATAAGCCTGACTCAATAGGACGCTAGATAGAACATGAATATAATGGGAAATATATTTGGATCAGCAGGGAGTCTCAAAGGTCACAAATCACAATGATTCTCAAAATGACATCTCAATCATTAATCTAACTTCAATCGGGGATCACAGGCTGAGTTACTTACCTTAATCTACAATTGTCACAACATCTATCAGTGCCAATGATCCCAAGGGTAGCCTTTCTGAGCTGTTCATCTTCAAAATGGGACAAGATAATACTGTTGGAAAGGAAAAATTGCAGTCACTGACACAGCATCAGGTAAACATACTTTGGTTGAAGATTTGTAGCTCAACATTCAGATGTCAAACATTTTATCAAATCACGGCTAAAAAATGGAGTTAAGAATGAGAGGAAATTGGTACTTTTACTGTGGGAAAGAAATGAAGTAAACTCTGCATTAATGCAGCACGTTTCAATTACTCAGACACTAACCTAAAGACAAGTCTCAAGCTTGTCCCCATGATATAGCAGACAATTTGTGGATAGTAAGGCACCAGAAATCATAGTAATTTGCTCTGAAAAATGTTCCAAGGTACTTATAAAATTGTTTTCAACTGATAAATGTAACAGGTACCGAATCAAAGACGGAGATATTAGGCAGAGCAGCTGAAACCTTGGCCAAAGGAGGTGGGTTTTAAGCAGCAATCTTAAAAAAGGAATAGATGATGTGGAGAGATTTAGGGAGGAAAATCCAGAGATTAAGGCCTGGATGGCTGATGACTCAGTTACCAGCAGTGGAGCAAAGGAAGTGGGGCTGCACAAACTGCCAGAGTTGGAGAAACTCACATTTCCTTGAAGGTAGAAGGGCTGAGGGAAGTTACAGAGACAGCGAATGGCAAGCTGTTGAGGGGCTTGAATCCAAGATGAGAATTTTAAAATAGAGATGTCAGTGCACGACAAGCCAAGGTAGGTAAACAGGTACAGGCTTGATGAAAACAGGAGCTTTGTGCAGGTTAGTTGATCAACTTAAGTTTTAAGATTATAAATGGGGAGGCAGAGAGATTCGAATGATGGGACAGCAGGAGAACATTCCAGCATCACAGACAATGCAAGATAAGCTGGTTCTTAAAGTTCGCTCTTGGGTTTTGTGTATTCCATCAGTAATGGCACTACAAAAATAATGACACTATCCCTTGCATGCAGTACATATTTTACTTATTTTGAGACTGACTGTAATAAGTAATTTGAAATAAATTAGCAGTTAAATCTAGCATTAGAACAGTTAAATCTGAATGTATGTTGGCTTGCTGAGCTGGAAGGTTCGTTTTCAGATGTTTCTTCACCATATTTGGTAACATCATCAGTGAAGCACTGGTGCTTGTGACCCACTTTCTATTACAGTTAAATCTGGAGGGAACAAAATCAAGAATTGCAAGCAGTGTATAAGCTGAAGCAGGAGCAGAGTCAATGTTATGAGGTTGTAAGTAAGCAGTCTATGTGCTGGAAGAGATATTAGATTTTCAGATCAAACAAGACACTAAGATTGCGATTATCTCGGTCCACCTGGGACCCTGAACGTACAATGGAATGGAATTTGTTTTTAAAATGAGGGTGAGCTGAAAACAACAGCTTTGGTCTTCAAACGTTTAACTGGTGGAAATTTCAGCTCATCCAGCACTGGATTTTTTAAAGTGGTCTAACAAAAAGGCAGCAGGGACCTGTAGTGTTGCTAGTGAAGGAAATCTGAGCATTGCCAGGATACATGTGAAAGCTTACATGCATCTTTGGATGGTTTCCAATTTTTTGGCAGAGGAGGAGACAAACTCAAGCACATTGAGCCGGATGGAACAGTAAAACCAGGTAAAGGTAAAAAGTATGGAGTTGGGCTGAAGGAGAATTGGACATGGGACTTTGACAAAGGCTGCAGGGAGGTTAGTGAGGGGAAGGAAGTATACTGTGGTGGCAATCATAGACTACATTGTTTCCAGCTTATTCCTTTCTGGGCTATTTCAGTGTTGCAACAAGAGCAGCAATGAAGTTTAGAGAGGTTCAAACATAGAATTCAAGGGAAGGTAGGCATGAACAGATGAGCAAAACAAAATCAGATAAAATCAGTTGAGACCGTTGGATGAAGAATAAATATTGACGGTTAACAGAGAGAATTCCCTTCTTTCCTTCTAAAAGTTCCACACAGTCTTTCAAGCATATAATGTTGCAAGACCGGGCATCAATTCAATCCTCATTAAAAGCAAGGCATTTCAAATAATAAAGCCCTCCCCCATTAATACACTGATGTGTCAGCTTTGATTACGTGCTCAGGTTCTCGTGCGGAACTTGACCCAATGACACAGTGACTCAGAGACGAGTGTGCTATTAACTGAGCCAAACTGGCACAGACTGGTGGCATGAAGAATGGATATAAACAGTGAGTAACTGGAACTAAACACTTACTTTCTTCTGCACTTCGATGATGTGAGGTATTTCTTTATTTTTTCCATCATCTTAATTTTGTAGGCACGGAACTTTGGACTTTTAATCTCACTCAGCAGCCGTCTGAACAAACAAACAACGACTGCATCAATTACAACATACACACTTGCTGCTTTCTCAAGCGATGCAAGATTTTATCCAAATTCTGATAGATTAGTCTATGTCCTCCAAATTAATTTGATCTTCTCTTGAGCATATATCATTCCCAGAAAGAGTAAACCTACCACGTCACTGAACTAGCAATATTATATACGAACTAACCACTTTTTGTATTATTGTATATGCTTGGCAATAATGCATGAACATCAATTTCTTGCTGAATTTTTCTCCATCCTTACAGTTAAGCACTTGATATTAGCATTGTCAATATACCCCAACAGTGATGTTAAGAAAGGAAACTTTGTCACAACTCAGCACCTCAAGGCACAATATGCTGGATTGGAGGGTAGCCTGCCATCTGTGTGTGCGTACACACACATAAACACACACAGGTAAGCAAATTACCAAGGATAATAGTTCCCTTATATTCACATTAGCTTTGTATCAATAAATATATTAACTTTAATATTTAAATATCCATATGGGCCATAGTACAAGACTATATAAAACTGAAGGTCCCAAGCTTACTATTTTTGTTAAGTTTCCTGACCTTAATCACTGCAAAAGTGGAGCATTACAATTACGTTAGGGACACAGTCACTTAGGGCTCCTAGTTCTCATGCTATACAATGACCTTTTGCTGGAAAGCACATGCGGATAAGCACCAAGCCACGGTTGGGCTCTGGTATGGTGACTTCCGATGTCAAATAGACTCACAGCACTCCCTCTCTAAGTTCACTGATGAGCTGGAGTGCTGCTGCTGCTGATGCCTGAACAGCCATACACCGAACAATTAGCAAATTCAGAAATCCTGAGTGACTAATCCTCCAATAAGGTATCAAAATATGAACAGTATTAAAGATTTCATTTAAAATAATCTCTTCACAATTCTTATTGTACCAAAATGAATTGACTGGGGAGAATCATGCAACTTCAGAGATAATGCCTTGTTTAGGTATTAGTTATTAAAGAATTAAACAGTGTGTTATAAAATCACATTAACCAGTTAAACAAATTTAAAGTGCAACATCTTTCTGAAACTAGAATTAGAAGTAAATTGATACATCAACACATCGGGAAGGTGGGGATAGGAGTTCATTGGAATCCCATACTGCAACTAAATCTCACCAGTTTTGATTGAGAAAGTTAAAACAAAGTTATTTAATTTTCTTGGAATTCAAGTTTTCAACAACTTTCTATCCCATTTGAAAGTGAGAAAACTACAAATTACTTTATGACATTACCAATTATCTCATTAAGCAAAAATGCAGCTGGACTAAAAGGCTCTTCCATCTACAATGTACAGTGAAGATTCCAATCTGTTAATAAGCGAACACTACCTATTTATCCAGTCAAATACGGACTGACATTATGTTACCTGTTTAACATCATGTCAGCAGGAGACCATAAGACATGACAAGCACTGGGCAAACCATCTCGCCCAGCTCTCCCAATTTCTTGATAGTAGGATTCCATTTCTTTAGGGGCTCCATAATGAATGACTTTACGAATATCAGGCTTGTTAATCCCCATGCCAAAAGCAATGGTAGCCACCACACACTGGCAGAAAAAGATGTTTGTTTGAAAATGTGAACCATTTAATTAGAACTGCATAGGACCTATATAAATAATTGTACAGATTAGTCAGAACAGAAAACCATAACATCTAACAATAACGGTTGCTGTAAGGTAATAATGAAGATAATGGCACTCAGCAATTTATTTTCAAATGCTACACAAACTTCAGACAAGAGTAGCTGAACAGTTATACATAGAAATTGAAAAGGTACCATCTGAGATGAGTGTCTAGCTCACAACGAAAATGCATTGGATAGAATAAGGTTTTTGGATTATGAATACTAACTGAACTCATTACCGAAAGTGAGGTCTTATTAATTTCAGTCTCAGTTCTTTTAACTCAGTTTTCAGTTGTTAGGAAAAAAGTTTGAAAAGTTTAAAAGGTATCAACTATTTTTTTTGTCCCCAATTTTTCTTCACATCTCTTTATAGAGTCTACGTTCTGTTCACGTTCTAATCTTTCAATTCAAAAGATTAAGTAGCCCTGTTCACCCAGATGCCTCATGCCCCATGCCCGGAGTTTGATGTTAACACATCTCAAATTGTTGAGCTTGAAAGCTATCAGTTTTAGAAACCTAAAAATGCACAAGAGAAAATGAAAGTGAGAAAGCGAGAGTATATGAAGCTGCCAGAGAGATGCGCATTGGCTACAGCCTTCAGAATCCACCCGTTAGCAGAATATCAACGGCAAGGAAATTTTAACTTCCTGTGTTGAGTTATAGTGACATGAATTTGCAATCTAAGTGAGCATCAGATTACAATTTGCCACAATTCTTGACCATCAAAAATGAGGAGCAACAGGAAGTATCAGCATTCATCATTTTAGTGGTATTTTATGCCACAATCTTGGCTAACCAGAGTCAGGTTTGAGGTGTGAAAATTCATCCTGGTAACTTTTTTGTGCTCAATCTGACCTGTTGGTGTTTACAGCATATTCTTTTTTTTTATTTCAGAGGTCCAACATTCACACTGTTTTGCGTTTGTAATAGACCAAAGAAATTCACTGTAATATATATCAGTGTAAACCATTCAATGGTCAGCATTTAAACACTGATCCATAACAGTGGTGCCTCCTCAGACATTGGGAGAGAAAATAATGAGCCCTGAAAAAGATATGCAGCAGCTTTATAAATGCAGTCTTTCCTTCAAACCATAACAGTGAAGAAAGTGCTTTTGGACCAAAAGAATAGCTGATCATTTTAGCCCTCCACAATCGAAGAAAGATCCAATCTCGGTGGTGCCCTGTAATCCATTGGCTGATCTTCGATAAGATGCAGAGGAAGAATTCACAATTATTTGTTGTTTCTATTGCTGTTGTTGAAGGGAAAGAATACAATTAGCTCAAGCTCCTGTTCACGACTGCTATCTACTGCTGGAAATATTCCTGTAGTTGCTGGTTGGGTTAGTGTTTGGAAACTGTTGTGACAGCCCCCGCAGTTACTATGAAGAATAACCACTTGGTAAAAGTAGAAAGTTGCCACTAGTGATATGAGAAACATAGTTTAAGTTGTCACAGCAATCAGGAGAATAAAGGGAAAAGAAAATGGGAAAAAAATAAGTTAGGTGTCTGCTGAACCACTTTGCTTCAGTTCCATTTTATTCAGCATTGGTGAATCAGAAAATTTTCTGCACTACACTATTACTTTCGGCCAACTATTGTCATTTTTAACATTGGTACGCACAAGCCAGTACACACAAAATAACCAATATTGATGGCCTGAAAATAGTAAATGATATACAGCTTTACACTTTAAGAATAAGGCATTGTAGCGCTGGCCACGATAGGTTAAATAAAAACTGTTTCAGACCTGAATTTCATCCCTCATAAACTTGTGATGGACGTCTCTCCTTGCTTTGATGCCCATGCCTGCATGGTATATACCGCAAACAATATTCATCCGTGACAACTCTCCAGCCACTTGTTCTGTGGTTTTCCTGGACGGGCAGTAAACTATAGTGGGACCTTCAAACTCAAAAGTGAACCTACCATTTAAGAGAAAACATCTTCATGAAGTCAAAAGCCATACTGAATTTGTTGAATAATGTGTAAATTTTAGCATATCTTATCACTTTTAAGTAAATACATACGTGTCCCTTTTAATTAAAAATGGCTTTAAATCTTGCTGAATGTCTGAAGATTTAGAGCCAACTTCTAAATACAGGTTTGGTCGGTCAAATGTAGTACAGACAATCCGAGGGTTCTTCAGTCTCAGACTCTCTATGATGTCACATCTGATTGAAGGGCTGGCAGTGGCAGTCAAAGCAACAACTGGAGTCTAGTAAAAATAAATCAATCTTATTAACAAAATAAAACAGACCCATTCAGACATCAACAGGTATTTCCATTTTTTGGATGAGGGTTACACAGTGCAGATTTTTAATTCTAACGGCCTTAATTTCATTTAAGAAACCACACCATGTGGGCCTCAAGTCACATACAGGCCAGGAGTAGGTCCCTTCTCTGAAGGCCTTCAGTGCATCCCAAACATCCAACCCAGTCTTCCTAAGACTGACAACTCATTATGCAAAAATGAACTTAAAATGCAAAAGTGTACTAATTAAACATGTTTAACGTTATATACGATCATGTGATGAGATGGGGACTTACCCGAGCACCAATATTTTAAATGCAAAAAACAAGTGTATTTTGGTCATTTTCTTTCTGCTGCCAGCCTTCAGTTTTATAACTTATTCAAACTTAATTAACAGCTTATAAAGTCTAAAGCCAAGGACCAAGTTTACGCAGTTCCACCAGCAAACCCAATTATAGAGTGACTTTGTTTTAAAAAGAATGAAATGGAGTACAGTCATTTCATGTATTTGAGGGTTCTGTTCCTGAGAACCCCCGCAAATGATGAAATTTGCGAGTATGGAGGTAATTTAAACATAGATTAAAAACTGATTAGAAACACAGATACGCAGACTTTTGCCTGCAGATGTTGATTTTTGTTACCTATTTTTTGGTGTGGATAGGTGAACTCACAATTCCTGATTTCACAGATACAGAGGCTTTGACGTAAAAAGTTTTGAAGTTAAAAATAGTAAAAACAATTCAAACTAAAACTTTTCTTCAATGCATCCCAAACATCAAATCCAGTCTTCCTGAGACTGACAACTCATTATGCAAACAATGAACTTGAAATGCAAAAAACTGTAATAATTAAACATATTTTAAGATTATAAACTATGATGAGATGGGATTTACCTGGGTGCAAAGATTTTAACATGCAAAGTACAATGGGTGTAAAATTTGTCTATATAGCAACATAAAATGGATTTGCGGTGAACAGTAGCTGAATTTTGCAGTCTTCCTGATCTCCTTTCCAATGAAGGTCATAGAACAATCGTTCAAAATCTTTTGGAGACATGCTTTTTGAGTCTGTCACTTTCTCTTGGAATGAGAGTAAAAGTCCTGCCAACATTTTTCAAGTCAATGAAAATAATGAAAAACTGGAGTAGGCTGTCAATTTGCTAAAATTTCATTTTATCCTGTAGGCAAAGACCCACCTCACCCCACTGAGAACTAATCAGTGAAGATTGCAATGTCTTCATCAATATGGCCTTTGTGAAATCTCAATAAATATCATATTTACTCATATAAAAGTCAAATTTTTTGGACTATTTTTAAAGATTAAATTTATGGGGTCAACTAATTCATGGATACTACTTTTGAGTGGCTGAAATTCATGTTACAGTCCAAAATACCATATCATTAACAAAAGTCCACTTGATCTCTAAACAAATAAAAAGGTTATATGATTGCCTTCCACGAGTACTACAGAGAAACTGAACTCAGCTGAGCTGCACACAAAGGGAGGTCGTCACCTGATTCTGACCTGATGTGTCTTAAACCTTTGCGCCAAATTGGTGTGAATTGTACATCAAACAAATAATAGCATGAAAAAAATTTCACTTCTTGATTGTAACATTTAAATACAGGATAATACCTTAACTCACAAATGTCGACCTGTCATCTGTGAATAACTAAGGTTGCCAAAAAAAAAGAGCATTGAATGTTACAGGAAATCTATTTTTATTCAAGTACGTACTGTAGTTACATTCTTGGGTCCTTCTAACCCAAATGGCTAACTGGAAGCTAAATAGAAGCAACACAAACTGAATTCGTATAATTGTGTCATAGACATTTCCAAACCTACCACACCAATCCATCATGCAGCCCATATATGAACAACTGCATCAAATGACCTCATATCTAACCAATACTTTGCATTACTATTTGCTAGTACTTCAAGGAAAAATAATTTGAATACTTTCTTGGTAAAGACATTTCATCAGTTCACCTGTGGCAGAAAATCTTTCAAGGTTCCAAGTTTTCTGTATGAATTTCTAAAATCATGTCCCCATTCAGAGATACAGTGAGCCTCATCCACAGCAACAAGAGTTATACCTGGCAGTAAATCAAAAGACAAATACATTGGGCAATTGCAGACTGGCAAAATATAATTATTAACTTTCAGCAGTGGATAACTCTACAAATCAGTTACTGTCCCCCTATCTATGCTTTTAGTTTAGAGAAAGGCTAAATACTGCAAATGCCAGAGATCTGAAATAAAAACAAAATGCTCAAGAAACTCAGTAGGACTGGCAGCATCCGTGGCAAGATAAAGAGAGTTAACGTTTCGAGCTTATCCTGAAGAAGAGCTGTGTTAAATGAATAAATGATTTCACTCCAGAGATTCTGCCAAACCCGCTGAGTCCTTCCAGTCCTTTCTGCTTTAAAGTACATGCCTTTCCCTGGTTGACAGGATGGAGGATTGCTCTCTGGCTATTCCACACTTTGAAGTTGACAAAATTTAATTGGGTTGAAAGGAAAATGTTTGGGGAGTTTGGAGAAAGAAATCAGCAGCAGAGGTAATTGGATGCCTATTTCAAAAGGGTCATAGAGATGTACGGCATGGAAACAGACCCTTCGGTCCAACCTGTCCATGTCGACCAGGTATCCCAACCCAATCTAGTCCCACCTGCCAGCACCCGGCCCATATCCCTCCAAACCCTTCCTATTCATATACCCATCCAAATGCTTTAAAATGTTGCTGTTGTACCAATCTCCACCACTTCCTATGGCATGGGGTAAATGGCCTCTTTAAGTGCGGTCTGACCCTATGATTTCATCACAACACCTTTATTTGAATGCAGCATGCGAATTTTCCACGCAACAATCACAATCTAAAATACATTAAAAACCTTACATCTGCATGCACTACTATGGTGTTCCTTTCCATTAATTTTCCATTCCATTTCTTGTTCATCTTTATGGAAATTTCCAATATATACATTTGCCACAACCAACATTCCCTCTAGGATGCAGAGCTGTGCATGTGCAGCCGCTCCAAGGTTTTGAGCGCAGCAACCAGCATCAGCACATCGACTGTAGCACTGACCTCCAGTTCCAGAAGTGGCTGCTATGCATAGATCACAAAGGCTCATGCAGCCAGAAAAAAAAATTAGAGGGGACACTATGACCATCAAATAATTACACACTCCTGTTAACAGCAGCATGCTGGCGATGTATGTTTGCTCAAAGATGTGTTTGAGAAACATATTGTACATTCTAAACTTTCTGAACTGCCGTCTGCTTTTCTAATCAATTATGAACAATAATAATAACAACAACCTATTCTTAAAACACACAAATACAAATCCAAAATATGAACTATATTATAGATGTACAATCCAGTCCAGCAATTCTTCATTTTCCTGCTCTACATCATTTTGTTCTGAGCTACACTTGAAAGCACTATTCATGACAGGCCCATTATAACATACAGCAGCTTAGTGCATCCTGGGTGCTCTCCACAATTCAATGCTGTTGACCTTGTGATCGTTACTCTGTTACAATAAACATTTGCCAATACTGATGTCTAGAATCGGAATTTTGACATTGATCCATGTTTCAAGTAAAGGTAGGCATCAGTCACTTATGATGACAGTAATAACATTCTAAATGGAGTCACAAAGTATCTTTAACAGATTTAATTGAAGTGGCTGAACTGCAGTGCACTTGCACTACAACAATCATCGGCTCTCCTAAAATTTAAATTTTGCTTTCAAAGTTGTGAACATTAAAAACGCATGAAAAGAATTATGTTGTACCTACCAACACTGTCATCAAGTTTCTTGAGTAATGAAACAGATCCTGAACAGAATTCAGGAGTCATATAAACAACTTTGAAATGACCCCTAAAGATTAAAACAGAATATGAAGTCATTTTAAAGCAATCTTGCTCCAAAACATACAAAGCTCAAATAGAATTCCTATTCACACTAAGTCCATTTCGATCAACCTACAAATCCCTTTCTGCAATTTCTAATGGTATCTCACAATTTAGTCATGCAAAAGGATTTTTGAAGCTCTCCCACCCTAAACCATTTTTGGTACATTTGATTGCACATTTTTGATGTGTTGCAAGTGCATAGTGTTTCCTTGGTTTTTGTTGTTCATTCATTATAGTTTCTTTTGTCATTATTTCAATGCAGCATTTAAATAATGCTACAACAAAATATCCTAGCATTTTCTTTTCTATATTCATTTTCTTTCAAAAGAAGCAATACAGAGACAAGAAGAATTCTGTATTATGAAGTTTTTACATTAGATTACATTTCCACGCTGTAATGTTACATTGAAATAATGACAAAAGAAACTATAATGAATGAATAACAAAAACCAAGGAAACACTATGCACTTGCAACACATCAAAAATTTGCAATCAAATGTACCAAAAAATGGTTTAGAGTGGGAGAGCTTCAAAAATCCTTTTGCATGACTAAATTGTGAGATGCCATTAGAAATTGTGTGCTATGATTTATGATAAATTACCACAAAGTGGCAGTAGAAGATTTAATAGTAGCATTCAAACTCTGGAAAGGAGAAGCTTCAGGCAATGGAGAAAAAGCAGGGGAGTGGGGAAAAATTGGAAAGCACTTCCAAACAGCCAGCAACTGCATAGTGGGGCAAACGGCTTCCCTTCCACGCTGCAAGTTCTCACAATTCTATGCAATGGAATCAGCTAATCTTTTTTGAGAACACTGCACAGAAGTTCCAATCATACTGATTTTGGGAGTACTGGAACTATATCAGTTTGTGAAATAGTGGAAAGAACAGGCAAGAGATGCACCCATCTGTGCCAGAGAAGCTTTGCTGCCCAACACAAATCACAACTGGAAATTATTTTCTCTATTTTAGAGAAACAGACACCTCTTCTGTATATCACACATGTTCAAACAAAATAGTAGGAACTGAGTGCTCCTCAAATTAAAAAATCCAAACATGTTGCTCACTAGAACTACTGTAACAAGTACTGATGCCTTTCTTTGAAGGAATGTGGTTATTCAATACCACTCAAATCAAATCACGAGAAATTGATACAGAACTAATTTTAAAACAATGATCAACATAAGCCAAATGGAAGGTCTTGTTTAAAAGAGGAAAAAAGTCGCTACAACATAACATTTCAAACAGAAAATGGCCACAAGATTTACATTCTGCCTCAACTCACCATACCTTTCAAATGGATATTATTTACATAAATAGTATCTTAACATCAAAAACTGACATAAACTTAAGAACAGCTTTTGAGCATTTTAATATCTTCAGACGTTAGACATCAACTTAAGAACAGAAGACCAGTCTTGACAATAATTTTAGTTTCTCAGCAATGTAGAATTCTCTTCTAGAACTCATTTTTTCCACTAAATGTAAAAGGGCAAAGAATCTGTTTTTGTTTTGAAAAAAAACTTCATTGCAATCTCCACGGAAAATCTAAGGATTAAAGAGAAACTAGCTGGTGATGTTTTCTCTTCAGTTTAACTTCATAAGGAACAAAGTAGAGTTCACTGGCAGCATACTTACTTTGTCAGCTCATGGGAAAGATTTTTCGACTGGGAAGAGCCAAGGAAACAAGCTGCTACATTGGACATGCTACAAAAGAACATCAGATACGGGGATAGTGAGCCATTTTGTTGCATTCATACAAATTATTAATTATCTACATCAAGTTGAAGCAATGACTGGATATGACAAGTGCTGACAACTGGCGCAATCTCTCTATTATAGTAAACGGAGGCCTCCAAGGCAAGCCTGCACATAAACAATATGACACACTTGTCAAGTGAGAAGCTTTAGGAATTGTTCAAAGAAGGTTGACTCGACTCATTCTTGGATGAAATGCCTATTGTAGGAAGAAAGATTGAATAGAGTTGACCTATATCCATTGGAATTTAGAAGAATCAAGGTGATCATAGTAAACTAAAATCTTATGCAGACAATATGCCCTCTTATGGGGAGACTAAAGCTAAGGTACATAATTTAATGAAACAGGTGTGTTTTTGTTTTCTCTCTATCAGAGGGTCTGAAAGAGTATGGAATTCTCTTCTTCAGAAAGTAGTGGAGGCTGGGTCCTTAATTTTTGTTTCCACCAAGGCTGAGTTTTGATAGACAAGGGAATCATGAGATGTGGACTGCATACATGAAAGTGGAACCAAGACCACAACTCATCCAACCACACAGATCATTCTGCTAGAATGCGATAGTTGTGTTTCTCTGCAACCTTGCGCTATAGAGAATCGCAACGGGAAACCGCTACAGAGAATCACGCTGTAGAAGATTGGTAATAGAAAGCTGCTGTGGACACATTTAGTAGAAAGTTCGCATTATCCAAACGATGTCCACAATTCATCAATTTCGTTATAGCCTATTCGCGCTGATGAAATACACATTATAGCAGTACGACCCGTAACCTTACTGAATAGTGGGGCAGATTCAGAGGATCAAATATGACCATTCGACATAGGAGTTAAAGTAAGCCATTCAATCCACTGAATCTGCATCACCATTCAATGAGATGATTTGATAATCCTCAACTCCACTTCCTGCCTTTCCCCACAACCCTCGATTCTCTCACTGATTAAAAACCTGTCCATCTCAACCTTGAATATTCTGAAGCCCAGCTTCAACAGCTTGAAGTCCACAGATTCACAACCCTCTGGGAGAAGAAACTCATCTCGAATAAAATGGAAAATAATGTAGATGCTGGAAATTTGAGACAAAAGCAAAATGCTCGAGAAACTCAGCGGATCTAGCAGCATCAAAGAGAGACAAATAGCATTAACGCTTTGAGTCCAGTGTGACTCTTCTTCAGAATCCTTATATGACTGGAGTATTTCAAATCACAATATTGCTAAATCTATCCCACTAATAAAAAATGAATCAGTACAAAATGAAAACAAGCATCACTGATACAAACTGGGCATTAAAAATACATTTTAAACATTTCCAAATATTTGCTGCTACCTTAATTTGAATTAGAAATAAGCTGTATTGTTTCAATAAAGCAAATGAAGTGAGAATTTTATGGTAATCACTTGGAACAGCGTAGCATCTAAACTGCTATTTTCCTTGTGGATTGTGATATGATAGTGTGCTGCCAATATCGGATTTTTGGAGGGCCAAGCAGAAGGAAATCCTCATTAAAATGTTGTAAAATGTAGATTGTTCTGTTGAATATTGCTTAAACCATTGTGATGCACTTTAAAAAAAAGAGTAAATGCCCTCATTGTTCTAGATGCAGTTTCTCTGTTCAGTACTGAATCATTTCCCTTTCAGGGTGCGCTCCAAAAGATTGATCTTACTGCAATTCCTTCCTCTTATTCATTAACAGTTTGGTGACACAACCTGCAGCAACAAGGCTATGTGTTCGGACATACAGAGCCCTATCTCTGCGTCATCTGTCTTGAACCCATGATTACATCCATGCTGCCAGCTTGTATGTTTGACATCAAATAAACTTCCTCCCGAACACTGACACCATATAAACTGATGGAATTCTTGTTCACTTTCCCACCCAACTCCTAACGTTGTTCTCTCCTTCTGGGACCACATGTTCTCCCAGCTGGAACTTCATGTGGATATTCAGGGTAACTCATGTTGTACACGTATTGTGCCTTCACAGCACTTCCTTTGGCATTGCCACTGAAACCTTTCACCTAATTTCAGTCTCCTCAAGACTTAATTATTCTCACTGCCTACCATTCTCCACAAACATTTTCAAAACTGCGCGCCCATATCTTGACCCACCAGGCCCCACATCCAGGTTAACTTTTATTAGCTCTTTGTCCCCATTTCATAACTTTCTCTGATCTCACTCATTTTGTCCTTCACAAACTTATCTCACTTAAAATTTCACTCCCCTGATTCTCCTATTTCCTGCATTTCCCTCCCTTTTGTTTATAATTATAGTTATAATTATAATCCTGAACAATTAAACTCTGCAAAGGAGTCAGTTCGACAGCACAGAAGAGCAGCAAGATTTGGGGATGCAGATCCATACGACCATAAAAGTAGCATCTCAATTTAAGACGACCACTGAGACAGCTAAATGAAAATTGGGCTTTATCCTAAAAAAGTAATAACTACCAAAGCAAATTGATGACAAGTCAGCTTTATGAAACCTAAAGAAAATCTGAGTTATAACTGTGTGCCATACTAAACAGCAAACTATAGGAAGGATATTGAGGACTTTCACAGATTTAGTTGGGTGCATCTGGAGAGAGGAAATACTAATACAAACTTAAAACGTTTGGATCTCTTTTACTGAAGAAACACAGGTTATGAGGTGGTGCATTTAAAAATGTGACACGTGAAAGTTGTCTTTGCCATGTTGTTGAGAGACTAAGAGTAATAAGATTTAGAAGAGAGGGTAAAATAAACTTTTTGACAAAGACTTAAGGATATGCAATTATTTCTAGAGTTACTGATTAAGACAGCAACTCTGCCAACTGGTGAGATGAAACTGAATCCCTGGTTAAAAGATAGAGGTAAAGGGATTATGGGAACAGGATAGATAAATGTGCTCAGTCCTAAATACGTTGCAGTCTATAAACACAGACAGTCTATTAAGCCAGTTTTCATGCTGCAGATGATCATTATGTCTTTATGCATAAGCTTCTGGAACACAGCTGAAACAAGAATCACTTCTCTCAGAAGTCAGAGTATACCACTGAACCAAATAACTATTGATGTATGTGCTTGTATGATATATGTATTAGATTAGATTACTTACAGTGTGGAAACAGGCCCTTCGGCCCAACAAGTCCACACCGCCCCGCCAAAGCGTAACCTACCCATACCCCTACATCTACATTTACCCCTTACCTAACACTATGGGCAATTTAGCATGGCCAATTCACCTGGCCTGCACATCTTTGGACTGTGGGAGGAAACCGGAGCACCCGGAGGAAACCCACGCAGACACGGGGAGAACGTGCAAACTCCACACAGTCAGTCGCCTGAGGCGGGAATTGAACCCGGATGTCAGGCGCTGTGAGGCAGCAGTGCTAACCACTGTGCCACCGTGCTGCCCATATGTGTTTATATCATGTATGAATGATTTGGAACAAATTCTAGAAATAAACGTGAAGAAGCACTCAACTTCCTGGATTACCAATCATGCTCTGCAATATCAAGAGATGAGCCAGAGTATCATTACACAAATCACTGGTTAGGCCACATCAGGAGTACTAGATTCTGTTTTTGTCCCCTCAAATGATGTAGTGATTTTGGAAGGGCTTCAAGAAAGCTAGGAGGATGAGGGGAATTTTCCAGAGATTTTTTACTCTCTTCATTGACGCTGGACTTCCTTTACACTGGAATTCTTCTTCTTCTGGGAGGTTACATTGAAAAGCTTTGGAAGCATCTTGCCAAGATGCACTAACCATCAGGAGTGTGGAGCATGCTTGATAGGTTGACCAATGTTGGCCTGTTCAAGCTTTTTATACTTTGCAATGTCCTTTCTTTGAGGTCCAATCTGTTACTGGGACAGATGTAGCAGCACCTCAGAGGTGGCAGTAACATGGATTTAGGAGGAAGGAGAAGCTGGCTAAAGTTCCTAACAACTGCAGTCTTGTTGGGAATACGTAACTGAAGGCAGCATCAAACTTGGCTGCTGTCATATGTAGCCAAGTAACCAAATTAATTGGCACTGAACAGGACCCTGGTATTTATAGCATTTCTCATACAAGGTATCCTTAGGCAGAGGTGAAAGGAGTAAGATAGACAGAAATGAGGGAAATACTTAAAATAAAAACTTACTTCAGTTGCAGTACTTGGTCCTCCATCAAAGAGATAAGAGGCGAAATTACTATCGTAATCCCTCCTGTGTAAATGGCTGGGAACTGGTAGCATAAACTCTTACCATAACCTGTCCAGTTAAAGAAAAAAGCAATATATCAAACTTCAGCGTGAAAGATAAAGTGAAAGTGATCTGTACTATATAGAGACATTGTGATGAGTTTTCCTTCCCTTTAATTGTTAATTATGGTGGGATAGTACTCCACAATAAGGAGGGTTTGTCTGGCATGTTTTCCAATTGCCTATATTCATGAACAGGGAATGCGAGGAACTACCTGGGGTCATTCAGCTGATGGGGAGGAGGAGGAGGAGGGGGGGGGGAGGAGGAGGAGGAGGAGGAGGAGGAGGAGGAGAGCGAGTGTGCATGCACGAGCGAGAGGAGAGATGGGGTAAAATTACAAATGAACTAAATTCTACTCTTGCCCAATATCCACACATATTCACTTTCTAGCACCAATAACTAACAAACAGTGGCAATCTGAAAGGAAAGTTCCACTGTTTACAGTAGAGTCATTGAGGTCACGTGCAGAATTTTCACCACAAGCTCTGCTGAAAACACAACTTTGAGCTGAAATATTGTTGTGAGTTGTGCTATTTTATGCCAAAGTTTAAATATGTAAATCAACATTCAAGATTTTAGTATTAGATGTCAAGTAAGGAGGAAATAATTTGAAAAAGTTCTAATTCTGCTCTGAACTGTCATAGCTCCCGGTCATCAGATAGCATCTTTGGATGATTTTGCTCCTCTATCACTACAAGATGTCATCTAGCAAACCTTTCCTGATGTCAGGCAAAGATACTGACTGCGATATATAACTTCAATTTTTCTACTAAGATATTCAAAACTTGCATATTGTACTTAAACAGTCCCTCAGTACACAGCAGCTCAGAAGCGGAGTGTGGTGCAACATGTGATTCACCATCTGACACCAGTAAGCCTCTCCATCACTTATAAGTAAGCTGAGTGATTAAATACAATCCACCTCTCTGGATGGATGCAGCTATGGTAACAGAAGAGTTTGGTACTTCCAGAAGCAAGCAGTCAGCTTAACTGACACCCATTTGCAGGCTTAAGGATCCACTCCTTCCATCGATGGTATGTCATTTTTGCATTCAGCAAAATCTGTGGCATTCACTGCACAGGCTCCACCTGTGGCACCTGTGCTAAGATTCATGACCTTCACAGTCTGGAAAAACAATGGAAGCAGATACAATGGAAGCACCACGACCACCTGGTTCATCTGTTTGTAACATAACATCTTAAATCAATGAACCTTAATGATGGCCAAGTCAAAATTTTGAAACGCTCTGCCCATGAACAATTTGGAAGCCACTTCACTACATAGACAATTGGAATTTCAGTAGGTCTATCATCTCCCCAGGGGGAGAAAATTGATAGATAATAAATACTGGCATTACCAGTGTTTCTCATATACGAAAAAAAAAGTGTTCTATGTGCTACACATTAACATATTGTTCCAAAACTCACCAGTTGCCATAACGACAAGATTATCTCTTCTCTCCTGAAGTACTGAATAGATAACCTTCCATTGTACCCTGTCATTTAAACACAGAAGACAAATCAATTGCCATTACAAAATATCATTCAGAAGCTTTGGGTTGATCCACTAATAAATGTTGTTGTATTTGAAAAGGTGACAAATTACATACATCAGATTTCTTTAATATACAATACACTTTACAAAGGTACGGTCAAAACAGAATGAATGAATGTTAAGCCAAAGGAGGAAGTATTAGAAACGCTCATGCAAAGTAATGAATTTTAAGAGAAGTCTTAAAAGAGAGGAAAAGTGAAGAGGCAGAGGGATCTAGGGAAGCAATACCAGTGACTGAATCCTAAGCAGCTAAATCCTAGCACTGGAAAGCAAACAATTTTGGGGAGAGGGACAGGGGATGTATAAGAGGGAAGGACAGATTGACAACAAGCCAACAGAGAAACAGACAGCTTATGAAAGTTTAAAGCTAAAAGTGATTAAAACATAGAGGAGGGACACAGCCATGTTTTAAACCCAAGGATGAAAATGTTAACTTTTAGGGGTTTAGAAACAGGAGCCAATGTAGGTCAGCAAGGACAACTTTTATGGGTGAACAATAATGTGACAAAGCAGCAGAGATATTTTGTGACCTGAAATGTAGGTACAGTGGAGAAGCCGGCCTGGAGAGGATTGAAATTGCAGGAGATTTCAGCAGATGACCTTTGTGAAAAGAGAGGTGATGCTACTGAAGTAAATGAAGACAAACTTTTGTTATGGCGAAGGTAGCAGAAACAGAATAATTGACAGCAGTATGCAGCTTTTGGTAGGAGTTGAAAGCAATGGCTTCAGTCTTCCCAAAGTTTAATTGAAGGTAAGTGGTTCACTCAGGACTAGATTTCAGACAACAATAGCACTGGGAAAATCAAAGGGTGGAAGTGAAGAGGTACAACTAAGCACAGTAAGCATACATCAACACCGTTAGTTACCATGGACCAGAAACTTAACCGGACTATGTAAATGCTGCGGTACAAGAACAATTAAGAGTTTAGGAATTCCATAGAGCGTAACTCACTTTCCAACTCCCAAAACTATTCTGTCAACTATTTATAAGGCACAAGATAGGAGTGTATGGGAATACTTTCCACTTGCCTGAATGGGAGTAGCTCCAACACTCAAGAAGCTTAACTACATCCAGTTTGATTGGCACCCCATGTACCACAGGTGCAGAGTGGCAGCAGTATCATCCATGAGATGCATTGCAGCAACTCACTACGACTCCTTTGATAGCACATTCCAAATTCACAAGCTCCACAATCTAGAAGGACAAGAGCAGTAGGTGCACGGACACACCGCCACCTGCAGATTTCCTTCTAAGCCACATATGACGCTGACTTGGAACTATATCAGAGCTGAAAATGTGTTGCTGGAAAAGCGCAGCATCCAAGGAACAGGAGAATCGACGTTTCGGGCATCAGCCCTTCTTCTCCCGTTCCTTGGATGCTGCCTGACCTGCTGCGCTTTTCCAGCAACACATTTTCAGCTCTGATCTCCAGCATCTGCAGTCCTCACTTTCTCCTTGGAACTATATCAGCCCTTCACTGTCACCAGATCAATATCCTGTAATATTTTCCCTCCACAGCACGTGGGGGTACCTACCCACCCTGAACTGCAGAAGTTCACCATCATTTTCTCAAAGATAATTAGGAATAGTTAATAAATATTGGCCGAGCCAGCAAAATCCACATCCCACAAACAGAAAAATAAATGTACAAACTGTTCCTCCAAATAATGCAGTGAAGGATTAACATGAAGATGAGGAAGACAAGGTTTGACAGATCCTTGATGGACTCTAGAAATAACATTTCGGACAGAAAATTAAGTTATTACTCAAGATTTTCTGGCTTCTGACTATGGTCAGATAAGTAAGAGTTGGAACAATCTCAGTAAGCTGAAAAATTGAGTAATGGCACTGAGAGAGATTGATATGGTCAAATGCAGAGAAGCGGAGAAAGCAGAGGAAGGATAAGTCACCAAAGAAGACTGATTGACTGCAGCAAAGACTGTTTCAAGTGCTATGACAGGATGAAAAGCTAAATGCAACAATTATGAAGGCATCACTGATAGGCTTCTAAAGAGGTTCTAAAGGAATGAGTGAGTCAGAAAGAATCTGGAAAGAGTTAGCATATTGTGCTGATCCTTGCAGCTGGATAAGAAAAGTTTGGACTTGAATCATCTCTTTGAACACTGTATCAATTGTACCACAACAAGAAGCAAAAACGTGAGTGGGGACCATGCACTCAAAAGTTTGAAGGTCAGTTTGGAGATTGGATGCAAGGACAGAATGGCCTCGGTGATATCTTTGATAAGTATGATGGTGACAGATTTAAAATGGACAAGAGGACTATCTGGGGCAAGAGTACTATTTAAAACACCAGTTGACAGAAGCACCAAGGAAGAAAGTAGTCCAGTCAGCAATTTAGTGGGCATGGGATCATGGGAGACAAGGCAGGATTCGTGCTTAAAATGAGCTTAGGATAGCAAAAGGGGCAGAAGAGAAAATAGAAAATGCATCAGTTTGGAATGAAGGCAATGGGAAGGGAAATAGAAAAGACAGCTGAATGGATGTTATCACTCCTAATCTTAATGACAACCAAGTCCATAACCTTCTTTTATTTGTAGCGACGATGGAGAATTGAAAGAGAAAGAGCTGTTAAAGCATCATGATCAAAAGCTACTCGGTGACGTTGATCGAGAAGAAAAATGAAAGATGAAAATATGTCTTTTTTTTGGTTTCTACTTTTAATTCATACTAAGTGCCACAAATACTTTATGAAAATAAAACATACGGTTTAAAATTAGAATGTCCAAAATAAGTCTTCAGGCACTTGATCTGTTTTGCATTTGGCTCAGGTATTGAAGCATCTAGAACGAAAACAAAGAAAGAGATGGATTTAAGAGCAACCAACCCTGAAATGTTTTGATTATCAGGAGAGTGTAAATTTATTATAAAAATGCATATAATGGAAATGATTTAACCAGATTAATTCAATGATGAGCAGAAAAATGGGTACAGAAATGTAAAGTAAATTCACCATGCAAAACTGACAACAGCATATTACATGTTTGATATTTTTAATACAAAAACATAGCATTAGAAGTTATGTAAATTCAACCAATGCTTGCTTCCAAACATCTTTCAAAGCCAATTTACCCCATTTGTCCTCCTCTTCCTTAATGCTTTCATCTTCTTCATCCCCCACCCCACAAAATTCCTCAGTTCCATCAACTTCATCAGGTACATTCTTGAGAGATGCTTCAGTCTCTAATTCAGAACTGCTATCCAAATTCTGCAATGCCTGAAAGAGCAGGCCAGAGGGATAAGAAACAAAGAAAATGCAAAGTTCATTAATTTAAATCCACTTTTCACATAATGACATGTACAGGTTGATATTCTCATTTCAAACATTACTATCAAAATAGGCTAACTGCTATTGGACAGCACTTGCTGAACAATCTGAGTGTTAGATAATCAGCCGAGCTCAAAATAAGGTTCATTGCTAGAGGCAGCATACATTCATACACAACGACTCGTTCTCCGACAACAATGTTCAAGACTTGTCCTTTCTGAATTAGCCAAGGAACTTGCAGAATGCTTCAGCTACAATCAATCAATCAGCACCCTATTGCCCTATAGATTGAAATTTGGCATCTTCGTAATTTTCCAAATGAGTGCAAGATGAAAAGCTTTTGTAAAATCTCTTTTCAGCAATAAATTAATATAGCCCATTTCTACTTTGATCATTTCAAATATTTACAGTTTTTTTTAAATGGGGTATCTGATCCGTTAGATTATATTGAAGGTCATGGAGTAGGAGGCAAGTAATAAGAATCAAGATATCCATGAAGCCCTGATCTATTTTTATACATTTTTGATTATGGACAGAAACGGTAAAAGGTCAGTTTTAAAAACCCTGAATCGTGGAAGAGACTGTTGCACTTTTTACAAAAAAGCTACCAGCCCTTATTGTAAGGGATCTTTGTTCAACCAGCTGGGGAAGATTAGTTGCAGACAATTATCAATAGTCTACTAAATAGACTTTGGCCTACAACTCATAGCTGACTGGTCTGTACAGTGGTGACCAGCTGTTGATGACTAAGGGCTCTTTTCTTGCAACCAGGTAGCAGAACAGCTTGTGGGTGTGAATACTATAGCGAGAAGCCTTCCGACCTCCAGAGGGGGAGATGACATCCTTTTTTCTGCTGTAGAAAAATACACCAAAAGCATGAAGCTTTTCCTCATTAGTTGCTGTAAGCTGTGGCTTTTAACCAATAAAATCACTCCTATGCCTCCTGCAAGGAAGTGAAAACATGCTGGGAAGAGCAAGGTTAATGAATACCAAATCCTGACAAGTAAAAGGATCATCTCAACAAGCCCTGAAGACAGAGGCTATTGAACTACTTTCTCAGTTTTCTCTCCACCCACATCAATGTGTTTTATTTACATTTGTCTGTATATGTGTAGAAGGAGTTTATAAGGGATTAGAGTTTTAATTAGTAGAGTTAAATATCAATCATTCTTACTCATTCACCTGTAGTCAGAATCTATTTAGTTTTAATAAATAGCAATCTTTGTTAAAACTGATCCATCGGTGTTATTAACCTGGATCTAAAAAGAAGAAAATTAGGACTTGTCTTTACTTTAATAAAAGCTTTAACATTTGAGACGCCTTTGGAAATAAGATAGCCTGATTTCCAGCACACTTTCTCAATGTGGGTTGACACATTCAAATTTTGGCTCATCTAAAACCATTTTACGTTTATTTGCATTATGAGTTTTTAAGGTTCAGGTGTGCAAATTTACTTTTGAAAGACACCAAGGCAAGAATTATACTTGGATTTACAAAAGAACCACAGGTTTTGCAAGATCCAAGACTTTATAAACAGCAAATGTTTCACAGAATTATTGCTTTCAAGGAGAGTTACCATTGCTTTTCAGATGAACAAGGCAACTGCTAGCCTGATATTGATTAAGGAATCATTTACACAGGACAAAAGAATTCCTAATTTTCTTCATCTGCACTCTTCTCCATCTCTGTCCGTTTTACACTATTGCTATCACAACTTTAATCTATCTTAATAAATGACCCTCAAAATTGTTACCCTATAGTTTGTGCATCACTATAGTTTTCTTGCAAATTTGCTCTGCAATATTCTTTCCCACTAGTTTATGGCTTCAAAACATGCAATAGTGTAATGGCACCTCTACTGTTTCTTAGTTCTCGCCTAACAGATTATACACCCTTAAGCATTCCTGGATATCCTCTCCAATTAGTACTACAATATACCCCTTACTCAATATTATCACTCTTCCAGTTTCTTTTATTCCTTATCTGTCCTGAACACCTGTGCAAGGATATTTAGTACTCAGCCCAGCCCTTTGGTAAGCTCCATTAACACCATGGTGTCAGACTCCCATGAGAATTTTGTACCTGCACCTCATGAACCTCATCTACCCTGATCTGTGCTTCACATGCACAATAAATTTGAATTGGATTTCATTGTATATCCCCTTCATCTAAGCCAATCCAATATTTAACTATATCAGTCTCTTGTGCTATCTGTCTCTCCAAATCCTTTAGACATTTTGTCTATCCTTGCAAATGCTACATCCGGAGTCCCATTCCCTCCAAATTAGTATAAACTTTCCTTGCCATTATTGGCAACTGCTCCAGGAAAACAATGGTTCTTGCCTGGCTGAGATGCATCTGATCAGTACAGGTTCTGCCTCCAACAAAGATATGCTGTAGCATGTATACAATAGGCTGAATCACCACAAACCCAAGGAACCCCATCCAGGAGAAAGATATAAATAGAAAGCAGGAGACAACAGCTTTGCTTCACTTGGAGGTCGCCACTGATGATGTTACCTAGTCAGGTAGTGAAACGTCTGGATATCAAACCTACAGCTCAGCGAGCAAACCTACACCCTAAACCTCAACCTGAGCTACAAACCTTCACATCCTTGCAAAAATGCCATCCTTCTGTGCTATAGGTTTATATAGTTCTTTTACAAACTGAGCTTTCTCCATCTTGCCCAGGTTGCTGGGTAGTGAAACTAAAATCCTGAAAGTCTTTTCCCTAGGGTGGGGGAGCTCAGAACTGGAGGGCATTGGTTTAGGGTGAGAGGGGAAAGATATAAAAGGGACCTAAGGGACAACTTTTTCACACAGGGTGGTGCATGTATGGAATGTGCTGCTAGAGGAAGTGGTAGAGGCTGGTACAACTGCAACATTTAAAAGGTGTCTGGATGGGTATATGAAAGGAAGGGTTTGGAGGGATATGGGCCGGGTGCTGGCTGGTGGGACTAGATTGGGTTAGGATATCTGGTCGGTATGGACAAGTTGGACCGAAGGGGCTGTTTCCGTGCTATACATCTATATGACTCAATGGAACCTTGTATACTTTGCTGGCGCTCAGCTGGGAAATTTGGAACAGAACTGTCTAATGTGCAAGAGGACATCAGTCGGTATCCTTCCTTCTGGAGGAATTGCCAATGTTGTCTTTCTGTGGTCAGGGGGCAGCACGCTTATTCAAAGTTTTCACATTCTGTTGGGATTCCCTCATTATATCCAACAGCACGGCACATGGGAAAATTTGGCTGCCAGTCCAACTGGAATACCACTGCAAGAACACCCAAGGGAAAAATCACTTCCGCACTGCAGTTCAGTTTCTATGTATAACTTTTATTGGGGTGCCATCTAGTGGAGATCTGTAAATGAGCTGTAAGGAATTCAGTTCTGAATCGTGATGCTTTTACTCAAAACACCAATTCTTCCCGTGCACAGAAAATACCGAGTGCTCTTCAATTATAGCTTTTAATTGGTATGTTATACAAGTCGCAAACCATTGATCTATTATAGCTGTTCAGCAGTTAGGTAGCCAAATGCTTTACAACACTTTTGATGCTGAAAAATTCGAAGAAACATTAAAGTGCTCCAGGTTTGTGGAGTTGATTAAATATGACAGTCAGAACAGCATCTTAAGTTTATTTGTTTTCTCTGAGGCCATACCAGCCAAGAAGCATGTATTGCTGTGAACTGTTATGATCCCAGTTGATGGTAAGACCAGACAACTCAGATGCACAAGTGAAAGCTGATTTGATAGATCATGAGTTTAATATTTGCAGTTGATTACTTCAGTGCCTAGTCACTGAATATACTCACACTGGGCTGACAGTGTTCTTTAAAAAAAAACATAATACACAAAATAGAATGGTGTACACACACACACACACAGTTTAGAAAGATCTTAATGTAACGGAAAACAAAGTTTCAATATTTTTCCCAGCAATATCCATTACAGACACCAATTCCATTGAGCATTATTCCTACCTAAACTCTTTACTTTCTTATTTAATTGGCCTTTTCCAAATCAGATGGCCTAAACCACTTTTCAGTTCAGGCACCTCGAAAGTTTCTGCACACATTCTCACAGCTTGGAGACTGCACAAACAACACCCTCAGTCTGGAGATTTCTACATTGTAGCAGGATGGTAGTCTGTTGGCATTGAAACTATTCTCTTGAACTGAAACCCAATGTTACCAGATGCCCCAGTCTGTTTTCTCAGTATTTCATAAACACTGAACACCGGTATCCTGCTCAGCACTGAAGTCATATTGAAAATAATGCCTTCAGTTCACTGACCTAATAACTTGCTGACCTCAAAAAAAAGTAAATCTCCCAAAACTGAAACCACGCATCTATTTTTACTTCCACTTTAAAATACAATTGATAATAAATTATAAACCTTTATCACAGAACAATATACAAATTATACAGTTCAAAAATTGAACAAGCTTAAGAAGGAGCACAATTAGTTTTGTGCGCTTCACATTCACTAGACAGTTCTTTTGAATAGGGAAATAACAAGAGGCTGTATGTGAAGGATGCTTTAAGAAAGTTAAAATGGTTGGCTTCATTCACAAATATTCACTCCCTCCGCAAATGATACCAAAATCCCAAAACTCCATTCCTAACAGCACTGTGGGTGCACTTATACCACATACACTGCACCAGTTCACAAAAACAGCTTCTGAAGGGCAATTCAGGGTGGGCAAAAAAAAAATGGTAGCTTCATCAGCAACTGCACAGCCCATGGATGATTTTGTAAAAATAAAACAACGGAATAAAGCATAAGATACAAAGTAAATGACCTATTTTTACTGAGTTAAAAAGGTGAAAATATGTCTATACCTTCACTGATGGCCTAGTATTTGACAGGTTTCGTAGTTGGTGCACCCACAGTGCAGTTAAGAAGGGAGTTCCAGGATCATGGTCCAGCACCATTGCACCAACTTCACCAAAATCATATCAAAACAGAGACTGTATTTGCTCTGGTGGTCAAGACATGTGTTGCTGTTCCTGTCTTCGTTCTACATTTCAACATAGCCTGACACAATCTGCTAATTTTGATCTTACCTCAAGCATTTCATTCTCCAGCTCCTCATCACTTTCAATCACATAAGAGAGATCAGCTTCTTCATCAGCATTAGGTGGCTGCAGAATTAAAAATGTGAAATTAAAATAGAACGATAAGTTATCTTACACCTTCAACATCTACACCTGCATAGCCACATTGGAATCAGCATAGACCAGCTACATAAAGGCCACGACTGCGAGAACAGGGCTGAAGTTCACACTATTCTGCAACAAGAGGCCTGTATGCAAAGCATTTTTATCAGTCAAGGCCCAAATCAGATATGGGGTGAAATGCTCACAACACAGCCACACTGCACCAAAGAAATTTGACAGCACTCAGGACAAGACAGCTTTCTTGACTTAGACAGAATACAAAAACAGAAATAAGTCATGCCCATATCCAAACAATTCTCTGTGAGCCTACATCATCTAACTCCATAAACCTATATGACGCTCTTTTATCTAGCTTTCCTTTACATACATTTATGCTATTAGCCTCACACACTCCCTCCGGTATCCAGTTCCACATTCTAACCATGCTCAGGATAAAGAAATTTCTTCTTGATTCCTTATTCAATTATCTGGGGTTACCTTTATGACCCTTAATTCTGTTTCTCCCCAGACGAGAAAATATCTTTTTTATGTTTATCCTATCATTTCCATAATTTCAAAAGACTTTATCACTTCTTCCTCAATCTTCTCCTTTCCAGATGAAACGGCCCCAAACTGTTCTGATAGCTGTAACTTCGAAGTTGAGATACAATTTTTGTAAATCTTTTTTGCAGCTTCTCTAGTGCCCTTACATCCCTTATATAAAAGAGAGAGATCAGAACTACGACCAAGATTTTCTACAGAGACCAAACATTTGGGTACCCCTACCACTTCCAGTATGGTGACTGCAGCATGTACAGTCTGTGGAAAGCAGCAGGTCTCAGGTCTCAGGTCACCTGTCTCTGCCACTGAGAATGGCAAGAGAAACACTATTGCGGAAGCACAATAACCTCCAAGTCATGAAAAAAATCCAACTTGGCCATATAATCGGCATTCCCACATTATCACTTGGTCAAAATCTTCATAATTTCTTTATAAACACCATTCTGGGCACACTGACAGGAAGTGGGAATAAATACAATCTTGACAACATCTCCATATCTAAAGAAAAAATAAAACCACTCCTAAAGTATCTGCTGTGTAAAAATAATTCCAGACATGGAAAGTGAAAAACAAATTTCCTTCAGCAAATTTCTAGATAATGCAGCATGAATCCCAAGTGAAATCTGGGAAATTGAGGAGGGGTTTTTCTCATGTCCTGAGTTGGTATAAACTATTTAAATACATGGCTCAGTTGCTATACATGCAGTAGCAATTGTTAGGAAGCCATAATTGGCGATTCTTAAATGCATGTTCCTTAAAAAGCAAGAGCAATCTTTAATACTGACTCAGAACAAGTCTCACCATAAATCCAAATGAAAAACAGGATATTGTAAATAAAGCAAAAACACTGTTGGAATCAACAGTAATTCACTCTATCCCTATGGAGGTGAAAGGCAAGTTAATGTTTTGATTTGGGTTTTCCATAAATGCATTAAAGTAAAATTGCTATAGTCCCACAGGAACATAAGGCTGCTGTCTCATTAGAGAGAGACTGGAGGTGGTTTAACCTGAGGGTTACCATGCCTTAGGCAAGGAGCAAGGTTAAGGTGGTAAGTAACCTCAGCTGGTTTAAGGGCTGAACCCAGGCTGTTGGCAGCACGCTGCATCAAACACCAGCCATCCAACGGGTCTCACATCCCCACAATTACACAGTTAACTGGTCACCTATTTACAGTTAGGCAAAAATGAGACTGCAGATGCTGGAGATTAGAGTCGAGAGTGTGGTGCTAGAAAAGCATAGTGGGTCAGGCAGCATCTGAGCAGAAGTGACGTTTCGGGCAAAAGTCCTTCATCAGGAATTGGGTTCATCAGGATGAAGGGCTTTTGCCCGAAACATCGATTCTCCTGCTCCTTGGATGCTGCCTGGCCAGCTCTGTTTTTCCAGCACCACATTCTCAACCTATTTATCGTTGACTGCCTAGTGATATAGAGTGACGCAAGTCAAGAAGCCTGAGCTTGCATTTCTTCCCCATAAAATGCACAAGTTACATTCTACAAGTATACTTATCTGACTGGGCTAACATGTTCAATTATAAATCAGGTATCTCCAAAGATTATATTGCTGAAAATTACACATTTTGCCGAAGTATTTTTGTCGTACATTGATCAGAACATTTTGCAAGAATACCAACAACTATACTGCACAAGAGTATAAATGTTGGTTTTCCCCTTGAATTGGTAGCCTTACGAAATGTCCTGATGAGTGCACAGTGAAGAGCTTTGACAATTTTTTTTCCCAGCAACATGCAAGTTCTGTTGCAGCAATCATTTATTTATATTCCTGAAAATATATTGAAGCATGATATTTTACCTTGATTGGCAAAGAGGAAATAGTATTTTCCACTGCATCTTCTGCTTCTGCCTGCTGCTCCAACATTTGAAGCTCATATTCGGTTATGGCTAAAGACATCAGGTAACCCTCACGTTTATTCTGGTTGCATTCTTCAGAAACACGACTCTCATTCGGATCATTCCCATGGGATTCTGAGCATGGTTCACAAACTTGCTTGCCAATCTGGAGATCTAATGGTGATTCAGTCAAATGATCTTCTTGCTTCACTTCTTGGTAGCTCCCACTTGTATTCTGATTACTTTCTAAATCATTTTCAAAATGGACTTTTGCAGCTCGATTGTTTGTACATATTTCAGATTTTACTCCTTTTTCTTCTTCTGCACCACTCCCTGGTGTCGATTCAAGTAAAATGGTCCGTAAAGCAGAAACATTTTCAGAGATCATGTTGAAGATATCTGCAGCTCTGGTTAAAGAAAAATAAGTGTCAAATGTATGCAGACTAAAGTTAAAAAGTAGATGCAAAGAATATTTGTTACCTACATCATTTCTACACCTGTATCATTGACTGAATGACATAGGAAAAATGCCCTGTTCATTCCAAAGGACTGTGGACAATTTTCATTGAAATGGATAGTCCTCAGTCCATTGATGTAAATATCTGTTATAACATATGTCACAAGTCTCATTCTCGGACTGGAGGACAAAAATCAAAGCTAAAATTCAAATTCAGTACTGAAGTACCATGTTTCAGATGAGACATTAAATGGAAGCCTATTCTGACTCCACGGGTGAACATAAAAGATCCTACACAGTAATTTGAAGAGGGTTAGGGGTCAATATTTGCCCCCTTTATCAACATTACAGAAATAGATCATCTGGCAAATGATCCCATTGCTGGTTATGGGACCTCTGCGCCTAATTGGATGCCTGCTCTTACATTACAGTTGTGATTATCCTTCAAAAGTTCCCCATTGGCTGTGAAGTGCTTCAGTCTCTAGATTAGAGTGGTGCTGAAAAAGCACAGCAGGTCAGGCACATCCGAGGAGCAGGAAAAATCAACATTTCGGGCAGCTCCCTTCCTGAAGAAGGGCTTTTGCTCAAAACGTCGATTTTTCTGCTCCTCGGATGCTGCCTGCCTGCTGTGTTTTTCCAGCACCACTCGAATCTAGAGACTTTGGTTTCCAGCATCTGCAGTCCTCACTTTTGTCCTGTGTAATGCTTCAGAATACTCAGGTCCTAAAACTCACCATGTGAATTCAAGTTGTTCTTTTGTTTCCACAGAATTTACAAATAGGTAACTCAGTAAATGGAGTAACTGCAGAGATGAATGGTACAGCTTCTAGAAATCTGTGGTTTTAAGTGGAAGAATAGTGAGGTTCAACTGGGATATTGAAAATTTCAATTGAGTCATGTGTACAGTGGTGGAGAGATGTAGCATACGTGGAGGGGCAATGAAAGAGCCTTTTGGGGGAAGGTTTGATTTTCACAAGCGGGACATGGGCATCACTGGCTGAGCCATTAATTACCCATCTGAAGTTGCCCTTGAGAAGGTGGTGGAGAGCTGCCTTCCTCAGCCACTGCAGTCTATGTGCTGAAGGCAAACCAACAATGCCATTACGGAGGTTGTGGAAAATTGGGTTTTCCTATTGTGTTAGTCTTTGGTGGAGGTGCTGATGGGGATTTGGTGCACACTGTTTTGGAGACAATCATGGACCATGCATCCATGTCATTGAGCCTTGAAGTTGATCCCAAGGCTGTTTGAGGAGAAAGTGAGGACTGCAGATGCTGGAGATCAGAGCTGAAAATGTGTTGCTGGAAAAGCGCAGCAGGTCAGGCAGCATCCAAGGAACAGGAGAATCGACGTTTCGGGCATCAGCCCTTCTTCAGGAATGAAGGGCTGATGCCCTGAAGAACGGCTGATGCCCGAAACGTCGATTCTCCTGTTCCTTGGATGCTGCCTGACCTGCTGCGCTTTTCCAGGAATACATTTTCAGCCCCAAGGCTGTTTGACCAGTCTCCACTCCACAAATATTATTGCTGCCTCAGATAAGGAAGAATGAGAGACCCCAATCATAATACGATGCAAACTTCTGGTGCATGAGAGGTGTAATAAAGGCCAGAGGAAAATCACCTGAGCCACTAGTCAATAGGCCATATATAGTGAACCCTCCAATTCTCAACCTTGGCTTTAATTAACTTTTAAGAACAACCATCAGATCATTGAAAGACAACAGATGCTAAAATCGTGAGGGGCAGGGATAGGATAAACAGACAAGGTTTTTTCCCCTGGGGTGGGGGAGTCCAGAACTAGACGGCATAGGTTCAGGGTGAGAGGGGAAAGCTATAAAAGTGACAAAAGGGGCAACTTTTTCATGCAGACAATGGCGCGTGTATGGAATGAGCTGCCAGAGGAAGAGGAGGAGACTGGTACAATTATGGTATTTAAAAGTGTCTATGGTAGCCGTGACGTGGAGGAGCCGGTGTTGGACTGGGGTGGACAAAGTTAAAAATCACACAATACCAGGTTGTAGTCCAACAGGTTTATTTGGAAGCACTACCTTTTGGAGTGCTGCTCTTTCATCAGGTGGTTGTGGAGTCCACAATGAAGGAGCAACGCTCTGAAAGCTAGTGCTTCCAAATAAACCTGTTGGACTATAACCTGGTGTTGTGTGATTTTTAACTTTGTCCATATTTAAAAGGCGTCTGGATGGGTAGATGAATAGGAAGGATTTAGAGGGATATGAGCCAAATGCTGGTAAATGGGACTAGATTAGATTAGGATATCTAGTCAGCATGGACGAGTTGGACTGAAGGGTCTATTTCCATGCTGTACACTTGTATTACTGTATGAGAAGCTGATAAATCTAATGTACTGATCAAGCAGGGATTTGACTTTGTTTAGATGCAAAAAGAAAAGTCACTATGATTCGGAGATTATCATATGCATCTCATTAATTGCTCATTACTAACCTCTGTACACCACTAACATACGAAACAGGAACAATTTCAGCTAGTTTCTGTATTTCACAGGCAAGAGAAATCAGGTTAGATCTTAAGTAAATGGAAGGGTGCAATTTCTGATCTGAAACACAGAAAATGTTAAAAAAATCATTAGTTAGAAGATATCACACCCATATGTGAAGTTCAATTTTTGCCTATCAACATTAGGCACAATTATCTAAATCTTTATTCTTGGGGAAAGAAGTGGGAACTTCAAAGCAGCAGAACTTAACTCCTGATCATTCAAATAGTACTGTGAGACAGAGTGCCAATTCCAGGTGCTGCAATGTCTGCAGGATTTAGTATATGATCTGAACTTAATTGCTGTTGATTTAGGAATGCCTACACTAAACAGAGGGTGGTCTTGCTACTGGGCAAGCAACCACTATGATGCTCTGTTAGTCCATAAAAAAATCTTTCATTTTGGATGGAGGAACATAGTTACTACTACAGAACTTAAAGTCAATTAGCAGGTAGCATGCGTAGACAAACTGCCAAATCAACTTAATGCACATGCATTAAGGGTTCAAGTTACACGTGATATTTTCAATTTTCTTCTAACCCATTTCCAATTGTCCCTTGCAGTAAACACTATCCTGGCCTATCCAAATAGCTGTCCAAAACTAACTATTAAAAGATGCTGTCGACATTCACCATTTTCTATTTCTCCAAGCGAAATTCAAGACCCCCATTCAGAGATTCCCCATGAGAATTCTACACTTCAAGGTTAATAGGTTATACGTGCACACCGAGGAAATGACCAACCAAAAAGAACACCACTGGGTGGGTGGTGGGGGAATTGTCACATAGGCAGCAAAGGAATGAAGTCCAGGTAACTTTCCACTGAAAGATATGACTTTGCTGCTCTCTCACATTGTCAACCAGAGAAGCAGCAACATCCAGAGAACGGGAACAGGTTGTCAGGATTTTTAAATGAACTCTAGCACAAAACATAATTACAGATTAATTCAGTGAATATTCTTCATATGATTACAGCAACACTTGTTCATAAATAATTTTTTGTTCTGAAGAATGATTCTGAACTCGAAACATTCACTCTGTTTTCTCTCCACAGATGTAATCAAACCAGAGTTTCTCCAACATTTTCTGTATTTATTTGTTTCATAAGTAATTTAAAATAGTTGGCATGTAGCAGTTTGGTGGCACAAAGGGTCAATCCACAAGGTTGATTTGGAATGGAACAGGTGATCTCATAACCTACCAATCTAGTAGTGACATAATAAATACCGGAGAGGTATTTATTACAATGACCAAAGACAATTACTAATGTTGCAGATTTTAACCACAACCAAATGAACAGAGTTTTTTTTTACAAGGCTTGATGTAAATTAAAAACATTAGAGCTTTTGTGCAATTTAAATTCAAGGTGTTATTTTTTGACAAAGATAATAACAATCTAACACATTCAAAAGGCAAGGTAAGCAAAGAGAACCATGCTCTTCAAATCCCACTGGTTTGCAACTGCAGCTGCTAGCAATGATAGTTCGCAAGAGAGCCAAAATACACAGTGGGAATAAAAACAGTGCCAGCTCAGAGAAATTCCTTTCCAATGTTATAATGAAATTCAGCAAGCTTAAAGTGATTCCGTTACCAAGTTACACATCATTTGGGGAACTTATCCAACCTAAGCACAACGTACCATCATTACTAATAATCAGTTTTCCTCTGTTCACATCCAAAGTGTTCAATTTTTCATAAATTAGAAAACCAGCCTGGAGAAAGAAAACATAAACAAGTACTATCTTAAGTCAATTACAAAATACTGTCACAGCAGCCTTTCTGATAATAAATGCAGTACTAAATTACTTTCCTGACAAAATGATGTGCTGTTTTGAGCAACACATCAAAAAAAAATCACAACACACCACTGGGAATGATGAACACAAGCCCTAATGCCGATATATTATGCAACAAGAATTTTACTTTAAAGAAACATACAATGCAATTAATCCCTGGCACATACTCATTACAGGGCTGCAAAATATTCTCTGAAGTCACAATTTGATTGAAACTTCTGAATTTCCAAATTATATCTGAACAATTGAACTGCAAAATGAGTCCACAATATCACAGCTAAGTTGGCCCTTATTTAATTGGGGACCAACCTTTCAGTTTGTAACTCTGAAACCAGCTGTTTGAAGGGATGAGAGCGCAGTCAATTAGAGTCAGAGAGGCGTACAGTACGGAAACAAGACCTTCGGTCCAATTCTTCCATGCTGACCAGATATCCTAAATTTATCTAGTCCTATTTGCCAGCACTTGGTCCATATTCCTCTAAACCCTTCCTATTCATGTACCAATCCAAATGTCTTTTAAAAGGTTGTAATTGTACCAGCCTCCACCACTTCCTCTGGCAGCTCATTCCATACATGTACCAACTTCTGCGTAAAAAAAAGTTACCCCTTAGTTCCTTTTTAAATCTTTCCCCTCTCACCCTAAACCTATGCCCTATAGTTCTGGACTCCCCCACCACAGGGAAAAGACTTTATCTATTTATCGTATCCATGCCCCTCATGATTTTATAAATCGCTATAAGGTCACCCCTCAGCCTCTGACACTCCAGAGAAAACAGCCCCAGCCTATTCAGCCTCTCCCTATAGCTCAAACTCTCCAACCCTGGCAACAGCCTTGTAAATCTTTTCTGAACCCTTTCAACTTTCACAACATCCTTCCGATAGGAAGACTAGAATTGCACGCAATATTCCAAAAGTGGCCTAACCAATGCCCTGTACAGCTGCAACATGACCTTCCAACTCCAATACTCAATGCTCTGACCAATAAAGGAAAGCATACCAAATGCCATCTTCACTATTCTAATCTACCTGTGATTCGACTTTCAAGGAGCTATGAACCTGCAGTGCAAGGTCACTTTGTTCAGCAACACTCCCCAGGCCCCTCCCTTAAGTGTATATGTCCTGACCTGATTTGTCTTTCCAAAATGCAGCACCTCACATTTATCTAAATTAAACTCGATCTGCCACTCCTCAATCCATTGGCCCATCTGATCAAGATCGTGTTATACTCTGGAGGTAACCTTCTTCACTATCCACTACACCTCCAATTTTGGTGTCATCTGCAAACTTACTAACTATATCACCGATGTTCACATCCAAATCATTTATATAAAATGACAAAAAAGCAGTGGTTCTCTGCTCGCAGTTCTCAACTTTCTTTCCCTCACTCTGGTGATGATCATGGCTTATGATCTGGCCCACAGCTGCCATTGAAATCTCAACACATGAGCAATTCTGGCCACAACTACACTGCTTGTAAAAATAAAAAAAACCTTTGCTTCCCTCCAATTAGTTTCCAATGTTCTACAACACTGGTCCTCACAAAGAGACTACTCAGATAAACCAATCGATATCAACGGGTCAATTCATATATTGTCAAGATGCACAGGAACAACAGTTGGCTAATTCTGACTCCAATCTCAACACAAGGAAGAGCTCAACTTCTCTACAATGCTTCCGCATCAAAGCGGCGATCAAGAGAACGGCAAGTGAGGGCAAAATGAAAATTCTAAAAAGACCCCAAAACGTTGTTGAGGCTGGTAATCAACTGAAAACAAGACAGATAGAATTTTCTTAGGTAATGGCATTACGCGTTATAGAACCTAGGTGGAATTATGGTACAGGTCATCCATGATTTTACTGATAAGCTACAGGAATTGAATGCTTCAGTTCTGTTACAGTAGCACAGCATCTGCATTAAGCTTTACTATACCTCAATGCTTTTAATTATCATAAGCACATACAAGACATAAATTAACAACCAATTATTGGTACAAGTTAAAGAGTTACAAAGCACTTAGTCTGAAGAATATTTGAACTTAAAAACTGGATAAACAGTATTACAGGGTGAGGGTATTTATAACTGAACATACATACATAGGCATCAGTAGCTGCGTATCGCTGTTGCTCATCACTTAGCGGAAACATATCCCAGTCACTGCAACGGACAGATGCATCCTTCCAGAGCTGTTTCCCACAGAGGTGCTGCACCAATCCATTCAGACTCCACCTCTCTGCACATTTCAGCTGTGTTGTACCACAGCAGAACAAGTTTCAGAACCAGAACAAATCTTTCAAGAGACTTTATAACATAACATAAGTTCAAGTTAGCCTTAAGAAAGAAGACATGAACCCACTTTAATAATTTGGCACAAGCTTCCAGAAGGAAAGTTAGCAATTGGCCTTCAAAACAAAACCCAGATTTTTATATAACACAGGTCATTTTGCTATAAAGCACACTTCATTAATATAAATTCACTTTAACGCAACTGATGAATTGGAGAGCTTTTTCTACAGTGAACCTTTAAAACATGCATTGGCTGTAACTTAGTTACATCAGCAACATTTTAAGCGCTGTTTCTAAGGCAGTTTTACCATAATGTGGGGTTTCACAAGAACACAACCATCACGTTATAGAAGAACTACCTGTAAGAACAAAAGAAGTGCAGGTCAGGCAGCATTTTTATATAACGTTACCAGAAAAAAAACATTTTGTCAAGTTTTTTATCCTGCACACAAGACAAAAAGCTTCAGCAAAATGTATGGTTTTTCAGCAATACTCTAGCTCTGTATGACCAAACGATTACTTTTATACAAAAAGGGCAATCGACATAACCAGAGTTGAATTAAAAACTGACATTGAAAGGAAATGGAGATACTGAATTTTATCCTGGAGCTATTAGATTATTACAACTTTTTGGCAATAAAAATTCAATTACGAATTTCAGGAAGAAGGAATTTTCAAAGCCTTTAAAGCAGCAGTCCCCTGATGCTTGTTGTAGATAAACTCAAGGAAAAGAGGAAATTCTCAATACTAAACATGAAGTATTATAACAAACTATTAGAGAGAAATGTTATAGGCCTAGATGATCACAAAGATCCACAACAATTCAATGTCGTTCATTAACTAGCTTTAGAAACTTAAGTGTGTAAGTCTTGTGTTTTATAAAGAGCAGTTTTAATGGGAATAATTTAGTAACATTTTTCTTCTCACTGCGTCAAAACATTCAAGCAAATTTGTTTGACTTGCTCACTTGCTGACTATCCCTGACTAATCCTTGCCTCTCCAAATGGAGATTAATTGTGTACCTCGGACTTTTTTTTTCAATAGTCTCCCTACCACAGATGTTACTCATTGGCCTGGAGTTCTCTGGCTTCTCCCTACCTTCCTTCTTAAATACCACATTATCTGTCTTCCAGTCCTGTGAGACCCATTCTGTGGCCAGAGAGGATTTGAAAAGGGCCTCTGCAAACTCTGCCCATGTCTTTCACTGCATTTTGTGATACATCTCATCTGGGCCTGTAGATTTATCCACTTTCAAGCCGACTAAAAATGGTAAAATAAATCATCTCTCTCAACGGTTACATCTACACTGTCCTTCTCTGTAATGAATATAGATGTAAAGAACTATTTTGAAAACCTCAGTCACATCTTCTGACACCACACACATATTGCTTTGTCCTGAATGGGCCCTACTCTCTCTGTGGTCATTCTCCTGTCCCAATATACTTATTAAACCCCTTTAGACATCCCTTAAATGTTACATGCCTGTGTTATTCTTAAGCCCCCACTTTGTGCTCCTAATTCTTTCTTTAAGCAATCCCCCATAACTTTCTATTCTCCTCTAGGGAATCTACTCTTTTGAGTATTAAGTATTTACCATAAACTTCCTCTGTTTTTAAAGCTGATCATAATATTTCCATTCCTTGATATCCAGAAATTTCTGGGGTTGTTGGTTCCACCCTGCACAGAAATAGGTCAGCCCTGCACTCTCGTTATTCCTCTTTAGAAAAGGTCTCCTACTGCTCTGGTGTGGACTTTTCAGCAATAGCTACTTCCAATTCACTTTGGCCAGATCCTATTATATCTTATTCAACTGGCCATCCCCAATTCAGAATCTTTGATTCATCTTGTTACAACACGGGGTAAACCCCTCGGCTAGTTTAGACCTGACACAAAGAGAAGGTCACCTTTGTTAAATTTCAAGAGGCAAAGAATTATACCAGAGGTCACTATTTAAAGTAAGTATTAACAATTCTATTATTTAAGTCCAAAAGAGAACATTAAACAACTATTTACAACTCCTATCTTTTACCTCCCACTCTACAATACTGGTCTGATAAAAAACCTGATTAAGATTTACAAAAAACAAATTCAAAATTTCAAAACCAGCCAGCTTTCGAATCTTCTCTTTGTATCTTCCTCTGCGGAATTTCCTCTGTCATCTTTTCTTCAATATTCTGCTTCATACGAACAGGTACCTTTCAGACAGCTATTCGGCTAGCATCTATACTTGTTGGTTTTCTTGGCAGTTCTCCCCCTAACTGTTCAAAATGTCCAGTTTTCTACCCCGAAACATCAGATCATTTAATTGGTTTGATGTCATTCCGAACAGTAAAATTTGATTGGATCTTGGTATCTGGGCCACAGTTTAAACTGATTAGCCGAATTTGACTTTATTTTTGTTCCATGGCAACACAGCACCAGCTGTATGTTTCAACCAAATGTTACATGTTCACCTTGCTCAGGACACTGTGCTTTCAGTAAATCCTTGCCAGCTTCCTCTTTCTCAAAAGGTACAATACACATGTACACCTACATAACATTGTATTCACCTTAAATCTTACTGAATTCTGTTCACTAGCATTGAAATGCTCCCTGGCTGCTACATCTATCAGTTGATGCCTTTGTTCCATAAATTAGATCCAACATCAACCCTCCTTTTTAGATCTTTATATATGCTAACTTAAGGAGCTCTCATTAACACAGTTTAAGAATTCCTCCCCCTCTAGGCCAATCACATTTTGTCTCAGTTAATAAAGGAGAAGTTGAAATCCACTGCTATCAGTACCCTATTTTCTGAGATTT
This sequence comes from Chiloscyllium punctatum, assembly GCF_047496795.1. Lineage (NCBI taxonomy): Eukaryota > Metazoa > Chordata > Chondrichthyes > Orectolobiformes > Hemiscylliidae > Chiloscyllium > Chiloscyllium punctatum. The sequence goes on along the minus strand of NC_092752.1, from coordinate 14,049,718 downwards.
GCTGTCATATCTGTCTTTCCAGCTCTCCCTATATTTAGAGGTCTATAGTACACCCCCAAAATGACTGCTCTCTTTTTATGATCAGGTTCTGGATGTAGATTTGCTTGCTAAGCTGGAAGGTTCATTTTCAGATGTTTCATCACCACATTAGGTAACATCATCAGCGAGCCCCCGGATGAAACACTGGTGACATGGCCAGCGTTCGATGTGTGTGTTTTGGTTTCCTTGGGTTGGTGATGTCATTTCCTGTGGTGACATCATTTCCTGTTCTTTTTCTGAGGGGTTGGTAAATGGGATCAATATGTTTGCTGATAGAGTTCCAGTAGAAATGCCATGCTTCTAGGAATTCTCGTGCATGTCTCTGTTTGGCTTGTCCTAGCATGGATGTGTTGTCCCAGTCAAAGTGATGTCCTTCCTCATCTGTCTGGAAGGATACTAGTGAGAGTGGGTCATGTCTTTTTGTGGCTAATTGATGTTCATGTATCCTGGTGGATCGTTTTCTGCCTGTTTGTCCAATGTAGTGTTTGTTACAGTTTGTACAAGGTATTTTGTAAATTATGTTGTCTGTGCAGGGTCTTTCAAGTTTATTAGCTGCTGTTTTAGTGTGTTGATGGGTTTGTGGGTTACCATGATGACAAGAGGTCTGAATAGTCTGACAGTCATTTCCAACATGTCTTTGATGTAGGGGAGAGTGGCTGAGGTTTCTGGATGTGTTTTGTCTGCTTGTTGGGGTTTTTTTGCTGAGAAAAATCGGCGGGCTGTGTTCATTGGGTACCCGTTCTTTTTGAATGCACTGTATAGGTGATTTTCCTCAGCTCTGCATAGTTTCTCTGTGCTGCGGTGTGTGATAGCTCATTGAAATAATGTTCTAATGCAGCTTCGTTTGTGGGTGTTGGGATAGTTGCTTCTGTCGTTCAGTATGTGTTGGTTTTCTGTAGACACTGGTTTGAAGTTCCCCATTGGCTGTTCACTCTCCTGCGGCCTCTAGGAATGGCAATTTCTTGTTGTTTTCCTCTTCTTTAGTGAATTTTATGCCAGTAAGGGTATTATTGATGATCTTCAAGGTTTCGACTAATTTGTTTCATTTCGTTATGACGAAGGTGTCATCCATGTAGCGGACCCAAAGTTTGGGTTGGATGGTTGGCAGAGTTGTTTGCCAACAAGCAGACAAAACACGTCCAGAAACCCTAGCCATTCTCCCCTACACCAAAGACATCTCGGAAATGACTGCCAGACTACTCAGACCTCTTGGCACCATGGGAGCCCACAAACCCACCAACACACTCAAACAGCAGGACGAAGGTGAGGACTGCAGATACCGGGAGAGTAGAGTCAAGATTAAAGAGATGCTGGAAAAGCACAGCAGGTCAGGCAGCATTCGTGCAGCAGGAAAATTGAAGTTTTGGGCAAAAGTCCTTCACCAGGAATGAGGCTGGAAGCCTTGGGAGTAGAGAGTTAAATGGGAGGGAGTGAGGCTGGTGAGAATGTAGTTGAAAGTGCAGTAGGTGGATGGATGAAGGATAGGTTGGAGAGGAGGGTGGAGCGGATAGGTGCGAAGGAAGATTGACAGATGGGACAGTTCATGAGGATGGTGCTGAGCTGGAAGTTTGGAAATGGGGTAAGGTGGGGGGAGGGGAAAGGAGGAAACTTGTGAAGTCCACATTGATGTCCTGGGGTAGAAGGGTTCAGAGGTGGAAGATGAGGCATTCTTCCTCCAGGCGTCGGGTGGTGAGGGAGTGGTGGTGGAGGAGGCCCAGGACCTGCATGTCCTCGTCAGAGTGGGAGGGGGCATTGAAATGTTGGGCCACAGGGCGGTGAGGTTGATTGGTGCAGGTGTCCCGGAGATGTCCCCTGAAGCGCTCTGCGAGGAGGCGTCCAGTCTCCCCAGAGTATAGGAGACCGCATCAGGAGCAACAGATGAAGTAAATGACATTTGTGGAAGTGCAGGTGAAACTTTGATGGATGTGGAAGGCTTCTTTGGGGCCTTGGATGGAGGTGGTGGTGGTGGTGTGGGGGGAGGGGGTGGGCGCAGGTTTTCCAATTCCTGCGGTGGCAGGGGAAGATGGCTTCTTGGGGGGGGGGGGGGTGGCATGGACCTGACCAAGTAGTCACAAAGGCACTAAAACAGCAGCTAATGAACTTGAAAAGACCCTACACAGACAACATAATTTACAAAATACCTTGTACAAACTGTAACAAACACTATATTGGACAAACAGACAGAAAACTACCCACCAGGATACATGAACATCTCACAGCCACAGCTCACCAATAGGATAAACAACACACTGAGGAACCTGCAAAAAAAAAGGACAGACAGATAACCAGGTTTGACCTACAGAGAATGAAACCTGAAAGCAACACCACCCCCAGATTCGATGGACTACCTAAAGTGCACAAACCAGACATCCCACTCAGATCCATTGTATCGCTACCAGGGACACCACACAAACTGGCTAAAAGAACTGCAACAGAAACAAACACCTGATCAGCAGATCCAGACACTATACAGTCAACACAGGAATTCTTGGACATCATCAGAAATATACATATAGATAAGGAAGAAACTATGGTCTCATTCGATGTAACAGCACTGTTCACCTCTATCAACAAAACCCTAGCCAGAGAAACACGAGCCAACCTGCTGGACAAACAGAACAGACAACAAGATGGGGAACCTATCAACAAAGACTGAATACTCAAACTACTGGATCTGTGCCTCACAACACACTTTACATTCAACAACCAAATATATGAACAAATCAACAGCACATCCATGGGCGCACCCATCTCTGGACTCATAGCAGGAGCTGTAAGGCAAAAAGATTAGAACAAACAGTCTTACTGCAAATTCAACCCAAACCCTGGGTCAGCTATGTAGATGATACCTTTGTAACCATTAAAAACACAGAAACAGAAAACGCACACCGGATCATCAACGCCACACTCTCAGAAATCCGATTCACTAGAGAGGAAGAAGAGGACAACCAACTCCCATTCCTAGACGGGATGGTACAGAGAACACCGAACGGAGAATTCACCACAGAGGTATACGGGAAAGCCCCACACACAGACCAAGTCCTGAACTACGAAAACAACCACCACACACACACAACACAAAAGGAAGATGTTGCATCAAGACACTGTTCAAAAAGGGCCACAACACACTGCAGCACACCAGAACTGCAAAAAGAGGAAGAACACCTCTACAATGTATTCGCCAAAAACGGATACCCTAACAATTTCATCAACAGATGCCTAAAGGGAAAGACAATGAAATGAGGACATGCCGCAACCCAAAGGACTAGCCACGTTACCATACATCAAGAACATTTCTGAACTGACAGCCAGACTACTATGACCACTAGGACTCATAGCACACAAACCAACAGCCACTCTCAGACAACAACTCACCAGGACAAAAGGACCGATACCCAGCATGAGCAAAACCAAAGTAATGTACAAAATCCCATGCAAGGACTGCACAAATCACTACGTAGGACAAACAGGAAGACAGCTAACGATCCGTATCCATGATCAACTAGCCACAAAATGAAACAACCAGCTATCCTTAGTAGCCACACACGCAGATGACAAGCAACATGAATTCGACTGGGACAACACTACTATTATAGGACAAGCCAAACAGAGAATAGCCAGGGGATTCCTAGAGGCATGACACTCATCCACAGATTCAATCAATAAGCACATCGACCTGGACCCAATATACTGGCCACTGCAGCGGACAGTTGGGACTGACAACCGGAAGCGGCAGAGACAAATCACTATAAATGCCGGAGGAAACATCACAGAAGCGCTTCACAGGAGGCTCCCAAGCACTGAGGATGTCACCTAGACAGGGGACGAAACATCTGCAACACAAATTCCCAGCTCGGCGAACAGAACCACAACATACATGACATCAAGTGGCCACAAAAAGACATGACCCACTCTCACTCGTATCCTCACATACAGATGAGGAAGGACACCACTTCGACTGGGACAACACATCCATCCTCTGACAAGCCAAACAGAGACAAGCATGAGAATTCCTAGAAATATGGCATTCCAACTGCAATTCGATCAACCAACATCCCATTTATCATCTACGAAGAAAAAGAACAGGAAATGACATCACCAACCTAAGGAAACCGAAACACAAATAGAAAGCGAGCCTTGCCACTAGTTCTTCATCCGAAGGCTCACTGATGTTACCTAATAGGGTGTTGAAACGTCTGAAAATGAACCTTCCAACTCAGCAAGCAAACCTACATCCAGAACTTCAACCAGAGCTACAAATCTTCTCAAAACTCGTTATGATCAGGTTCTACTAAGGACGGAGGGTTTGTGACACGGGGTTGGGGGGGGGGGCAGCATCCCTGCCACAGAGTCCAGTTCAGGACCCGAGAATGTTCCTTTACTCTCATGGATCAAAATTCTACAATTCCTTTCCCTAAATGCACTGCAGGTGGCCTTATCCCACTGGAATTGCAGCAGTCAATTCATCACCACCTTCTCCAGGCCAATTAGTGATGTGCAATAAATGCTAGCCTTGCCAGTGACACCCACATCCCAAGAATGAATAAAATGAAAAGATAACAGCATGTAAGTGCATGTTGTCACAGCAACATGGAATTCCTGTACACAGTACTGAGAAAGTGTCATCTTGGTAAAAGTGGCATCATTCAAATGAAATATTATACTTCTGCCTAGTCAATATCCCACGTCACACAGTCGAAGAAGGAGCAAAACAATTCTCCCAAAGCCACACCACACAAATGATCTCTGCTGTGTGCTAAATTGGTTTCCTTATCTGCCTGCCTACATAACAGAGGCTACACTTCAAAAATATTTCACTGGCTTTAATACATATCTGAATGTCATGAATACATGAAAGGCAGGATATACGTGAGATTTTTTTGTAAATACAGGTTTGTTGTTGTATCATCTCTGTAAGAGGAATTATTTTATTGTCCCACCAGAAGGAAACATTTTCGCTGACTTTGCCATAGTATTACAATCTAGCAGGAAGTTGAATAAGTGAAGTCAAAGGAAGAGAAGCATAAAAACAAAAGGTTAATTTAGAAGAATCAGGATTTTATAAAGGGAGATGAGCATTGGAACCGCAAACTTTGTTTTGACCAGCACATTATGAACTGGTACTCTCAATAAACTGGCAAAAATTATATACCTCCATTACCACAAAGTTTAGTGTATCATTCTATCCAATTGTAACAGATTTTTTTTTTAATTTATTTACCTCAACGTAGATATACTTGTTGTTTAATTAAATGGCCTCATGAAATGTCAACAATTGATTCAATTTTAAATCAATTTCCCTTCAAATACTGTGATCTACCACCGAATAGACAGTTTAGGGTTTAGAGTGAGAAGGTTCTCTGCCATAAAGTTTTATTTAAGGTAAAGCTGCATTGTTATTTAAATCACTTATGCTATAAATAAAGTAAAACAGTGATAGGTAGACCCCCCTGCAGTGCATTTGCATTACTTAATCTGTCCATTTACATTGATTATGTTGTCCTCTTCATTATCTGAAATATTTGATCAACAAGCACAATCCTGTCCCATAGGTGGTGCCAGTTAATAAAAAGGTTTGCTGTACTTAAATGCTGTCACATTAGAATGTACATGAAGTGCCCTTTTTTTGATCTGGAGCTGTTATTGCTACAAATATCATTGGTTTCTCCTGCAAAATCTGAAATCTTAAAATACATTCCTTAAAAAAAAAAATCTGCCTGGCTCACAATTAATTTAATTAATCATCTTTGCACTCAGAAGATCTCAGGTCCCAAATCTTGGATCGGTATCATTTTAGCTCACAGTAAGATGCATAAATTAATAATATTTTACCTTTTGATTAGCCATGTCAGTTAATTCCACAAAACCTTTGAGTTTAACGTCGTAGTCTCTCATTAGCTTCCAATGGTCTCCATCAATTCCGACACCAACCTTCTTAATTGCTTCATCTTCTAGCAACCTTTTGAGTCCACTTGGAAATCCTAAAACCAAATTTACATCATCAATACAGATTCAACTCATTGATGAGTTGATGAGCTACTGCCTAGAATCCACAACACTCTTGGTCCACAAGGTTTTTCAAGGGTTCTGCTAAATCAGTATCTTTCAAGAATAAAGACTTTTTAGAAGATCCACTTTGCAAACAAAGTCAACAAAAGAAATGAGCGAGAATTATTACTACTGATGCCAGCAGTATCCCTATTATTACCACCAAGAATGAGAACTCAAAATCAATTATGTATTGCTTTTACCCATCTCCAAAAAGAAAGATTCAATGTATTGCACTAAGGCGAGGTCATCTGCAGGTGACAGCACTGCTAACGTTGAAGAGGAGTGAAACCCTGCACCCTCCCAATGAGATCTAACAAATTATTTTCCCCACCCAGCCATACGATGCACATTATTTTGTTACCATGTTTAAACGTGGAAGGAAGAGTGACACATTAGCAAAATTAGAAAAAACAAAAAGGTGACAACACCTTGAGTTGGGCAGTAATTATGGACAATTAGCGTATCAAATAAATGACTTTTCATTAGAACTAGGAAAGGAAAAAAAATATGGTATAGTATTACTTTTGTGATGTATGAAAGGGCACCCGCCCACCTGCCTTCATGACAGGGAGGGGGAGAAATGAAGGAATAAAAATACAATCATACGCTGACCTGACATGGAAGAGATATGGAACAGGTAGCACTTTTTCTCAGAAGCACACAGCTGAATAAGTGCAACTTTTCCAACTTTTCCTTTTATATATGTCGGAGGCCACTCTATGTCAAATCCAATTGCTGATTGCTTCGTAATAAAAGACCTAAGATAAAGAAATGTGCAATTAACTTTTAAAAAGCTAACATTTATAATCCGTAAATATTAAATATCTAAAATTAAAATCTAGAAAATGAGAAACTCATTCATAGGACCTAGCCTTTGAAAATATAAAGTGTTAGAAGGTATAACCAACATTCATATATACGTAATTCCATTTTTATTATCTGTTCTTATTCCATCTTACTACTGTAAACCTTGAACACATTTGCCCTGCTTAATGTCTGCTTTAGTCATCTACCTCTCCATCCCCTATGTTTACTTAAACCCTTTCCCACATCTAATTAACCTTTCTCTTATACACATTCTGATTTCTTTTAAATGCTGTAATTGTACCAGCCTCCACCACTTCCGCTTGCATTAACCTCTACAACATTTAAAAGGTATATGGATGGGTATATGAATTGGAAGGATTGAGAGAGGTACAGGCCAAGTGCTGGCAAATGGGACTAGATTAATTTAGGATATCTGGTCGGCATGAAGGAGTTGGACCGAAGGGGCTGTTTCCATGCTGTACATTTCTATGACACGATTCCTTACAAGTCACTCAAAGGTGAGGTAAATCTGTACAGTTCAGAATAACGTTAATTAGATGTGGGAGAGGGTTTGACATTCACATATAGGTATTTCCAATTCTGACAGTGCATGAATTTACGATTATTAACATCCAAGGCTTTTTCTCTTTGGTGAAGGGAAAGAGAATGAAGGAGCATGGTGCACAATTATTTCTCTCACACACTTATTATTTGCCCCTCTTCTGGTCACACTCACATAGCTCACAACTGAAGGGACCAAAAAAAACACACGATCTCAGACCTGCACCAGTGTGACATTAGCGAATACCTAAACCAACAATGACAGCAGCCACATGATGGCTGCACCCATGGCATTCTTTTAATTCTACTGAGGAGAGGTCACATTTTGATTGATATCACTAGCTAACGAGTGAGTAGCTCCTGGTTCGCCAAACTTTAGAAACAACAACTAGGAGATGATGTAAATACCAATTGTTGTGTTTCATTCAAGTTAGTACACAAGAAACATAGAACCATTTAGCTGACACATATGACAAAGTATAGCTTTCTTTCAGAAATCTTACCTTAAATCTTCTGATAGGAAAGAACAGTCATTTGCTTCATAACTGCATACAATGGAACCAGGAAACTCCAAGAAGGGAAGTTTGTCCTCTAGAGCATTTTTCTTTGTAGAAGAAACCTTGAATACAAGAAAAGGTTCTTTTTTTCCCCCGCTGTTTTTAAATAGAAGCCTACTTGTCATGCCCTCCAACAAAACCATTCCTAGTAATGTGGAGATATCCTCTCTCACAGAGTAAGCCATACTATGGTTCCCTACAGAGCTGCTGTAACTGGGTCTTAAACTGTCAAGAGGAGAGACTCCGAGTTGTTTTCACACCACAAGTTCAGTTAATTCATGCAAATTTTCTTCTTTCAAAACAACACAAAGAGCAGTTTAAAAAATGCCTGGGGCAAAAGGTGGCTGCTTCTTCATGGTTGTGAAGCAATTTTGCCCAGTATAGACTCCAAATATCACAGAGAAGTAGCTGAAATTGTGGGCAGTTGCAGATATAGTTGAGTTTCAGTCGCACTAAATATCTGCCCTCGAGAGGCTGAGCAGGCTAGGGCTGCTTTCCCTGGAGAGTCAGAAGCTGAGGGAGAACCTTTTAGAAGAAGTTTATAAAATCATGAAGGGTATGGATAGGGTAAACAGACAAGATCTTTTCTCTGGGGTGGGAGAGTCCAGAACTAGAGGGCATAGGTTTAGGGCGAGAGGGGAAAAATTTAAAATGGACCTAAGGGGCAGCTTTTTCCATGCTGTGAGTGTATGGAATGAACTGCCAGAGGAAGTGGGGGGGGGGGGGAAAAAGAGAGATGGAGAAAGAGAGCTGGTACAATTACAACATTTAAAAGGCATCTGGATGGGTTTATGAATTGGAAGGATATGGGCCAAGTCCTGGCAAATAGGATATCTGGTTAGCATGGACAAGTTGGACCAAAAGGGTCTGTTTCCATGCTGTACATTTCTATGTCACTATTCCTTACAAATCACTCAATGGTGAGATAAATCTGTACAGCTCAGAGGAATATTAATTAGATGTGGGAAAGGGTTTAAATGAACATAGCACAGGATGGAGCAGTCGATGACTAAAGCAGACATGAGCAGGGAAAATGTGCTCAAGGTTTACAGTAATAAGATGATGGAATAGGAACAGATTGCCAGCCCATGTAAAAATGACCAATGACTTCAAAAGGAAATTGCATTGACATTATTGTATAAACCTGCATGGCTATGGGAATAGTGCTGGGAAAACGAAACTGACTGGTAATTCTGCAGGGAGCCAACATGGATTCAATGGGTTGAGTGGTCTCCTTTTGTACCATAATCCAACAAGTCATTAAATGTTTGCCTAAAACAAATTCAAAATAACTAAGTCTTTTCTTTCAAAAAGAACACAGTCATGCAAGACAGGGAAGAAAAATCGATTACTCCTGTATACCTTTTGCTGACTTTCAGCTTCTTTTATTTCTTCTGACTCCATCCATTCTGGTAGTTTACGCTGCTGATCAGTCATCTTCTCACCATTTACATGCATCCTTTGGAAAATTTTCTGCTGAGGCACAAAAAAAATTGTTTTCTATGCATAATACTCTGATAAAACAGCATATCTTAAAAGTAAATCATAGGGAAAGAATCTGGCAAACACATGCAAGTTAACAGTCTCATATTGTGATCAGTTTCTACTCTCCATTGAGCACAAGAGAATGGATGTCAGATTTCAAGAATATAAAACTTCAAGTGCTTGTTTTGTCATATCATAATGGAGCTGCCATTTCAAATTTGATTGTATATTTTCCAGTATCTCAAACTGATTGCTGAATAATGTCCCAGAAACAAGTGAATAATCATTTGTACTTAGTCCAAACTTCAAAAGCTGGCTATTTACAACAGTGACCAGTTTTCAACACCAAGATATTTAAAGTAGGTTACTGGTGCTGTTCATCATCATTTAAAAACTCACGTGACAATTTGACCATTGAGTGCTTTGGTAGGATTATGGGGACTGACAAGGTCAATCTTCCCCCAACAGTCTCCATTGCAAATAGGACCACAAATGATTCAATTTTAAGCAAGTTGACACCTCAGGATTTTCTCTTACATTATCCAATCCTGGGCAAGCTTTTTCCAGGAACCAAAGCCCATATCAAAACACCAAAGTGAAGTCTTTAGTGTGTCTTTATAGCACTCCAGGCCCAAGCCCTCCACAGAAGGTCTGCTTTGAGTGTCAAGCATTCCAGCTTAAATGAATAGCCTAACCCAGATGTGAACACCGCAATATGAAGTGTCTGCTTGGCATGCTAACTCAGTTGAGTACCTCAGTGTTTTATATTTTCTCCTGCCACTGATCTTCAAAAGTTTCCAAAAACAACTCAAATGAATGAGGTTGAACTTCATGACGCAGATACACAGTCCAAGTATCGCATGCATACAGCAGATCAGGCATTATCACTTTTTGTTTGTTAGGCAGATTCACACCTCCTCATCCCCAGACTAATGCTAAATCTCTGAAGGCTACACATGCTCTGGCAATTCTTACATATATCCCACCAACATAGAAAGGTCAAGAAGCTTTGCAGCAGAGATAACTGAATGGCTGAAGAGTTCTGGTCATGGACTGAAATTTTGGGTTCAGGAAAGAGCTTTCCTGAAAAAGGTTTTACAATCAACAGAATGAAAACTGAAGTAATGTCAAGCTAAAAAGTGTTGCCTGCATTAGAAAACATGTTCGTGTTGCATTGCTGTTATCAGCAAACAGGAACTTATGAAGTCCTTGGAGACGGATCTTTGCCTAAAGTATACTACAAGCAAATAGACTCTAGAAACAATCGTGAACCATCACCATGTAACTCCACTAATTAAAACTCTAACCCTTTATAAATACTGCCATACACAAACACAGGCAGGGAAAAAAAAATGGGTGCCATGGGTGAGGAAAAGACTGGAAGCAGTTCAATGGCTGTTCTTGTGACGATTCTTGTGCTGATCAAAACGCTGCTTCTTGGTCTTGATTGTACAAGTGTTTTCAATGGTTTGCAGGAGGAAGAGGGTGACTGATTTAATGTTCAGGATGCCTCTGACTTATTAGTTATAAGTCGCAGCTGACAACAACTGAAGGAAAAATGAACACTCTTTCTTCATGCTTCAAATGCTTCTTTTTACTGCAGAGAACAGAGACAGCTTCCGAGTTGGTAGTGATCTGATGGTTCTCATTACGTTCACAGTCCCAAAGTGTTCAGCTGCCGGGAAGCCAATCACACAGTTGCTGGCAGATCGAAGGCCTCAGTCATCGATAACTGGTTGCTAGTCTAGACCAATCAGCTACTTGTTGCTCAGTAATTCTCCATTTGTACACTCTCAGCTCCAGCTCATCTGCAAACTACACGTCAACTACTAAACTAAAGCAAAGAACTGTGGATGCTGGAAATCCGAAACAAATAAAGAAATTGCTCAAGAAACTCAGCAGGTCTATGAAAGCAGAGTTAACATTTCAAAGTCCAGTGACCCTTCTTCAGGACAATTCTGAAAAAGGATCACTAGATATATAAAGTCATTTTTTTTCTCTCCACAGATGCTGCCAACCATGCTGAGTGTGTCCAACCATTTCTGTTTTTGTTGCATGTCAATTGCTACTTGAACAAGCAAGTGTATAAACAGCATTAACAATTAACATCAAATTACTTGCTTTCAAAAAGTGCTGCAATCCCTCAATAATCCTTCATTTTTAAAACAGGTATTTTCCCATTTCAGTCCATAATCATAAATACAAAAATCTTGAAAAACAAACACATTATTTACACCACTGTGATGAATTTCAGTGGACAGCCAAATTTCTCCATAACCTGTCACAGGGCCTAATGACTAACATGACAGGACCTTGCTCAGGTCCACATAAATACGGTGCAGAAATCAGTGTCCACCTACGCAAGCAGAAAGGAACTCCCTCATCTTTCAACAGTCAGAGGAATCTTATTCTTCTCTGACAAAATATTCACCATAATTCTTCTGACCCACCTCGCTAACATCTCAACCAGGATCTGCTGCCAGACCATTAGTGCAATATCATAAAAGGTTGAGGAACCACTGATATGGTGTCAGCATTTAGAAAGCTCCAAAAAAAAAAAAACAGAATATGAATCTCCACAGCATGCTAGCTGGGAATACAAACAGGGGTAGGTAAAAACCCAGTACCGCACGTACATTTAGTAAACAATAGGAATACAGCAATTGCTTGACAAAAAACAAAATGCAGGCCATCCAACTTACCTTCCACTACCCTCGTAATCACATAAGACAATAGGGAAGCTGTCACGCAATCCTAACAGTCCCAGACATGAGACAAGGAAAACCATGTCATGGTCAGCTTTGACAGCCACAGGTCTAAAGTCTCCTTTTCCTCCTAAATGTACTACATCCACTACATGCCATATCTCCAATCACACAAATACCCTGAAATACATTTCAACGTTTTAATTTGTGTAAGAAACCAAGTTTGCATTTAATGAACTCATGCTAATGCACACTGAAAGTTTGGGGCAACTGCTGCCTAGGTGTCTGAGGTATTCCTACTGAAGGTAAATGTGGGTCCATCCAGTTATCAGACCCTTCTAGTATCTCGATTATATGTAAATAATAGTCTTGTATGTGTAAGACAGATCTTTGGTTTGTTTGTTGGATAAGAGTCAAACTCCAATGCTTGCTCCTTCCTATGTTAGTAACTGTGTGCATCAATATAAAGATTTTTTTTAATTAACAAAAGTTTTGAAATAAAAAAAATAGGTCGCAGCTTCGGGGCTAGGGCCGGTTTTAAGAGGGGGAACAATTTCACTAAAAGCTCTTGGCCCACAGGATAATGTCTAATATTTCCACCATCTCCCTAGAGATCCATAAATCATTCCACAGTGTATACCTTGTACTCATCAGAACAAGTGAAGGGTTTGTGGCAACTAAGAACTTCTGTTGCAAAAGATCAGCTCCAGAAGTTGCAGCTGACTGTGCCTTTGGTTTCAAAGCATTTCATAAATTAGAATGGCTACTTTTTGTCAATAACTTTTCATTTCCCTACATTTAATTGATCAGCTGCACTACATTCTACGCAGTGATTATAGTCACACTGTCTAAATCTCAAACACAGTGATCAAAACATAGGCTGTGGCATTGGTATTCAAGAACAGGGTTGTTGGAAAAGCATTGACTCTGAACTAAATTTCAATAAAATTACATGTTTTTTCCACAAAACCTTCAGAGAATTTAGGTTTTATCACTTGTCAGGAAATGCTGCAAATGCCTATCCCCATGATTGTCATTATGTAAGTTCCTAAAAATTGCATATATAAAGAACTGGCTCAGACTTTCAAAAAAAATGCTGCACTGCGTATTTATATAATTAAGAAAGTGGCAATTAAAGTCTTCGCTAGATAGCAAGCCCATGCCAGATAGTAAAATGCAGAATCAAGGCTGATATTTTGGTTGAGCGCTTTTAAAGGTGCCATTTTCAGATCAGACAGTAACCAAACCTCAACAAGTCAACTTTAAAGATTTAAAGAGCAGGGGAATTCTCGTGTCCTGGTCAACAGTTGTGCTAAAGAGCAATTAGCATTCACCTAAGGATAAAAGACAAGAAACCAGTATAACATGTCTGAGAAATGGCACTCCCAACAGTAGTGCAAGGAAATGACAGCCAGACTAATGTGCTGAATGAAGCCTCAAAAGTGAGATTTGAAGCTACCACCTTCTGATGAGGCAAGAGCATTGCCATTGATCTGAAAGACAACAGATTTGCTGATCATACTACTCTACTCCTGGAACACTAGTTGTTGTTGTGTCCAGGAGACTTGACCAACAATCTGCAGAAACAGTTTACAGTGACCAATTTTTCTACTGCCTGCAGGAGCCAGCAAGAAAAAAAAAAGGCTTGCATTTATTATACTGCATTTTACTCCTTCTGGAAACCGTAAAACGTTTTACTGCCAAACCATGTTGTTCAAAGTAATGTGACAGTATAGGAATCAGCAGTCAAATTTGAACACAGCAAAGTCCTACACATAACAAGCATATAATTATAAATTAATTTGAATTAGTGACTTTAGCAGGGCAATAAAATTTAATTAGGCCACATTCATCTGAAAGGATATGTGAGATCTGAAATAAACATCTTTTCAGAATGGCAGCATCCCTAACAGCGAGCATTCCATCACTGGATTATGTGTCAAATTTGATTCCATGATTGTGTGACAACAGTACAACCCAACTTGATGACCTGGAGATTTTAGAAACAGGAGTAGCACATTCAGCCCATCCACCTTGTTCTATCATCCAATAGGCTCAGGATTGATCACAGGTCTTCATGGTACTTTCTTGCCTGTACCATGATTCAGGCTTGAATATAAGTAAAACCAAAAGAACTGTGGATGCTGTAAATCAGAGACAGAAATAAATTGCTGGAAAAGCTCAACAGGTTTGGCAGCATCTGTGGAGAGAAATCAGAGTTAACGTTTCAGCTTGAGTGACCTTTCTCTCTACCATCAGTTCTGAGGAAGGGTCAGTTAAACCAAAATGGTAACCTTCAATATAAGTAATTGTTCTACTTCAGCTACTCTTTGTTGCGGAGAATGCTGACCTACCAGGAGAAAAAAAAATTTCATCTCTTAAATGGGAGACCCCCTAACTTTTCAATATAAGACGAAATGAGCACTCGATTTGCCACAGCATACAAAGTTGCAGGCAGAAAATAAAGTTAGAATAGATAGCTACTTAATGATCAGAGTGAACATGATGGGCCAAAGTGCCTTCATCCAGGGTGTAAAAACTACAACTCTCATTTCATTCCAGAAATCAGCTGAGTGAAACTCCGAGGTGCTTATAACATAGTCAGTTCTGTTATAGCACAGTAGTTCTCTTCTCATGCAACCCCATGTAAGAAAGTTATTAATAGCAGTACCATTTAAATTAATGAGACCAGAACCACATTATAACGAATACACACTTTAAAAGTTCATGCGTTAGAAACAGCATCCCCAATTCATCAATCATGTTATAGCAAATTTGCATTAATGAAACACACATCATTGCATAACAACCTGTAAGTACATCTCTCTTAAACTGAAGCGTACACAGCCTTCGAGTTGTGGTCTCACCAATGCATAGTACAGTTGTCACAAGATTTTTACCCTCCATTGCAATAAACTTCAAACGCGCAGATAAACTTGCAACAGTAGTAGATTCGCCAACTTTAGGGCATTTAAATGTTCATTGGATAGACATATGGATGAAAATGAAATAGTATAGGATAGATGGGCTTCAGATGGTTCCACAAGTCAGTGCAACATCAAAGACCGAAGGGCCTGTACTGCGCTGTAATGTTCTATATAAATCAATGTAGGTGTTGCCCTGCAGAAAGAGTCAAACAGAAAGTTAAACAATCACACAGCACCAGGTTATAGTCCAACAGGTTTAATTGGAAGCACTAGGTTTCAGAGCACTGCTCCTTCATCAGGTGGTTGCAGAGTACACAATTGTAAGACACAGAATTTATACCAAAAGTTTACAGAGTGATATAATTGAACTTATACTTTGAAAAATACCTTGATTGCTCATTAAGTCTCTCATCTGTTAGAATGACCATGTTGGTTTCATTTTTTTCATATATAAATCACAAAACTTAGTGCTTCCAATTAAACCTGTTGGACTATAACCTGGCGTTCTGTGATTTTTAACTTTGTCCACCCCAGTCCGACACCAGCTCCTCCACATCACAAATACCAATCAAACAGAAAGTGAATTTAACTCTGCGCCTGAGGCCAGCAGGAAAGAAGTTAGCACACAATCCACTCCACACCCTAAAACAGCACGACAACAGTTTACCGGCTCAAAGAGGAGTAGCTAGCCCAGGCCCTGAGGGGTGTTGACTCTCTCCCTCAGGGCCCCAAGACACAGAGTCTGCCATCACTCGCTCATCCACCATCTTCCCGCGCTCCACGTGACCAGAGCCTGGATCGACCACCCACCACTCGATTGGTGAGGATTCGCCCCCCCCCCCCTCCTAGAAATACAAAGGATGACAACAAATATTGTGAGCGGCATCGCCGGCACCATCCGCCTTGCGACCATCTGCAGTCACGGGTAGAAAAAGCAGTGTGTTTGTTTTTTCAGGCGAAAAGGTACCCCGGTACTTCGATCGAGCACTCGGCGTACGATTAATCGTGTCTACATTTTACACGCTGACTGAAGTCCCCGCCTACACCACGCCCCGCCCTTCACGGCCAGGCCCCCGCTCCAGTGCCATCTAGTCCCGCCCATTCACGCTCAGTCACTGTCCACTGTGCCATCGGTCCCCGCCCCTTTACTTCAGGCCCCGCCCCTGCACTATCAATCTCCTGTCAGGTACCGTCCGTCACGCTATACGTCCAGCCCTACAGTCCCCGCCCCCTCCGTTACTCGAGAGCCCACATCCAGCCAAAGCCCCGCCCCCAAACCGCGGGTTCAGACCTCGCCCCTCTCCGGGGGGGGGGCAGCCGGTCGTCATGGTGATGTGGGCGTGCCCTCGCTATCTCCCCGCCCACGCCCCGCGCGCAGCCGCAGGAGTGTGCACACTCGGGTCTCGCGAGCGTTGGCGGTTGGTTTCAGGCGGGCCGGGGGGGCCGTCTCTCATGGCGACGACCAGCGATCGGGAACGGGCCAGCGGGGGAACGGACGCCGATCTTCACCTTTTAACGGCGGTATCCGCCGTCGCCGTACCTCCCGAGGAAGCGGTAGTGGCGGCGGCGGTGGAGGAGGAGGAAGAGGAAGGGGATGTTGAGGCGTCCCGACCGCCCAAGGCGAGGGATCCGAGCCCGGCCGCCGGCCCCCCGCCGCCTCTACTCGAGACCCAGGAGCTGGCCTCCAAGCGGGTGGACATCCAGAACAAGCGCTTCTACCTGGACGTGAAGCAGAACGCCAAGGGCCGCTTCCTGAAGATCGCCGAGGTGGTGGGCTCGGCAGGCCGCAAGAGCCGCCTGACCGTCTCCATGCCTGTGGCGGCCGAGATGCGCGACTACCTGGGGGACTTCATCGAGCACTACGCCCAGCTCGGGCTGGCCGGCGGCGGCGGCGGGGGAGGAGGAGGAGGCCTGAGGCGGCGGCGGAGGCAGCAGGAGGAGGACGAGGAGGCGGCGGCGGTGGTGCAGCAGCAGCAGCAGCATGTGGCGCCGGCCCAGCCCGAGGCCCAGGCCCAGCCTCAGCCTCAGCGGGTGCTAAAGAGCGAGTCCCTGGTGCGGGAGAACCGCAAGTACTACCTGGACCTGAAGGAGAATCAGCGGGGCCGCTTCCTGCGCATCCGCCAGACCGTGAGCCGAGGCTCCCCCGGCTGGGGCTACTCCGCCCAAGGCCAGAGCCAGGCCCAAGGCCAGACCATCGCCCTCCCGGCCCAGGGCCTCATCGAGTTCCGGGACGCCTTGGCCCGGCTGATCGAGGATTATGGAACTGCCCCGACATCGGCGGCGGCAGGGGTTGGAGGGGGAGGCCTGACAGACGAGGCCGGCGCTCCGGGGCCGCTGGAGCTGCCCGAGGGTATCTCGGTGCCGGTCGACAACAAGCGCTTCTTCTTCGACCCGGGCTCCAACCGGTACGGCGTGTTCCTGCGGCTGAGCGAGGTGAAGCCCTCGTACCGCCACTCCATCACCGTGCCGTACAAAGCCTGGGCCCGCTTCGGCGACAACTTTCTCCGGTACGCCGAGGAGATGAGGGCGATCCAAGAGAGGCGTAGGGACAGGAGGGCCGAGCTGAGCCGGGAGGTCGCCGCTGCTGCCGCCGCAGACGGTGTCCAAGAAGAAGAGGAGGAAGATTGACATCGCTTTCTCACCTTCCGAGACAGAAGGTGCTGGAGAGAGCTCAGCAGGTCTGGCAGCATCTGTGCATCGAGAAGCGGCGTTACCGCTTCGATCCAGTTTGTCTCTTGGAACTCTGTTCCTGTGATAACATCACCCTCGTCCTATCGCCACACATCCTAATCCTTTATCTCTCCATGTTACCAGTACCAATATTTAGGGTTTTAACACAATGCAATATCACCCCCGATTCAGTCATCTCCCATTCCCTCCCCCCAGCCCCCCACTTAATCCCCTCTGTTGCCTCCCCCCCAATTCTCAGTCGGCATCTTGCAGCATTCCACTCTGAGACGAAGAGTCAGGTGTTTTATGACCAGTAGTGATATGATTAGCCGAAATGCCGCCTTTGCTGTGAAGCTCTCAGTTGGCACATGTAGCCCCACCTCATCTCCCAAATTCTCAATCAGTGTCTCGCAGCCTTCCAGTCTCTTGGTCAACGTCTTAAAGATTCCAATTCTCAGCTTGCATATTCCCTAGCAGGTTCATTTCCCCCCCCCCCCCCAAATCATTTCTCAAAGCAGAAGTAGATGTGGCGTTTGCTCTGCCATTCACATAGTAATGGTGGAACACTTGTCTCCACTCCCAATTTCTTTCTTATTTGCCCTATTCCTTCGTGCCCTTAGAAACATCTGTCTCAGCCTTAAATATGTTCAATGTAGCTTGGGTAGAAAATTCCAAAGATTCACAACTTTCTGCGTGAAAATAGTTCTGAATTACTGGCTCCTTGTCATGAAACTGTTCTCTTTGCTTCTTCTTCCCCCCCCCCCCCCATGATCTAGATTTTCCAGGAGGATATTGTGTCAATGTCTACCCTGCAAGGTCACTATCTTGTATGTTTCAATCATTTTAAGTCAGAGACTATAGATTCATTTAGTCAACCCAACCCATTCTGTGAACCGAGATGATATACCTTCTTTGTCTGACATCCAATTCAAATATTTTTCCAAATCATCTTCCCCTTCACCACAATTTATCATTTTATCCCCCTAGATCATTGCTGTCTCCCCTCTACGTCTTGCCTCCTTTTACTAATCATCTACCTCAGTACCCAGGCCATTATCTCATTTTCCCCACCTCATGGATAATTTTCTCGAATTCTCCCCAAATTGTTGTTTTGTCATCTTGTTGTCTTCATAATGGAGCAGCACCATTATCCCATCTCCCAACGTCACCATTATCTTCCTGTCTCCCCAAATTATTATTGTCTTGCCACACTGCCTTCTGCATACCACCTTCACCCACAAACCATGCCAAATGCTTGCATGTGCAATGCAGAAAAATTATCTGGCCTCCATTTCATTCCATCGAATCATTCCTTGGAAAAACAAATTGGTGGTTGGATTTGTGCTTGCTGTACTTCAAAATACATTTTAAAACAAAACTCTCCAAACAAGATTTCAGAATTTTTAAAAATTATATAAACAAGAAGCATTTTTAATATAAATGTAGTTGCTTTATCTTTTTGAGTGCAAACAGAAGTAGACTAGAATCTCAAAACTGTCTATGGGAAAAAGATGTGTACACCTATTCTCAATGAACAGCCACAGCTGCTGTGAGTAAAGTTGTAGCAACTTAGTTCATTCGAATAACACTAATGAGCTGCAGACCCATTCTATCTTTGAAAAAAATCCACCTTTTTAAAAAGCTTTTAAACTATTGAAGCCTTTGTAATTGCCATTTGTGGCAATTTAAAATTCAAGTCTTCTAAAAATTCGAATCAGCACAAAGTGTGGTATACATTTGCATGTACTATATATGAAATATTTAGTTCACCAAAAATTGATCAGTACTTTCTAGACTATTACATACTGAATCTACAATATGTACCATATTCAGAAAACATCTATTCTCATCCCCATTGGAAAAAAAATGGGGTTCAAAGGTAGGCAATAACTTGTTAGATAGTTCAGTTTAGCTTGTCTGATGCACTTTAATCCAGTTATAACCAACATGACGAAGTGCATTATAGATATGTTGTTCCATACTTCTATTGAATAACCATGAGAAATAAATCACAGACCAGTGTGCCATAGGATTATCTCCAAACAAGAAAGAACTGAATTATAAAAATGTGTAAAATTATTCCTCTTTATTGAACATGGTTTGAGGGGACAGAAAAAAGTAGTTACAGGATCTGATAGAGAAAATAACTGTGACAAATATTTAATAGCCTATAATTTTTTTGCACTTTTGAAGAATCAAAATTGGATGCTGCTCTGCTCTCCATGTACTAACTGGGGACAACCATTCTATAAATTTTTTTATGCACAAAGGCAGACCAGTGTAGTGCCTGTTCCTCATCTAAACAAAATGGCAAACTTGCAATCATTTCACTTGGCTGCTAAACATAATACTTAACAGTAAATATCAGCAATTATTATAACATGAATAGCTGTGCTGCAGTTATTTTTATAAAGATGTAGACCATGGGTATGCCTGCAGTACTGGGTTCAAGGCAGTTAATCCTCTGCTTCGTCAGAAAAGTATAGAACTTTTGATAATATTACTGGCATTACTGGGGATTTTTCAGATTTGTGGATGTACCTGTATTATGACTACGGTACTCCCACGCAGGTTATTCTGTAGTATTATGACAGCTTTTTGCACTGATCTAATATCAACAGCACATGATGATGTAATTTTATAACATCAGTTGAAATTAATTCTGTTTTGTGTATTTGCCAAGCTGCATTACTGTGTACTATAAAACTAAATGCACTGCAAGGCATTAGCAACCATTTTTATAACATGCAGAAAAGACCTGGAGATATTTGGAAAATAATTACCTCTAACTAGCAGAGCTTACAGATCACCTGTTATGTAGCCTTCATTTTGCTGAAGTCCTCCATCCCTTGCATTTTAAACCTTGCATGAGACAATCATGAAGCTATCCAAGCACTTCACCATGACTGTTGTAAATGTGTAAATTTATTCACTGACAATCAATGTCATTTGTTATAACTTAGTTGAACTCTGCCTGTTAGATTTTGTCCCTCCTATAAAGTCTGCATTTTGCAGATAGTATTACCCTTTAGCGCCTGTTAGAAAGTTGCAAATAAACTGAATTTAGAAAGTTAACATTTATTTATTGATGCAAATTGCAAGGAGGATAAAGGAGTGAAGTGGTCCAAAAGGCAGATTCATAAAGCTGTGTAGTCAGTTTACCTCTTGAAAACAAATTCTTGCTTGTCTCCTAAAAGGACACGTTAGCATGTTTCACTTCTCATCTATTTATTTCAAGCTTGAGATCAGTCTCTTCTGATTTAGTGATATAATGATTTATAATCCACAGTAATGCTGCAGTAAAGCAGTCCTTGAAATTAAAAGGTGCTACTCTTAACCTGTTTGCATCATGGAGAATGTATTGCACATGGGCACTGTGCAGGTGATGCTTCTTTGTGCCTTTAGTCATGTGCAAATTTGTGATACAATCAAAATCAGAGTAGATAAGCTATCTAGGTTAAAATGGTAAAGTTTTTCAGTGTGCTAGGTTTGTAGAATTACAGCCCCCATGAAATCTCCATACAGCGAAGGTGATTGTGAATGATTGCAGTACAATCATAAATGAGGACTACAAATGTGTATAAATTACCATTTTTACATTGTATGGTATAGAATTTGCTAAAGGCCGTTAGCAATAGATCTTATGAAGGTAAGTCTTTTTACAAATTAGTTATCACTGATCTGACTCCTAATTTAGTTAAGTAAATTAGCTGCAGAATAATGGTCATAATTTTGTGATTGTGATGGTACAACCCAATAATCAGTCTATCCACCTGTACTATCAACTGTATAAAGATATTCTATTTCTGACTGTCCAGTAGTACTTAAAATTCTCATTTTAAAGCTCCATCTTATTTTTCTTCCATGACTGTTCATCTTCCTATTTACTAAGATATTGTACAAGTAGGATTCCAAGCATTACCAATCTTTTGAAGCTAAAATCTAGTAACCATTAAAAGCTACAGTGGATACATTTAGTTACTTTGTTTTTTGCAATTTTTGTTTTACTTGCTGTTCTGTTTCAGCTTTAGGATTGTATATGACTTTAATGACATTCTCCGTTGGTAAATTAGTTACCTTATGATTGGGGGTGGTGGTAGATTTTGTTTCCTGGTATTCTCCTTGTAATGCATTGGACTAAAACACTGCATGCTATCGATCAGCCTAATTCGTTCAATTGTGTTCAAGAATCTCAGTAGTAACTAAGTCACATAGGAGTCTGGAGCACTTTTAGTTCTCTGACTTGGGTCTGAAGGTATCTCAAATGAGCGAAAATGTAAATTCTCACATCCTTAAAGATTCACATTAAATTTACATCTTTTTGACTGTGCATTGAGCACACAAATTGACAATTTCCCTTTTTGTGGAAGATACAGAAAGGTGTTATTTTGTAACATTTCTACAGTCAATTAATGCTTACTGATGTAAAAGAAATGTTGAAGCAGAATAAAACATTTGTTCTGCATCAAACCTGTGCAGTAGCCGAGATGGGAGGAATTTATGCTGATACTAGGTGACAGAATTGCAAGGATTTATATTTCTGGTCTTCATATAAACACACTTGACTTGCTGACTGACTTCTCTCCCAAAATGTATTACGGGTAGGATCTGGTTAATGGTCCAGCACGGTATCACAGGAGCTTTGTAATTCTTCACTACTTCCAACTGGTTTTGATTGCACAGCATACAACACTCTGAATATTAATTCTACTTATATAGCATTTATTGCTGTTAGTGCTCTAAATTTTTTTGCAATATTATTTTTTAGATTTGATAAGTTTTAAAATATAACCATGTTCTTATTGATAGACACTGCTTACATCGCAGATGGTGGCATGTTGATGTTTTGCAGTGTGCATTAAATGGTCACTTAGGTATAATGTCTTGTTTATTGCCAAGTTACTATTGCTGTGAATTTTGAATATAATTGTCTACTGTCTGCTTGTATCCTGATCCTGTCAATTTTATTTTTAGCACAGATCCACAGTTGAGATGTTTGCATGTTTTGAATCTGAAGTATTAAGCTCAGTATAATAGACAGATGACGAACCATTTGTCAAGAATTCTGTTTGCAACTTTTTCATACGTTTTCTGTGGTGTGTGGTCTACCTACTATTGTATAAAGCGCAATAGGATTTGACGGCATTCTATAACTTAGAAACAGACTAGTTATGCTTTGCTTTTTGCACTGGTTTATCCTTGTCTTGCAAATGTTACTCTTTGCTCAATTTACTAGATTGTAGCTAATTATTCCAAATTTGGGATGTGTTTCGAGAAATTTTGAGGGCAAAATAAGCTAATCTACATGCATGCTTCTTTGTAATATGTAGGCATATTAGATCAAAACTCAAACACCATTTAAGAATGAGAAGGTTGTTCAGTTGTAAGGGTGTGTGTACTATCTTCAAAAAGAAGATATGGAACATAGTGCAAAGATCTAAAGAGTTCAAAAGTTGTTTTTGTATAACCATAGTATATTAACAAGGCCATTGAGGACTCCACTAATTCTGTAAGTGCTCCATCTTTGTTTAGACTTGAAAATATTTGACAATATCAGTAGACTGCAGTTAAAGATGATGTAAATAGTGGTGACCTGAAAGCTGGCTGTCAAAAGATCGAAACTTCAGGTAGATGTTGATAGTATTGCGAGTTGTCTGAATATGTATTTCAGCATAGTCAAATTTTATGGAGCATGATGATTCCTGTGCTGAGGTATAATGGTGAAAGCAAGTGTTTGGGATTAAATGCTTCACCTTGCTGGATTTTGTTTTTTGCATCTTTCACTTGGGCCAGACATGTTGCATAGAATAATTGAGAAAGTGAAAGCAAAACACTGCAGATACTGGGGGATCCAAAATAAAAATGGGAAATGTTGAAGAAACTCAACAGTTCTGGCAGCATCTATGGAGACAATCAGTTAATGTTTGGAGTTCAATGGGCTCTTCAGAACTAAGTGTCTCAAAATGGTGGGTTTAATGCTATTAATGTAGAGGGGAGGAAGAGGAGTAAGTGCAAAAGAGTGGTGGCTCAGTGGTTAGTACTGCTGCCTCATAGCATTAAGGACCCAGGTTTGATTCCAACTTCAGGCAATTGTCAGTGTGGAATTTGCACGTTCTTCCTATGTCTGCATGGGTTTCCTCCGGGTGCTGCAGTTTCCTCCCAGAATCCAGAGATGTGCAGGTGAGGTGAATTGGCCATACTAAATTGCCCAGGGCCTGTTTCCACATTGTAGGGATTCTATGATGAAGGTAAAGGATTTCCAGAACAAAAGATAAAGCAAGTGCTGATAGTAAACAAGAGATGCAGGTAAAGAGCCTATATCAAGACCAGAAAATAGGTCATCCATACCCGGAGCAAACCATCCAAACAAGACTTCATGGCATGGGTCCTAATCTAAATAGGTTGTGAGTTGTTGAATTCAAATGAGGTTGTTGAATTCAGATACTGAGTCTATTTGAATTCAATTTGCTTATATACACACGTATGCAGTATGACATACACACTACGTCTCATTTTGCATAGGTTTTCTCTTAGTAGAGCTGAACTACTTTCTGCTATCACACCTACCATTAACACTTATTCTGCACCTATGTCTTTCCTTCCTACTATTAACACATTCTGCCTTTTGCCGTCTCACCATCTGCTCTACTTACTTCTCTTTCCCCTTTGCCAACAGCATAAAACTAAAATTTATTTTAAAAAGGTGTACAGCACAGCATTTTGCAGCCTAATTGCAAGCATTTAAAGAATAATTAATCGTGTATCATTTTAACTCACACTAATGTGTGGAATGCAAACAAATTATTGCAGATACATGCCTATTTTGACAATTCATGCTACTACAAATGATGGTAACGTGAAATAGAAACAAAACACTGAAAATATTCAGCAGATCAGACAGCATCAGTTCAAAGAGAAACTGGTTTCAGATTGTGGTTTGTTATCTGAACCATGAAGGGAATTCATCAGTATTTAACCCATTTACCTTAAGTGCAGCTGTCCCAAACACTTGTCTCAATACCCAGTAAATAACTATTTTAATTTTTTAAAAATTGTAGGTTTTGGTTTAATATAACAGGCTTGTTAACTTGAATTTGAGGCTAAAAATGCTATTTTTTTTTCATTATAAATTCTCTCTTACAGTTTTTACAATTTTCTAAGGTGGCCACCATGGTATATGTTGATTAGCTATTTTGGACGTTTATCATAGAATCCCTACAGTGTGGAAACAGGCCCTTCAGCCCAATAAATTCACTCTGACCCTTCAAAGAGTATCCCACCCAAACCCATTCCCCATTAGTCTATATTTACCTCCGACCAATGCACCTAACCTACTCATCCCTGAACGCTACAGGCAATTTATTATAGCCAATTCACCTAACCTGCACATCTTTGGATTGTGGGAAGAAACCCATGCAGACACGGGGAGAATGTGCAAACTCCACACAGACAGTTGTCCAAGGCTGGAATCGTATCCAGATCTCTAGCACTGTGAGGCAGCTGTGCTAACTACTGAGCCACTGTGTTGCCCCAAGATCAGAAGCCACATCATTTCACAAGGTTATTTTCATTCCTGTTAATTGTGTGGACAATTTGTCATTCACTTCAAGAGTGAGAATGCAGGTGAATGTGTGCACTTAATTGTCTTATTTAACCTTTTAGCAGCTTAGTTTTCTTCTCTGCCTTCTAATTATTTTTAATCAACCTATTCAGACATGCTATGACACAACTTTGGGGTATGTTGGACTCTACAGAGGTAGAGACATTACCACTGCATCATGAGCCCCAAAGAGTTGTTCAGCAGAACATTGTAACAAAGTGACCTTATCTTTTTTAAAAAAAAATTCTCTGTTTTCTAAACAAGCTGAATCAGTATACAATCTTGCTTATCTAAAAGTGAATTTGGAAATGTATCTGATCACCATTTTTGGCGTTTGAAAGGAAACCATTGTTTGGAATGTAAAAATATGCTGTTACGTACATGTAAATTCATTTCTTTTCCGATGTTATCAATAGGTTTTCTTTACTAAAATCCATGAAACCTTTAAAACTTCTCTGTTTCATTTTTCAGGTGTTGCCTGAATAATTTAGGGTGGGAGGGAAAGTGCAGAAAGAAAATAACTTGTGGCTTTCTGCATATCCTTGTGTGTGAAATAACATGAAAATGATACTGAGGTTTGAGTTTATTGTAATTTGATTCCATGGAGAAGCATGAAATGAAAGGCATGGAGAGGGGCTAATGAGTTTGGAAATTTGTAGAAAGTTGTCGTGACTGACCACTGTCCATAGATCCTAATAGTTCTAATATTTCCCTTCCCTTCATTATTTGAAAGTTTTGTTTTACCACTTTTAACTTTTATCCAAATCTGCCATGCCATTAGTTCAAATGTTGAATCTCTGCGTATTTAACTCAGTTTATTTGTATAGACAGTGAGTAGAAATGGGCTATTGCTTTAAATTGTTACTTTGTTGTATGTTAGTATATTAAACTACAAAACATAGTTGCAGGTACTCATGCTATTGACCTACTTAAAGTTGTGAGACCATCAAAATTTAAAACTTATGTATTTGTATGCTCCCATTAAATCACTACTAGCTTAAAATGTAATTAAATACTATAAACTGTGCAGATCAATTAATATGATCAGTTATGAACCATTAATGTTTATTTCTGGAAATCAGTATGTACTTTCCTTTAACATTTAGAACCGCACCACAAGACTCCACTTTTTAAAAGCAAAATAAATTTTATTATTTATAAAAGAACAGAACAAACTAAATATGATCTTATTAATACCGCAGCTTACAACAGTTGAGCAGTTCTAGTTTGCTTAGATCTGATACATAGAGTCATATCTCAAGAATTTCCATACTTGTGTGGGAACCAACTATGCCAAAGTCCTCTGGAAAATTCTCAGAATCAGCATTTTTCTGACATATAAGTTTGGATCCCTTGTTTTGGTTACTTTTCAATACTTCCATGTGATTTTAGCTACCTAATTTTTTTTTGTCTGTTGAATCTCATGGAAAGATCTACAATCCACTCAAGCGTTAAGATTCCCACATAAAACTCATCCACATTCCACATGGTTAGTAAACAAATTTGGTTTTTACTCTGCTTGCAGTGCAGATCTAATGTAATTGTTATTTACTTTGTCTGTTTACCCTGAATTATAAACTTAATCTGGTTTGAATTACAACTAGAACCCTTTTCAGCAAACACTCAAATTGAAAACAGGAAACCTTTCAAAGCTTCATCCCTCTCCATGATGACACAACCTGTTCTTATCCATTTTCTAAGATAATTCAATCCAATTGCTCACTTGCAAATCATTCTTTGATTTTATGAAATAAATGTGTTTTTCAACCTTTACATATTTACTGAATGCTATAAGCAGCCCCTTTGGTTCAATCAGTTCGTGCTGAACGTAATCCTAAATTAAACTAGCCTAACCTGCCTGCTCCTGGCCCATGTCCCTCCAAACCAGTCCTATTCATGCATCTATCCAAATGTCTTTTAAATGTTGTAATTGTACCTCAATCACCACTTTCTCAGGAAATTCATTCAATACGCGAACCACTCTGTAAAAAATTTGCCTCTTCATTGTTTTTAAATCATTCTCCTCTCACCTCCTAAACGAATTCCCAAAACAAAGACATTACTCTTGTTTGCATTCTCATTACCTTGTCTTTCTAGCTAAAGACATGACGCTAGCCTTTTAAATACAATACGGTTCAAACTTGCTTTAATTACATTTATCCCATTTTCTGCAGCTAAACTTTCATTTCTAAAATTACAAGCTATATCTAAATTTAAAAGGCATGTTCTAAATCACAACAATTTTGATATTAACATTCATATATACTTGTATAGTGGTTTATTTTTAATCAATCTGTAATTTTCATAAGTGGAAGAGAATTATCACATTACCATGCATGCTGAGGCCACTTTCCTTTTCTCATCCTGAATGTCTTCTCAAAACTGTTGTAGTTACATTTTAGAGGAAGTTTTATGATTAATCTGTTACTATCAACTGTAGTCAGTTCTGGGTTCAATCTGTGTATGGTGACAGTTTATGATGACAAGCTGCAGAGATTGATAAATTTCTGGTTTTTGTAGAAAATTTAAGCAGAACTTTGTTTCAATTTGCATTTGAAGTGTTGGTACATTATTTCAGCTTATGTTAAGGATCCAGTGTTTACCAGCTTACCTTTGTAATTATCTGCTCCTATAGTCTCATTAGCTAGGTGTTTTGTTTTCTAGATGTTATAGATATAAAAACATATTGGAATGGTGTGGGAAAATTATACTGGGGTTGAAAATTGGCCATGATTTTATAGAATGGAAGAGCAGATAGACAGGATTAGTGCTGCTGGAATAGCACAGCAGTTCAGGCAGCATCCAAGAGCAGATAGACAGGTTGAGTGTTTCAGGTATTCGCTACAATCCCGACTATTGCTTGGCTGGACAGGCAAGCATCAGCAGCAGTTTTTCATGGTAAATATTATTTATTGACATTTCTTTTCTGTAACTGAAAATTCTTTAGTATTAAGCATTATTGTCTGACATTTTTATATATCTGATTCACATTCATATATCCATTTGGATGTAAACTTCTAATTGTATCCTAGTCTCAGTAAAGATCCTGTATCACCACCATTGGTAGGAAAGCAGAATTCTAGTGACAACTTTGCAGATTCCACTATACAAATGAGCAAAGAAATTAAACTTAAAAATCAGGACAGAATGTATGGTTTGAAAATTGTGAATGCCTTCCATCTTTTCACTAACTCTAAACCCATCTTAGCTTGAAGGCTATGTTTGGTCATGTAAGCAACTAGAATGGTATCATTGTTGTTTGTTTCTGGTAAGATCTGGTTTCTGGTGTCACTGGTAAAGAATGCTGATCTTACCACCCCTAATTAAGAGTCAGCCACATTGATGACAATCTGGAATCAGATACAGTTCAGAACCAGGTAAAGATAGCAGATTTCTTTCCCTGAAGGGCATTAGTGTACCAGAGAAGTTTTTACATTAATCAATGATAGCTTCATCATCAACGTTGCCAAGACTAGCTCTCAAGTTCAGGATAATTTATTGAATTTAAATTCTACCAGTTGCCATGATGGGATTTTAACTTTTGTCCCAAGAGGATAGCCTAGACCTCTGGATTACTGAACCAGTGAAATTTTCAAGATACTATCTCCCCGTAATAAATTTGACTTAGAGTCATAGAGATGTCCAGCACAGAAACAGACCCTTCTATTCAACTCATCCATGCCAATCAGATACCCGAAATTAATCTAGTCCCATTTGGCTCATGTCTCTCTCAACCCTACCTCTTCACATTCCCATCTCGATGCCTTTTAAATGTTGTAATTGTACCATCCTCCACCAGTTTCTCTGGCAACTCATGGGTAAAAACAATGACTGCAGATGCTGGAAACCATATTCTGGATTAGTGGTGCTGGAAAAGCACAGCAGTTCAGGCAGCATCCCGGGAGCAGTAAAATGACGTATCGGGCAAAAGTCCTTCATCAGGAATACAGGCAGAGTACCTGAAGGCTGGAGAGATAAATAAGAGGAGGGTGGAGGTGGGGAGAAAGTTGCATAGAGTACAATGGGTGAGTGGGGGAGGGGATGAAGGTGATAGGTTAGGAAGGGTGGTGGAGTGGATAGGTGGAAAAGAAGATAGGCAGGTAGGACAAGTCATGGCGACAGTGCTGAGCTGGAAGTTTGGAACTGGGGTGAGGTGGGGGAAGGGGAAATGAGGAAACTGGTGAAGTCCACGTTGATGCCCTGGGGTTGAAGTGTTCCGAGGCAGAAGATGAGGTGTTCTTCCTCCAGGCGTCGGGTGGTGAGGGAGCGGCGGTGAAGGAGGCCCAGGACCTCCATGTCCTCGGCAGAGTGGGAGGGGGGAGTTGAAATGTTGGGCCACAGGGCAGTGGGCTTGATTGGTGCCGGTGTCCAAGAGATGTTCCCTGAAGCGCCCTGCAAGGAGGTGTCCAGTCCCCCCAGTGTGGAGGAGACCGCATTGGGCGCAATGGATATAATAAATGATATTGGTGGATGTGCAGGTAAGACTTTGGAATTGGAAGGCTCCTTTAGGGCCTTGGATGATGGTGAGGGAGGAGGTGTGGGCGCAGGATTTGCAATTCCTGCGGTAGCAGGGGAAAGTGCCAGGATGAGGGGGAAGTGGGGGGGGGGCGGAGAGGGACGGAGGGACCTGACCAAGTAGTCACGTAAACTCATTCCATACACAGACTACACTCTGCGTGAAAATGTTGCCCGTTTGGTCCCTTTAAAATCTTTCACCTTAACCTACGCCCTCTAGTTTTGGACATTCCATCCCAGGGAAAAGACTTTGTCTATTTACTCTACCCATGATCCTCATGACTTTATAAGCTCTATAAGATGACTCTCCAGCCTCTGGTTCTCCAGGGAAAGTAACCTCTGCGTACTTTGCCTCTTCGTGTAGTTCAAACCTTGCAACATCCTTGTAAATCCTTTTTGAACGCTTTCAAGTTTCACAACATTCTTCCTCTAGCAGGGAGACCAGAATTGCACACGGTATTCCAAAAGGGGCCTAACCCCAACTCCTATATTCAATTATCCATGAAGACAATCTGGCAAACAGTCTAAATTTAGTTTCAGTGCAATAAAGAATGTTAATGATTAAGAATTGATATTGCAATTCCAGAAAAATATTTCATACTCCTTAGAATAATTACTTGGGTTACTCTTTAACCAAAATAATAGTTGAGGATAACTAGAGCTACATTTATTTTGTGATGAGTTTTATTCTGAAGGAGAAAATTCCAGTTTGACCAGAGAATATTCAGTTAACCAGAAGTTTTCTAAAAGATGAAATTTTATTTAAAATTTAAATTTGGTTCAAACTATTGTTTCTTTTCTCCCCATTTCTGTAACCTCCTTCCTTTAAAATAGCTGTAGCCAATTGCAGAGGTTTCTGCCAATCTCTCAAACTGAAATCAAATTAATAAGATTATTTTGGATTCATCCATAAATAACAATATACAGTAAGAATAGAATTAAGAGTTGTCTAAAAACCATTAGAAGATTGAATAGTTTGATTTGTAACTATCATAATTTGAATAGTTACAATTGCATAATAAGCTCTTTTCTCAGTCACAAATGTTTTGACTAGGTTAAAGTCATCTAAGTTTAAATGCTAAAAGACTATTCTTGAATCCATTATGTCCAATCCATCCTTAGAATTTGTACTGTTACTTGTTGCAAGACTTTCAGTAACAGTCTTGGAGAATGAAAAGCTTTTCAAATCTAACTGGAAATTATCTTGACTGGCTTGCTTTCAACTTATCCTCTGATCAGGTATTCGCCCATCATGATGCATTGCCAATGCAGAATGAATTTTCGATCAATTTGTATTTCTCACAGTGGACACAATGTTGTCATTTCTTATGTAACGAAAAAGTGGATAAGTAGATATCCTTTATTTGTACTGTTACAAAGTTGTTGAGTCAAAACATTGAATGTTGTCAAAGGTTCTTGGGTTTAAACAGATTTAAAGAATGAGGAGAAAGGGAATAGGCTACAGTGTAGAAGATTGGGTCTGACTTTTCAATAAGGTTTGAATATGTTTAAGGTCACTAGGGTAAAAAGGTGAACCTTTGACATTTATAATCAAATTGATTCAATAGTCCTTGTATCAAGTAAAAGTTTTTTTTGTTAAAACCCTTGTTCTTTTGTTAATTTTGTATATTGGCAGGCTCTTGTGAATATGACCAATGACAATAATCAAACGGAAAAATAAAACTTCTGGTCAATCAAACTGGGATCTGGCTTAGCCAGTATTACCCAGCTGGGATCATGACAAAACAACAAACTAAAGCAGTGTTGAAAATTTACAATTTAGAAATCATTTCCTAATTATTGTTTTGTTACTTTCTTCAATTGTTTATGGGTGAAGTTATGTTTTGGAATATCATTTAATGAAGTGGTTGCAAATTTAATTTGTTTGGGAGAAAAGGGAACAAAGGAATTTCATTGTTTATTTGCATACTGTTTAATTTCCCCAGTGACAGTAAGTATTGGTGGATATTTGACACCATTTGTAGCAAAAGTACCCCCCCACCCAAGTCACTGCACAACCAACTGCTTATAGCCAGCCAGCACACTTGCAGCTTGTGACCAGGAATTTAATTGAATTCCTAATTATCTCCCATGCCCAGCTCCAACCACCGACAACACACTATGAATAGTTTTAGTTATTCTGGTTATGCTCTAACAGCTGAATTCTATTAAGTGAAATAATAGGGTTTTGTAATGCTCTCCTGATGAAATAGTTAATCTTTTTGTCACTTTTTGCTGCTTCTACCATCATAAGATTATTGTACTATTGTAAATATTTTCCATCTAGAGCTCTCAATGGTAGTTATACTAATGTAATAAAATAAATTCAAATATTTAATTTTTCAGTTTGCAGATGGATAAAATTAACTAATTGCCTTCCTCAATGTGGACCTAGTTAGTTAATTTCTGGCGTACAATTATGCTTTGTGTTTGTGCTATTCAAATTTTTATATTTGAGCATCCAGGAAGTTCTGATACTAATAATCCAATCTACCTTATGGTTGAGAAATCTTTCAGTAATGCTGGTGATTACTTACTGAATCCATCCAAACCATTGTATGTATGATCTTTAAAACAAATTTTTTTGTCACATGCATTTTTAAAAACCCAATGACATTTGCATTCTATTATGAAAACAATACAGTGAAATGGAAGTGTGTTTTTGCTAAATTATATCTTATTTTTTAAAAAGTCAATTGGTGAAAATCAGTAAAAATAGTGCCGTGTTCACATTTTTGAGTGCAATTTTATGGCTTACAGATTTGAGGGTTGAATTAAGTAATGTTTTACAAAGTGTGATCAAAAGTTGTTTGCAATATTAATATTTCTCATTAACAAATACTTTACATGATCTGAACTGCCTTGAATTAAATACTCATTTGATAGAACAGACTTTGAATATTTTTTCAAAGCTTTCCATCCTGTACTCATCAGAATAATTTGCAATAATACCAATTTCAAGGAAAATTTCTTATATATATGGGAAGGAGTTGTCGGCAAGAGGTAGAGACATTGCCATGGAAAATGCACCAGTTTGGTAATAACTGACAGTTAAATGCCTGGTTTTGTTCAAATTTTAAACTGGTGATGTTGAAATGCCTTGAGAAATGTGCCAGAGAATAGTTCTTATCTATTTTGTTGAATTAAATTCTCCCCATGTCCGCGTAGATTTCCTCCATGTACTGTTTTCCTCCCACAGTCTAAAGATGTGCAGGTTAGGTGAATTGGCCATGCTAACTTGCCCATAATGTTCAGGGATGTGTAGGGTAGGTGTATTAGTCAGGGGTAAATAATAGGGTAGGAGAATGGGTGTGGGTGGGTTACTCTTTGGAGGGTCATTGTAGACTTGTAGGGCCAAAGGGCCTGTTTCCACACTGTAGGGATTCTAATTCTTGAGAATCAGGTATGTTGTGTATGTTTTTCTCTCTACAGCGAACAGGCCCTGGTTTTAAATTTAAAGTTTGGCAGTTAGCTGTCAGTTGTCATTTAGCTCATGTTTTCTCCATGGCAATGCCTCTATCAATTACAGTTCACTTGCCAACCAATCAGCACTCTTCTCTCATTTAGTATAAATTTTGTTTTCCATTCGATTTGGCATTTATTGTGAATTCCCCTGATGCCTGCAAGGCTGAAAGTGTCAACAAAATACCTTTTTCCAGCAAATGTCTTGTAGATTTTATGATCTGATTGTCACAGTATTTGTATAATGAACAGAAGGAGAATTCTGAGTCATGATGACATTGGTTTGTTTACATACTAAACAAACCTGTGCAACAACTGAGCAGTCAGTCCGTAGTCATCTTGGTGCAGAATGCTCTTTATGGAGTATTTCTAGCAATGGCATGATCAGAACACAAGGTATTTTCTTGACCGTAATTAGTATGAAAGTTTTTTAAAATAACCTTTATGGCAAATATAAAGACATTTTGTCTTACAAGCTCATTTAGCAAACTGTGATGCTAGTAGAATACAGTGGTTTAATTAAAGTTGAAACTTATGGACTGAGTATGCCAAAGTTATAACATTCTCTTGTTCCTATTTAGTGATTTGTACAAAAATGAGTGGTTGAATCAGAATTCAAATAAATGCTACCTTTAAGCAAATAGTCATATTTACTGTATGCTTAGAGCTTGGATGTGGAGATGCAAAAGCATGGTCATTTTGACATGGCTAGTTCGCAGTAAGTTTACTACTTAAACTGTTGCACTATTATACGGCTACAGGATCTCTTGGTGCCTAACTGTTTGACCAAATCCTGCACCTTTGCACAGTTTTACCCTTTAAAGTTTGCACTAATTTTTATTTGTCTAGCTAAATAAGGTAATCTACATTTTTAGTAGTCCATTCAAAGATTATATCTTATTACCTTTTTAGTTTAGTATCTGATATTTATTTGCAGCCTTTAGGTTTTTATGTAGTAAAGTTTTAAGTGCTGGAAAATATTGCCCAATATGCAGTTTTGTTAGGTTCTTCAGTTTTTTTCAATGACTGGAAAACTTGCTTAACAATTGTATTACTGTCTAAATCCATAAGAATTACTTTCTCGATCAATGTTGCCATCAGATTTAAATATTATGAGAATATTAGGTGAAATTCTAGTTGAACCAGATATACTGTAATATTGTGACACTATCCTGTTATGTGATGCTTTTATTATTTCAAATTACTGCAGTGACAGGTTAATTGTAAACTAATGACACTCGCCCTAGTTTTATGTTATTCAAATGGTTCTCCTCTGACTCTGGAAAGTTTGGAGGGATAAAATTTATGGTAGTAAATGCAAAGTTTTTCCACATGCTTAAACAATACAGTAGTAATTTTACCATAATTACCATTTGCAGCCGTTCTAGTAATAACACTCCTATACTTAAATATTCCAAGATTTTAGTATTTTAAACTAAAAGTTACTTCCAAAATGGACTATTTTGCACAGTTTTTGAATGACCAAACACATGCCCTTCAAAGGAAAACTTGAATTAATTTGCATAATGCAAATATACATGAATCCTTTGTATATGGGAGCAATCTTTCCATCGTAAGTCACTTATCAAATTTCTTGATTATTGTTTGACAATTTATTTTCTAAACATCTACCCTCGTTACACTCCATTTTGTGTAATTGCATTTAATGCAGTGAAGAAGCATTCACTTGTATCTAAGTCCTCATTTCAAATATTATACACTTGTTAAATTGCACTATTGACCTACACTTTGTGTAAAGTTTGTGCACTTGAGAAAATGCTCACTGGTTACTGTAAATGAGTTAATATTTTCAAATGAATATCTTCATGGTGATGACAACATGAGTTAGTCACAAAAAGAACCAAGCACTTTATTTCCTCAACATTTCAAAACATTTTGGTAAACTCAAGACTTGTTTAAATGTTTATCCATTCAAAAATAAAAGTTTATTTCTCAGGAAAATGTTCATTTTTAAAATTTTTGTTTGAAAGAACATGTCAATTATGAAAACAATTAGACACGTTTTGAATCATTGGTTGATAAGATGAGCTGTTTCTTCTTCTTAATCTTTATTTTACAATCTTGTTATTCCTGGTTAATATCATGCAATTTGTAGCTAATAAAGTGAAACTGTCAGTTATGTCATAATTTGTTTATGTATATGTCTTGTTCTGTTCATGTTGAAGCTTTTTATTGTGTGAGACTTCTGAGCAAAGGTAATTTGGTAGCACCATTACATTTCATTTGATTTACAGCAATCTTTTACAGTTCTGTGTAGCTGAATACACAAGTACATAAATAGAAAAGTGAAAGTTTGCTTTCAACAAAATTTATTATTGGATTTAAAATTTCTTAAATTCGATTCATGTTTAGAAAAATGCTGTTGTAGCGCACAAATTGCCTTTTTATTTGTAGTGCGATAGCATGACATGCCAGCAATGGTTAGTTTAAAGTTTTGTATTGATTGCCTATATGGTGTGTGAAGGTGGTTTAAGTCAAGATGTGAGATGTGCAAGTAGCTGATTCTGCCAATAAAAATACTGGTAATGTTGATGAAACCAATGCTGTGCAATTTCAAGCCTTGACTGTTGTATGTGGTTATTTCTTTTGCTGTACAATGTTACCCCTTTTGCCGTGCAATGTCATCACTGAGCAGCAATCCCTTGTTAAGGAAGAGATCATTTTTCGGTGAGAAACAAATGCTGTAATTGCTATTTGAAATGGTATTCAGGTAATGGTTACAGAACATTAAATATTTTAGGCCCATAAACGCACAAGTGTACAAGTTGGTCCTGGTTTTAAGTGTAATAAGGTTTGGTTGGGCCTTCATAATAGTATTGTAAAACTACAATTTCCTGTGGGAAATGGGTACTTTCTAATCTGAGCTGTCAAAGTGCCCACAGCTTTTTCTGCTTCTGCAGACCTTAACTGTGCACACATGCTAATAAGTCTAGGGAGTTTGATTTTTTTAAATGCTGCTGAATTTGTACTATAAAATGTTAATTAATTAAATCACTTACCTCTTTGAAAAGATATTTACCATATGTTCATTTGTAACTTCATTGACAATTCATGAAACAAAATTATTTTTATTGGACTTCAAAATATTTTTGTATGGAAAATGATCTCTTCCCTGAAGTCTTCAAATTCAAAAGTGGTGTTGCTATGAAACATGTATTTGTATATAGAAAAGATTGCTTTACTGTATTTGTAATTTGTGAGGTCTAGTGCAGCCAGTATGTTTGTAATGCATTTGATACTGTATATAAATAAAAAGTAGTCTTATGGAATTAATAACCATTTGTTTGATTGTCTTAGTCTCGTGAAAACAGCTTTTTTTAAAAACCAGGAGTAAAAGGTCATTTGAAAAATATTTTGAGATTCAGAATGGATTTACAGAATAATGAATAGTTCATGTAGTTTTCACCTGGAGCCTCCATACTTCTGTAGTCCCGTTCCCGCCTCAGACGAAGCAAAACACTTAGAGACACAATATAGTTTTACCTCTTTCATCTTTACTCTGGGTCCTGGAGGGACCACATGCACAGAGACATGAGTTCTCGGTCTTCTCTCGAACAGCAGTTTCTTAATTATAGTCATTTGCAGGGAGGAGCATCCAGATAAGGCAACATTCATATTGATTGGGTGACCATTACAATCAGCGAGCGTCAATAGTAAAGATTAAGCCATCTGCCATTACACAATGTATTTTCTTAACTTCTAACTTCACCTCATGAATACTTTTCACCTTGTTAACTGACTTTATGTACTGAATGCCTCTTCATCTTGTTTACATGGCTTTCCATAATGAATGCTTTTCCACCTTGTTAATCCACCAACCTTACCTTCAGCACCTTTATTGTTTACTACAAGTTCTTATCTGATCCAAGTCATGCTAGCTGAACCTTTGTTTCACAAAAACTCAACTCTCCCTATTTGCTCATACCTTATACACTTCCTCATCCTCTCTTTATCATTTCATGATAATCACCTAGATGGTACAACCAGTTTTCATAAGACTGACAACCAGAATTTAAACGAGTTTTATTAATACATAGTACACAATGATTATAACATCAACATTTACTCATTTGTTACTGTAAAATTTGAAGAATCCTCCCATGTGGGGAAAAAAAATTCACAGTAAAGTTCTTAAATCCACAGTCCTTAGTGACCACTCCATCCCCTCCAAGTCGAGTGGAAACAAGTCAGTTATCTGAAATCTCCTTCAGTAAAATCCAAAAAGCAAAATGGAGTCTGTCCTTGTGCATCACTCCATGGAGCAATCTGAATTCTTGGATAAGGGCAGTTAAATACTTAACAAAACTGACTAGACATCCATCCTTGCAGAGATGCTTCAGATGGAGGATACCAGCGCATCTGAGCGTGCAGTGCAGCAATTACAGCTGCAGGCTAGGTGAATGCAGTATTCTTTGCTGCTTCTGCTCCCACTCTGCTGTTAAATGTAACAAAGCCAACTGGCTATTTTGATGTTAGCTTGATCAGTGAACTTTCATATCCCTTAAATAGTCGAAAGAGAAGGTAAAGCTCACATGGTGTGTCCAGAGGAAGACTACTGACAAAAGGTGTACCAACCTCCTCTTCACTGTTGTTAGCTGCTTCACTTTTTGTGCTCATGACTGGGAGCTCATTGGATCAAGTTGTGGAGGGGCAGGCAGTGGCCCAAAGGTGTGCTTTACCTGTGAATGGAGAAACTAAAGATGTTAACTGCTGAAAGTATCTTTGCATTTCCTCTCTCATTCCTTCCTTGCCAAGGTGGTTATCAGTATGAAGACAGTCACACATTTAATTATGCTAAATTGTCTGCCTCTGTCAACCTTCTTTGAATTCTTGAAGTCTGTTACTCTGTTCATTATTTATGACATTATCAAGTTTTGTACAATCCATAAACACCTAAAATATCCTGCCTAAACAATTCAGTTAATTATAAACAACAATCAATGGTCCTAAAATCAAACCCTCAGGAGACCCCATTCAGGTTATTCAAACATTATTTTCCTTTAACAAACTGGTACTTGGCTAATGTGAAAGCTGTCAGGAAAAGTATTTCAATAGTCTTTAGCAATTGAAGAGGCAGTTTCAGTTCAGATTTAAATCTTAAATATTCGTGGGAAATAAATGCTGAATATTTTAAAAGATGTTCTCCAAATGAAACTTCCCAAATAAAACAGTTGGAATTACAGTGACAACTTTGCAATATGAAGGGGGCCAATGAAGTCTTAACAATAATTGAAAAGAATTTAAACAGCTCAGCCTCAAGTTCTAATATTCTCTAGAAAATCTTAACAAAGCATCAAACTAAGAATGCAGTCTTTTTGTGAAAACTGCATTAAAAGCTCAGCAGCAAAGATATTTTAATACAATACTCTCGTCTGACTAAAGCATGACCCCTGACCCAACTGTTTTTTTAAAACAGGCATTGTAGCATTTCAAACAAATCAGGGGCTTAAGGCAATCGATTTGTTTTAAGGATACAAGTTTGATCATTTTAAGGAGGACATAATATTGCACAATTTCAATGTAAAAACACAATCTGCCCCACAGTCCACAAAACGCTAATTGAGATCCTGATTCAAACAAGGCAATACAGTTACTTAAAAGGACTTACTGAACCAGTATTTTAACAAACCAAAATTTTTAAACATCAAACACTCTCAGCATGGCACAATTTATATTGAAACTTTCCTTTTTCAACCCAAGTATTAGTACAACCTTAATTTCAGCCCTCCTCACTTTTTTTTAACCCCCTCACTGAAATTATACTAATAAAAAGATAAAGCCCTCTCAGTGCACCACATGGCACCGCAGTCCAAGTCACACTCTTCTCCCTGAACAAAAACTCAGTTCCTCAAATTTCGCCCCTAGAGGAATTTAACCATTTTATCACTTTACTCCTTATGAGGGCTCAAACCCCAATCAAACACAGAGGACT
The DNA here is from genome assembly GCF_047496795.1 of Chiloscyllium punctatum. NCBI lineage: Eukaryota > Metazoa > Chordata > Chondrichthyes > Orectolobiformes > Hemiscylliidae > Chiloscyllium > Chiloscyllium punctatum. The sequence continues at coordinate 14,010,386 of NC_092752.1, read as the reverse complement.
CAAATCTCAATTAAACATAGAGAACTTGAATCCCACCACGGTGCAGAGGACTTGAACCTCAACTTAAACCAGGGGGTTCGAACCCCAATAAAACACAAAAGGACTTGAACCTCAATAAACCCCCACCCCAATATAGCACAGAGGACTCAAATCTCTGCTTGTCAGTGCACTTGCAAAACTGTGTCTCTGGACTGAACTAATTACTGTTTAAGAAGTCCATAGAACAGACAGTGATCGAGTGAGGGGAACGTCTCAGGCACACAGGAATATTGAGAGGGACCAAGGTTTAAAATCTTACCTTGTGGGCCCATCTGTCTTGAGACACCGATGCTCTGGGTGAATGCTGATACCGTCCAATCGTAACTATTCATTTGGATCCTGCCAATATTGTTGTCCCTGGTCCTGCCTCAGTCGAAGCAAAACACTTAGAGACACAGTATAGTTTTACCACCTCCATCTTTATTCCGGGCCCTGGAGGGAGACAGAATGATCGCCCATGTGCACAGAGACATGAGTTCTTGGTCTTCTCTGGAACAGCAGTTTCTTAATGAATTATACAGTCATTTGCAGGGAGGAGCATCCTGATAAGGTAACATACATATTGATTGGGTGACCACTGCGATCAGTGAGTGTGAATAGTAAAGATTAAGACATCTGCTGTTATACAAGGAATGTTCTTAACCTTGTTAACTGGCTTCACATAATGAATACTTTTCACCTTGTTAACTGACTTTACATACTGAATGCCTCTTTGTCTTGTTAAATGGCTTTACATAGAGTGTTTTTCCACCTTGTTAACCCACTACCCTTGCCTCCAGCATGTCACTGTTTACTGCAAGTTCTTATCTGATCTGAGTCATACTAGCTGAACCTTTTGTTTCACAAAAGCTCAAAACATTACTCTTTCCCTTCCTGCTCATACCTTATATACTTTCTCATTTTGTCTGAGGTTAGATTGCTTTTTACAACAACATTTGTCACCACTTTGTTTACTAAGTTTCACCATTCTCTTGATGCATGCACATAATTGTGAAGTTTATTCCTGATGCACAGCTAATGACAGATGTATTTGGGCTTTATTTGATAACTAGACAACTCATGGAGCAAATGGTGGATGAATAGTGTAGTTTAAACATATTTCACGTTTTTACAATAAAATTCAGGATATTATAAATGTATAAATTGTAATCCTCAGTGAAAGATGCTGCAAGAATGTAATGTCTTTTGTTTCAAGTGCATTTAAGCCAGCGATAGCTTAATTATAGAGATGTTTCCCTCCCTGTTCTCTGAATGTCTTGGTCACAACCTCCATACAGGTCTCCTTATCACATCACATCACATTGGAATTCTCATTCCAATCTTTCTATGGCCTTTTAGATTTGTATGTCTGTTTAATGATCTGTTTATATTGATTTTCAAGCTCACTAGTAATTACAAGGTAATTCTGTGGATGGAGGTTTTCAACTAAACTATTCTTAATAATTCAATGGATGAAGATCACATGCAAAAGCTTTGTCTGAATTTATTCTTCCCAATCCCGGAGGCTGTAAGGTTAATTGTGGTAGCCCCTTCATACTAAATTAACCAGTTAACTCCACACTTTAAACAGGGGGAGGCAATGTCCTAATGATATTTCTGCTGTACTGTTAATCTAGGGACCTAGGTTCAGATCCTAACACAGGATTTGGTAGAATTTTAATTCAATAAAAATCTGGAATTATGAGTCTTATGATGACAATTGTCAATTGTCAGAAAAAGCCATCTCGGTTCATTAGTGTCATTTAGCAAATTGCTAACCTGGCCTACATGTGACTCCAATGTGGTTGACTCTTAATTGCCCTCTGGGTAATTAGGGATGCTGGTCTAACCAGCAATGCCCTCATCCTAGGAATGATTTTTTTTTAACAACTGACCTTTCATTCAATCTGGGACTCCTGTCTGTAGGCATTGGGTAAGGTTAAATAAAGGAAGTGTAGGGATATAGGTGTAATTAGGAAATAAAATCGCTAAGTATTACACTTCAGGAATAAACATTCTTTTTAAACTGTATGCTTATAAAATAATTATTCATCTAACACAAGTGAAAATTCCATAGATTCCTTTTTGGAAAACTAAGGGTTAATAACTCTGGTTCCCCCTGTAGTGAATATTCTAACTTCACCTTTTGGCTAAAACTTCTAGAAAAAGCATAAGGATGTATTACATATGGATTTAATTAAGTGATCTGTAAAGCAGGCTAGCACATATAATCCTGTTAAATAACAAGTATATTTTTAAAAAGTAAGCAATTTCTAAGACACATCATAACAGATTCTGCACAAGGGCAATGATACAAAGTGACATTACACTGGTTTGAGAATCATAATTCAAGTGAGAATGATCAATCACAAGAGTGGAATAACACAAATATGCACAATAGATTTTACGCAACCTTGAGTTAACCTAATGGTAAAAAGTGACTTACAAAAGTCATTTTTTCTTAACAGTAAAGCATAATAAGGAATCAATGAACAAAAGTTTTATAGTATGATATGAACAATTTGACCAGATCGAAGCTCAGAACTTCACTATAAGTGATTGTTCAACAATTAAACAACTGGGGATAATATTGATTTATGCAAATTTGAATGGATAATAGAAAGACAACAAACTTATATTGAGAAGAAACATCCACATTTGAAAATTTTGAAAGAAAATAGGAATCTAGTTGCTGGATATTTTGAATTGTCGGTCTTCAAACAATATTTGTGGTAAAGTTCTTTTTCTCAGTTGAAAGGGGATATCTTGAAGGATTTAAGGTAACATTTCATTTGATTTTCAGATGGACTAAAATAATTGTATATAACATTGAACTTTTGGATTCAAAACTGGACATAAAATTTATTTTCCATCTTTACTGTTGTACTATTCTTGACCAATTGAAGTGTATATTGCATTCTATTAACATTTACTATTTATTAAAATGAATTGTCTTGTGTGGATTTCAGAACACAATGGGCAGACTCCTGTCTCCATTGTGTATTATTCTTGAACAACATGTCCCAGACCCTCTTGGATATTTATGGTCCAGCTAATGCTAATTTGAAAATTAAGGTAATAAACATTCCCTTGAAGCATTTTCATCTCAGCTCCTCTGTCTTCGAGGTCTGAGTGGCCTCAACTTGTGAGAGAGATCATTGGAAATATGCTCCGAATCTAGTTTGGTTTTGGCATGAAGTTAAGGAGCATGAATGACTTCATATACTTAGAGAACGATAATTCAGTTTACTACATGATCTTTGTAACTTTCAGGTGCACTGTGTTACTTCTCCATCTCTCTGAGCTTAGTTCACATATGTTGTACATAGACATAATTGTATATTGTCTATCATCAATAAGGAGTAGCTACATGGGTGGTGACTGATGTGATCATTTTGAATCACCTGCACCTTTTTGGGGTCCAAATATTCTGGCCAAGAAGACATCAATGAGTTGCAAGAAGTTAAATGCAGTTACATATAATGTGCTGCAACTTTGATATTAGTAAATGATAGTACATATGCTTAGAAGTTTCACTGAGCGAGGGTCTGTCTCAGGTGGTTAATTCATCAACAGATCTGGCATGGTTCAGAGCAGCTAATAAGCTGCTGCAGTGGAAAGCTCCACTTTGTTTTTTTTATGACTTATACCATCTCCATTGCTATGACTGTGCCATATCAGATATTACTTGGTGCACGTCCCTTTAATTGACTTTTAAATTACATTACAGTTCATAGCCAACCCCAAATGTGGTGTTCTTGGGCCTCCATTCAAGGTTGTTTGAAGAAACAGCTTTATGGAATTATATCTAACTCCTTTATCACCTTTGATACTAATGTAAAGAGACCATATCTAAGAAACAATGGTGTAGATCTCCTACAATGCTCTGCTATAGTGTTTCATTCAAAATACTGGCTTTTTCAAAAATCTGCAAATTTATCAATTTTTTTCCATCCTATCACCTTCCTTTCGTGACCACAATGCAGTTCTGTCAGGATATCATCTTCTTTTACTCCATCAATAAGCAAGACTGAGCTTATGGAATATCACTACAACTAGGGCAGCTCATTAACACTGCTGCCTCATTTTTGCCAGGGACCCGGTTTCAATTCCAACCTCAGGACTGTCTGTGTGGAATTTGCATATTCTCCCCATGTCGGCGTGGGTTTCACAAGGTGCTCCGGTTTCCTCCCACAATCCAAAGATGTGCAGGTTAGGTGAATTGGCCATACTAAATTGCCCACAGTGTTCAGGGATGTATAGGTAAAGTGCATTGATCAGGGGTAAATATAGGGGAATGGGTATGGGTGGGTTACTCTTTGAAGGGTCACTGTGGATTTGTTGGGCCGAAGGGCCTGTTTCCACACTGTAGGGATTCTAATCAGTTTACATAAGAGAGAGATAAAAGGACGGGTGCATGATTCAAAGTGTTTAGTACAATGCCACAGTAGTAAATAATACATTAGCTTGCAGAATGTGTGTGTAAGAGAGATTAAAAATCACACAACACCAGGTTGTAGTCCAACAGGTTTTTTTGGAAGTACTAGCTTTCAGAACACTGCTCTTTCATCAGGCGATGAAGGCACAGCACTCTGAAAGCTAGCGCTTCCAAATTAACCTTTTGGAATATAACGTGGTGTTGTGTGGTTTTTAACTTTGTCCACCCCAGTCCAACACTGGTTCCTCCACATCGTGTGTGTGTGTGAGAGATAGAGATAGACTTACAGGCATCCTGTAAGCCAGTTCCCAATATTGTTACTATCAATACACACTTCAACAAGGCAAATCATTTCACAATGAACTCACTTTTTCAATTAAGTTGACTTCACAAAAAAATTGCATTTCCTGTGAATATGATCTTATTAGCAAAGTTTGCAATATAGTGCATGCAACAAGGTAAAGAAAGATCAAAAGCCTGCATGTTTCAAACTCAACTCCACTGTTAACATGACGTTTTTTGAACATACGGGCATGGTTAAGCTTTCAGAAATGATATTTAGAAGGCTTTGGATTTTCTATGAGCTCAACCACCCGGTAACTAGCTTCTTGGCCTTTTTCTGATACCTGCGCACATCCATCAAATGTTGGCATTTTGTTCTCTTGAACTCTTGGAATAACAGGAAACATTCACAACAAATCAATGTTTCATCTGCAAATGGCATCTTACCTAACTTGGCCCAACATTTCAACTCCCCCTCCCACTCTGCCAAGGACATGGAGGTCCTGGGCCTCCTTCACCGCCGCTCCCTCACCACCAGACGCCTGGAGGAAGAACGCCTCATCTTCCGCCTCGGAACACTTCAACCCCAGGGCATCAATGTGGACTTCAACAGCTTCCTCATTTCCCCTTCCCCCACCTCATCCTAGTTTCAAACTTCCAGCTCAGTTACTTTCTCCTTGACTTGTCCGACCTGCCTATCTTCTTTTCCACCTATCCACTCCACCCTCTCCTCCTTGACCTATCACCTTCATCTCCTCCCCCACTCACCCATTGTACTCTATGCTCCTCTCTCCCCGCCCCCACCCTCCTCTAGCTTATCCCTCCACGCTTCAGGCTCACTGCCTTTATTCCTGATGAAGGGCTTTTGCCCGAAACGTTGATTTCGCTGCTCGTTGGATGCTGCCTGAACTGCTGTGCTCTTCCAGCACCACTAATCCAGTATATGTCTTTGGAACTCTCCTACTCAAAAGTAGTCAAAACAATCTTTGTATATTTCTAAGGCAAGGACAGCCAAATTCTTGGTAAGAAGATGACAAAGTTTATCAAGGATAGGCAGAAATGTGGACTAATCAGATCAACTATCATCTTACTGAATAGAGGAAAAGTACAGAAAGGCTGACCTACTGCTCCTAATCCAGTTGTTTGCATGTATCTGTGTCCATTTCCATTTTCTTTCATACTTTTGTTATTCACTCACGAGGCTGGTGCCAAGCTCCAGTATTCTTTGAATTGTCACACGTGTAAGCATTTTGATTAAACTACTAAATTGCCAGATTTTACCAAATTCATTCAGGTTAAAATAATATAGACACCAGGTTTTTCATTAACAAGAAAATGATTAGCTATTGTAATTTAGGTCTCGTGTGTATACCCAATTTTCATTGTTCAACCATTGGTGACCATGCTTTCAGCTACAAAGGTGCAAAATATTGCATTCCTCTCTTTAATTCTCTCTTACAGGGTGGTGGTGAAGCCATAGATCAATATCAAACTGAGGATGAACATTTTTAAAAGGCTGTGGATTAACCAGGAGCCAATGTGGATCAGCAAGCACATGGCTGATGAAAGAACAGGATGTCAGATGCACACTTCACATAAAAGGACATGTAAATTAGGTCTCACAAGAGACCTAATTTAAAATCGTGATAGATTTTTGTTAGAAAAATTGTAAAAGTTTTACTCAGTAAATATTTTATTATTTAACATGTTTGGCCTGTGGACTAAAATATGAGAAATGGTACTGCTTTAAACCAAGGAAACTCAAAGAAGATGTTGCAGTTTTAAAATGTGACTTATGGGAGCTCATTGTATCTACAATATTGCCTTATTCATGCAGTGGGAGAGAATGCTAGACCTATCAACAGTGTGTGTGTGTCAGACACTGTGTCAATTTTGCTCTAGGACATCTCTGCAGGAGTTTCTCAGTGTAGTGACCTTGACCCAACCATCTTCACCTGCTTCATCAAACAATTTCCTTCCATCATAAGGTCAGAAGTGCAGATCTTCAATGATCACTGTACAATGTTCAGCACAATTCCTGACTCCTCAGATACTGAAGGAGTCCATGTCAAAATGCAGAAAGACACAGACAATATTCAGGCTAGGGCTTACAAAAGACATTTGTGCCAGGCAATGACATATTCAACAATAAATATAGCTACCTTCCCTTGACATTCAGTGGCATCACCATCACTGAATTCTCCTACCATTAACATTCTGAGGGCCACCATTGACTAGAAACAGAACTGAGCTAGCTGCACAGGCAGTCAGAACTACCTGTGAGTATTGTTGTCTTAATCATGTTAAATTTGAACATTGTATGTGATGTAGGGTGATGTCAACAGTAGTTCCTGCACTGGTTGAGATTACCATGAAGGATTCTCCTTTTCAATCTCTTCCCTCAGCTGAGGTATGAGTACTCTTGGGTTATACTACTACCAGTTACCTCTACTGAAAACTGCAATCATTGGTCTCAGTACTGTGTCAGTATAACCATTGTTTTTCTTCCTTTTCTGTGCATTCTTATCAAGCAGTGCTTCAATTGATTTGAATACTGATCTATTTCATTACCTTTCCTCTCAAATTTAAGTAAAATTTTAAAATAAAATCTCTCCTGGTCCCATTAACACCTGTCACTCCGATAGATAGAGGCTAGTTATCATCCTCATAGTTTAATGATCATTCGTGATATTAATCTCGCTCATGGGAAGTTAACTAATTGGCATACACCTATTCGAATGACTACTTTCACAATTTGTCAGCAGCGGATGAAAGGTTTCAACTGGTGAGTAGTGCAAATTCATGTGATTTATTAAAATATTTAGTTCAGAAATTCTAAAATGGTACCAGCGGTGCTTCAGTTTCATGGTAAAAGCAAGGAAGCCCAGTTCTAAAGAAGCCTTGAAACATTATCTTGTTTTTCTTTCTACAAACACTGGAACTTTTTGTTTTCATTAGGGAAACAGGGCTTGTCCTCTTTAAAAGAAGACTTCATGGAGGTGAACTCATGAAAGAGTAAACTATTTCCACCAACTGGAAAATTAGTAACCAGAGGACACAAGTTATCAATGTCTAGATAGCACAGCCTGAAAGGCTCGTAGAAGCAGATCCAATCGTTTTTAAAAAGAATTGCATACAAACTTGAAGGGAGGGGAGTCATTTCTAAGAATGGGTTGGTGGGGGCAGATGTGGAAGCAAAAGAATTGGATCATTCTTTCAAAGAGCCACAATGAGCACAATAGACTTAAAAGTGTTTTTAATCAACCTTCCTACAAAATGTTAATACACTCCTCATTTAGAGTTGGGATTTGACCCCAGACATAGGGACTCTATCACTGTGCTATATGAACTTGCATGTTTTGTCATTCTATGTGAGGGAAGAGATCTTGAAATCTTAACTGGACACCTAAAGGGGTTGAGCAATGCTAAATGACAAACACCAATCATAATGTTGATATTTTCTTAGCGACTTGGTTGGTTAGTTCAGTATTTTGGCTACATGTACAGATGTCACATGGAAACCTTATACTACCCCTCACCCATCCCACCACTGCCCAAGTCCCACAATTCACACTAGCAGAGTTGAACTATATTAACACAAAAACTGCATCTGCAGTGCTCACTTCCTCCTACATTAACACATCCAATTTCAGCTCTCGTGACCAACCTTAGCAATAAGCAAAGGGCACAGATGTAGTTTCCTCCGATTTTCTTTCCTCTCTGTAAGAAAGTCCTCAGCTCCTACATGGGGCAAAAGGCATCGAAACCTTTTTATCCAAACTAAAGGTGGGTAATGAAGCTGAATAAGGGCTGGGCCTATGGCCCAAGTGATGATGTTGCTTTGCTGAAAAGAATCCTAACTGCCTTAAACAAAATCTAGCTGATGAAAAGATTCAAGTGGGGATAGGAATAGAATTCTTTAAAACTGATTAAGAGTTTGGATTCTCACGAGCAAGAGGTCAGATCCATTGAGGTCACCTTTTCTGTGTCAGTTCTTGTATGCAAGGGCAGGTTAATACAGGGAGAAAGAGAGTGCTAGCATGGATTAGGAATGATTCCAAAGGGTCAGAAATGATCCAGCCATCTCGAGCAGGTGGGACTTAAGCAGGACTTCTGGTTCAGAGGTAGGGACACTACCACTGCAACACAACAGCCCTCACTCTTACTTACGTTATTAGCTGAGATTCTGGTATATTCCAGATTTACAAACGTTTGGTTTGCATCTAACTGCTGCAAAGGACATCATCGCCCAAGGAAGAGTGCTTGGAAACCCTTTAACTTTCCATTGTTTGCAAACGCTCAACGCGATCAAATCGCGAGGCGCTGCTTTATTTGCATACGTGGACATTCCGGCAGCTTCCGGAACCCTCCCTCTCTCAAGATGACAATCATTTTTCATCGAAGAGAACAGTCTATTAAACTGAACAAACCACGCGTTGATAAAGTATACAATGCCCTTGATAGTTTGGGGTTGATGCACCGTATGCAGAATGATTGCAGCCCTAGCTTCCAAGGTAAGAATAGACCTTTTGGAATCCTGTGTCACTCGCTGTCTGGCTGCATGTTGGTTGTCTTACTCAGATGTTGTGCAGCGGAGGACTGTTATGAGTAAGAGATCGTAGAGATCAGCATGCTGTTTATTGTTGACAGAAGACTGTAGTCGGCGAAAGTGAGGACGGCAGATGCTGGAGATCGGAGTCAGGATTGGAGTGGTGCTGGAAAATGCACAGCAGGTCAGGCAGCATCTGAGGAGCAGGAGAATCGATGTTTGGGGCAAAAGTCTGTTCAATTAGTACAATTACAACGTTTAAAGACACGTGGGTAGATACGTGAAGAGGAAAGGTTTGGGGGGATATGGGCCAGGAGCAGGCAAGTGGGAATAGTTTAGTTTGGGATTATGTTCGGCATGGACTGGTTGGACCGAAGCGTCTGTTCCTGTGCTGTATGACTCTAAAGTGCATGCCCATCATTGTTTAATGCTCAGATTCTTTTTGTAGTTTAATGCAAAAACGAACGGGACCCTCTCAATTTCCAGCTCAGTCAATATTAGTGTTCATATCCACATTCCTCAAGTCTTGTCTTTATTTTAATCTTTTCCCTTTCTCTCACTTGTTGCGGCAGTGCCTTTTTATTCTGCACTTTTCAGATTTGTACTGTTTTGTCCTGTCTGTTGATGTGTAGCTTTATACACCGCTTGTACGACGTGGGGAGATGTTAATGTAGTTTTTACACGTGTTCGCCTGTTTTGTTTCGTAAGGTAGTGCGAAATTCAATACAGTTACTCGACTGGCCTTAAATATTCATAGCACTTTTTAAAAAATAAACATAGAGATGAAACAACAAATTATTTTTCTCAACTTGTTAATAATATAGGCTGCATCTCAACTCCTCCCATCGAGCTGTTTGGGTTTCATCGTGAGGACAGTTCCTGGGCAAAGTTTTTGTAAAGTACCTCAATGAGGATTGAAACGGCGGAGTAGGTTCATTTTTGTACCAAGAGCTGGCCTTACAATGCAACTATCATAACCGCGATCAGAAAGGCTTATTTTCATTTATGTCATTCCTCAATGTTGTTTAGGGATGACGGCAACAAAGTTCTGTGTCTCGAGCTTTATCTTTTGTGCTAGGGGTCCACTTATGCACACACGCATGGTGGGAGAAATCTGTGTGTTACTGTTTGAATGAGTGAGCATGTAGGAAAGCTGATTGATTTAAATTAAATGGATTGAACATGCTTCCCTACCCCCAACCCCCTGAGCCTTCTCCCCCCAGTGGGAAGTCTAGACAGGGTAATGGGTATTGTTTGAACAGCGTCAAAACAAGGAGGGAGATGCAAATACCCATTCACAAATATTTATTCCAGTTAAGGCAAACTTATTCTTTTGTCCCTTTTTCAGGCAGAATTGAAGTATTTTATAATATTAATATTTAAAATCTAAAGCTGTAATATTCTGATTTGATAACGATCACACTTTTTGCTCTCTTACTCCTGGGGCACTCCAGAATGTCCTAAATCTCAGATTAATGGGTCACACATCGAAACACAGATGAAGAGGAATTTCTTCTCTCAGAATGTAATGAATCTGTGGAGTCATTCACCACAGAGAGCTGTGGAGTGATTAAGTATATTCAAAGTTAGGATACATATGTAGATTCTTAATCAGTAAGGGAATCGAGGGTTATGAGGGAAAACCGCAGGACAGTGGAGTAATTAGATCAACCATGATCAACTTGAATGGAGAAGCAAACTTGATGGACTGAATAGCCTACTTCACCAGTGTGTTATGATCTAAACTCCATTGCAATTGATCAATAATTTTTTGAGCAATTTCTGTAACAAAAGTCTCTTGGAGTGTAGATGAATGAGAGGTAATCTTAATAAAACATGTAAGAATCTAATGGAGCTTCGCTGGATAGATGCTGTGATGATGCTACTTGAGGAAGATCTAAAAGTGAGAGCCATCCAGTCAAATGAAGTTCTCCCATTTAAGATGGAGATTGCGGGGAAATTCTTATATATATAGAGTCATCCAGCATGGAAACTGATGCTTTGGTCCAACCAGTCCATGCTAATCATGGTCCCAAACTAAACTAATCTCGCCTGCCGGCACTTGGACCATATCCCTCCAAATCTTTCCTATTCATGAACTTATCCAAATGTCTTTGACATGTTGTATCTGTAACTGCATCCACCACTTCTTCACCGAGAGTCATTTGGAATTCTATAATCATTGTTCAGTGGATTTTTGGATCACTGAATATATTCAAGGCTGAGTTAAATAATTCCCTTTATCGACAAGGAAGTGGAACATTATGTGAACTAGGGAGGAAAATGGAGTTAAGGCCTCAATCAAATCAGCTACAATCTAGTTGAATGGTAGGGAACACTAGATGGACTGAATGGCCAACTTCTTCTCCCATTAGTTATGTTCCTTCATTTGCTTGTAAACGAAAACAAGTGCAATTTCTGACATCCTGAAGCAAGAGTAGGTGATGACCTAGTGGTATTATTGCTGAACAGTTAATCCAGAGACCCAGGTAATATTCTGGGAACACAGGCTCTAGTCCTGCCATGGTAGATGGTGGAATTTGAACTCAATAAATATCTGGAATCAAACAGTTTAATGATGACCATGAATCCACTTTTAATTGTCGGAAAACCCCATCTGGTTCACAAATGTCCTCATTACCTGGTCTGGTCTACATGTGACTCCAGAACTACAGCAATGTGGTTGACTCTCAACTGCCCACTGGGCAGTTAGAGATGGGTAGTGATGCCCTCATCCCATGAATAAAGATTTTAACATTCAAACTTTTTAGTGATAACTGAGCTAACCATCGGAGCTAACCAACCTCTAAACAGCTTTTTTACAAATTCATTCATGGATGTAGGTGCTGCTGCCTGGCCAGTTTTATTGCTCATCCCTAGTTGTCCTTGAGAAGATGATGGTGAGCTGCCTTCTTGAAGCGCTGCAGTCCATTTGGTGTCGGTAGACCCACAAGAGGGAGTTCCAGGAGTTTGGTTCTGTCGTTATACAAGAACGGTGATATACTTCCAAGTCAGGATGGTGAGCAGCTTGGTGGAAAACATGCAGGTGGTGGTGGTGTTCCCAGGTATCTGCTACAGTTGTCCTTCAAGATGGAAGTGATCTTAGGTTTGCAACATTCTGCCTAAGGACCCTTAACAAATAATATATAATAATATTACAAATAATGCTTTCAATCTACTCACAATTGGAGAATCAAAATCATTTGACAAAAATGATCTTTTAAAAAAATCATCTCAAATGAATCAATGTATTATAAAATTAATGAAAGTAACAGCACTGTAATTCATATTACTAAAGTATGCTCACTCTTTAATGTTAATCTTATGCTCACTCTTTAATTTTAATCTTCGATTTTCAGTGTGAACTTCAAAGAAAATTTGACATTTTGCCATAGTACAGGTTTTCTCGTGGTGGATCATTTCTACCTTTGGACAGTGAAATGACATACTGAAATGATCACCAGAACAGCAGTTCTCCGGGGACAGCATAAGAATAATGTGTTTGAGCAAGTTACCTTCTGGGACACGCAAGACTTATTACTCCACAGAGAGAGGAACTCTTCAGAGAATAAAGCTGATTTCCAGACTTGTTGATTTTCACTTGTTTTATATTTAAATCACTAAATCATCAAAAACTGGAATGTCTGATTCATATCTGAGGAAGGGCCACTGGACCCAAAGGGTTAACTCTGCTTCTGTCTCCACAGATGCTGCCAGACCTGCTGAATTTTTTTAAGCAATTTCAGTTTTGTCTCCTGATTTTCAGCATCTGCAGTTTTTTTTTGTTTATTTGCCTGATTCTTATGTACTGCATCACTCTAATTGCAAAGCAGAACCTGAACATGGAAAGTGGGAGTAAAATATATAAAAAGAAACTTACTGATGTCAGTTCACTCACTTTGCAAATAAATTCCATCCTGTGCAGAAATGTCACTTGGTGCACATGAATTAGAAGCAAAGCAGAATAATATTCTAATCAGTTTGCATATGACCAGTTATATTTGTTACGGTTCCAGGCAGGATACACCAAATCCTGCAGCGGAGAGATGAGTTAGCCCTACTTATTTGTTCGGTTGGCCCCTTGGTTGGTTAAAACAAGGTTAATTTACAAAGGACCCTTCTCTCATGGTTGCCTTTCATTCACCCCAAATGAACTTGGGTTTTAAAAGGGGGCTTTCTTGAGTTAACAAAAGAGCAAATTGATTAGTTACTGAATAGCAGAGGAAAAAAAAATGCAACACCTCGACAGATCAGGGGTGACCTTATAGAGGTTTCTGAAATCGTGAAGGGCATGGATAGGATAAATAGAGAAAGTCTTTTCGCTGGGGTGGGGAGTCCAGAACTAGGGGGCATAGGTTTAGGGTGAGAGGGGAAAGGTATAAAAGAGACCGAAGGGGCAACATCATGCAGAGGGTGATGTGTATATAGAATGAGCTGCCAGTGGAAGTGGTAGAGGCTGGAACAATTATGGCATTTAAATATCATCTGGATGGGTATATGAATAGGAAGAGTTTAGATGGATATGGGCCAGGTGCAGGCAAGTGGAACCAGATTATGTTGGGATATCTGGTTGGCGTGGACCGAAGAATCCGTTTCCGTGCTGTACATCTTTATGACTCTATCTGGAATAGAAAGCGAGTCACCAAAAAATGTCTTAAAAACATACAAATCAGTCACTGGATCATTCAACTGAGTACATAGTAGGATGGTGATTGGTGAGAGTTAAGTTCAAATCCTTGACTTATTTGCAAGTTACCTGAAATTGTTATGGGCTTGTAGGTTTTCGCAGTGCCTGACTGGTGGCACTTGAGCTGAGAAATAGTTTTCTCTCTTTCTTTACTTGCAATGCATGGGTGTTTAAATGGCTTTTCTTAAAGCTATGACCTTCCCTTCACTACACACTAGCACGTCAGGCCACTAACACACAGGTCAGAGTTGAAACACACCCTTGTTTTTTGTAGACCCCTGGAAAGGGAAAACACAAACCTATCTGGCTGAGAGGGCATTGGGCAGTAAGCCTCTCACCATCTCATCTTGGTTAATTTTGTTATTTGAAGTTTCCCTATCCCTCTACTGGTGTGACATTCCATGCATTTACAAAAGACTTTTCCAGACAGTTGCTGAATTTACATCCACTGTCATTTATTCATTGTAAGTAATTCTCTATTTTTAAAAACAAATCACATCGAAATACTGAACTTCTAATTTCATAAGTACTTCAGAGTTCGAATCCATTGTCATGACAATAATATGAACATATCTGATTTATCTCAAAGTTAAAGGGCAGCAAAGTATCTAACTTCACAGCAAAAATTAAATGTTCAACTCTGTAAGACTTAATCAGCAAACTGTCGTACATCCATTCCCAAAAAAGTGAGTTAGTGCCTTTTATATCAAGTTGATATATATGTCTTCTGATTACCCTTAAGATCACATTGTGTGTGTGTGTGTGTGTGTGTGTTGATGGTGGGAGAGAGGCAGCAGGGAAGAAGTAAACGGTGTGATGAGAATATTAGCTTGAAGCCAGGGCTGAGAGCTAGGTATAGGCACAGTTAGGAGTGGAAGGAGATGAGCAGGCTCCAGGGGCTGAATGGTCTATTCCTGTTCCTATTCCTTATGGTCTTAACAAGAGAGTGGGACCTTCATACAGGTCCCCAGCAGTTTAGATTAATATCATTTCCCTCCAAATCTTTCTTAATTCAACCTTTATCAAATTGTGTTAGGTTTAACACTTTGAGCACACTGTACCAAACATAAACATTTTGATTTCAAGTTCTAATTAGTGATACCCAAATTTAAAATACACTTTCCTTTTTTCTGAATTGTGTCAAGAACAGAACCCTCAAACCTTTAAACTTTGAAAGGCTTCTGCCCTGAGATCTAGGAAAAAGTGTGAACTGCAGATAGACTCCTGATGAAGGGCTTATGCCCAAAACATCGATTCTCCTGCTCCTCGGATGCTGGCTGACCTGCTGTGCTTTTCCAGCACCACACTCCTGTGCCCTGAGATCTATTGAACTTGGGATTAATTCAAACCGCTCCAAATGTCCCAATTTACACTGTCATACGTAAAGAAAAAGAATCCTTTCTGAGCCTGTGAACCTTACATTCAGTTTAAAAATCCCCATGTGTTTATTAGAGTATCCTAGAAATATAATTCGATGTTTCAAAGATATCTGGAGGGGTATATGAATAGGAAGGGTTTAGAGGGATATGGGCTAAATGCTGGCAAATGGGATGAGATTAATTTAGGATGTCTGGTTGGCATGGATGAGTTGGGCTGAAGGATTTGGTTCCATGCTGTACATCTCTATGGCTGAATGGCCAGTAACCATAATTCTAAGGTTCGATCCTTTAAAGTCTGTAGTATATTACCCTTCCCACAAGTAACCTTATTGGTCTTTTCTTTAAATTTTGGAAATTAAATGAGGTTTATTCCCAAGAAGGAATTAATCTATTTAGCCTAGCCAAAAAGGAATCTGTAAGCCTCCACACAGTATAATAGATCCACAACCTCCCACAACATTAAAATGAGACGTGCACATTCAATCACAACCCTATATCATTGCTAGAAGTTTCCTCACACTCAATATCTCCACCACACCCATTCAATTGAACAACAATTTTGCTTCAAAAACATATTCCATACTGCTAACTAACAGTCTCTTACAGTCACGAGAGGGATGAAAAAGAGGCCTTCAAATTTTCATTGATATGCTTTGCATTTTTCATGAATGTTGGACCTTGTCCAGAGGGAGCCTCCTAGAAATTCCATTCACATCAAGCAAGGCAATTGTTTTCAAGCAACCAAAACATGCATTTTATCATGAATTACTCTTAAACTAATTTTACCATATTTTGCACTCATTAAACACAGCGGTTTAACAACATAGAGGATAAAATGACAGATAGTTAATTACTCTTTGCTGATTCTAACAAGCACACAGGACTTACAGTCACATGCGCACTGACAACACTTTTATACAGAGGGACCTCAATTGTCAAAACGTTGATTATTTGAATTTTGGATTATCCAAACAAGGTCTCGATGCTTGACTAAGCTGTGTTATCTGAATATTCGATTATTCAAACATTTAAATATCCAAACAAAATACTCCCTGCCCGTGTTGTTCGGATAATGAGCTTCCTGTGTATATAGCGATTATTCCCTGCCTTAAATCTTTTCAGTAGTATTCTAGGTACTGTTGTCATAGAGATGTACAGCGTGGAAACAGACCCTTCGGTCCAAACCGTCCATGCCGACCAGATATCCCAACCCAATCTAGTCCCACCTGCCAGTGCCCAGCCCATATCCCTCCAAACCCTTCCTATTCATATACCCATCCAAATGCCTCTTAAATGTTGCAATTGTACCAGCCTCCACCACATCCTCTGGCAGCTCATTCCATACACGTACCACCCTCTGCATGAAAAAGTTGCCCCTTGGGTCTCTTTTATATCTTTCCCCTCTCACCCTAAACCTATGCCCTCTAGTTCTGGACTCCCCGACCCCAGCAAAAAGACTTTGGCTATTTATCCTATCCAAGCCCCTCATAATTTTGTAAACCTCTATAAGGTCACCCCTCAGCCTCCGACACTCCAGGGAAAACAGCCCCAGCCTGTTCAGCCTTTCCCTGTAGCTCAGATCCTCCAACCCTGGCAACATCCTTGTAAATTTTTTCTGAACCCTTTCAAGTTTCACAACATCTTTCCAATAGGAAGGAGACCAGAATTGCACGCAATATTCCAACAGTGGCCTAACCAATGTCCTGTACAGCCGCAACATGACCTCCCAACTCCTCTACTCAATAATCTGACCAATAAAGGAAAGCATACCAAACGCCTTCTTCATTATCCTATCTACCTGCGACTCCACTTTCAAGGAGTTATGAACCTGCACTCCAAGGTCTCTTTGTTCAGCAACACTCCCTAGGACCTTACCATTAAGTGTATAAATCCTGCTAAGATTTGCTTTCCCAAAATGCAGCACCTCGCATTTATCTGAATTAAACTCCATCTGCCACTTCTCAGCCCATTGGCCCATCTGGTCAAGATCCTGTTGTAATCGGAGGTAACCCTCTTTGCTGTCGACTACTCCTCCAATTTTGGTGTCATCTGCAAACCTACTAACTGTACCTCTTATGCTCGCATCCAAATCATTTATGTAAATGACAAAAAGTAGAGGGCCCAACACTGACCCTTGTGGCACTCCACTGGTCACAGGCCTCCAGTCTGAAAAACAACCCTCCACCACCACTATCTGTCTTCTACCTTTGAGCCAGTTCTGCATCCAAATGGCTAGTTCTCCCTGTATTCCATAAGATCTAACCTTGCTAATCAGTCTCCCATGGGGAATCTTGTCGACCACCTTACTGAAGTCCATATAGATCACATCTACTGCTCTGCCCTCATCGATCTTCTTTGTTACTTCTTCAAAAAACTCAATCAAGTTGGTGAGACATGATTTCCCACACACAAAGCCATGTTGACTATCCCGAATCAGTCCTTGCCTTTCCAAATACATGTACATTCTCTCCCTCAAGATTCCCTCCAACAACTTGCCCACCACCGAGGTCAGGCTCACTGGTCTATAGTTCCCTGGCTTGACTTTACCACCCTTCTTAACAGTGGCACTATGTTAGCCAACCTCCAGTGTTCCGGCACCTCACCTGTGACTATCGATGATACAAATATCTCAGCAAGAGGCCCAGCAATCACTTCTCTAGCTTCCCACAGAGTTCTCGGGTACACCTGATCAGGTCCTGGGCATTTATCCACCTTTAACCGTTTCAAGACATCCAGCACTTCCTCCCCTGTAATCTGGACATTTTGCAAGATGTCACCATCTATTTCCCTACAGTCTATATCTTCCATATCCTTTTCCATAGTAACACTGATGCAAAATATTCATTTAGTATCTCCCCCATTTTCTGTGGCTCCACACAAAGGCCGCCTTGCTGATCTTTGAGGGGCTTAAAAGTGTGTTGCTGGAAAAGCGCAGCAGGTCAGGCAGCATCAAAGGAGCAGGAGAATCGACGTTTCGGGCATAAGCCCTTCTTCATTTTTAAGCTCTGATCCCCAGCATCTGCAGTCCTCACTTTCTCCTAGTTGATCTTTGAGGGCCCTATTCTCTCCCTAGTTACCCTTTTGTCCTTAATATATTTGAAAATCCCCTTTGGATTCTCCTTAATTCTATTTGCCAAAGCTATCTCATGTCCCCATTTTGCCCTCCTGATTTCCCTCTTAAGTATACTCCTACTTTCTTTATACTCTTCTAAGGATTCACTCGATCTATCCTGTCTATACCTGACATATGCTTCCTTCTTTTTCTTAATCAAACCCTCAATTTCTTTAGTCATCCAGCATTCCCTATACCTACCAGCCTTCCCTTTCACCCTGACAGGAATATACTTTCTCTGGATTCTTGTTATCTCATTTCTGAAGGCTTCCCATTTTCCAGCCGTCCCCTTACCTGTGAACATCTGCCTCCAATCAGCTTTTGAAAGCTCTTGCCTAATACCGTCAAAATTGGCCTTTCTCTAATTTAGAACTTCAACCTTTAGATCTGGTCTATCCTTTTCCATTACTATTTTAAAATGAATAGAATTATGGTCACTGGCCCCAAAGTGCTCCCCCACTGACACCTCAGTCACCTGCCCTGCCTTATTTCCCAAGAGTAGGTCAAGTTTTGCACCTTCTCTAGTAGGTACATCCACATACTGAATCAGAAAATTGTCTTGTACACACTTAAGAAATTCCTCTCCATCTAAACCTTTAACACTATGGCAGTCCCAGTCGATGTTTAGAAAGTTAAAATCCCCTACCATAACCACCCTATTATTCTTACAGATAACTGAGATCTCCTTACAAGTTTGTTTCTCAATTTCCCTCTGACTATTGGGGGGTCTATAATACAATCCCAATAAGGTGATCATCCCTTTCTTATTTCTCAGTTCCATCCAAATAACTTCCCTGGATGTATTTCCGGGAATATCCTCCCTCAGCACTGCTGTAATGCTGTCCCTTATCAAAAATGCCACTCGCCCTACTCTTTTGCCTCCCTTTCTATCCTTCCTGTAGCATTTGTATCCTGGCTCATTAAGCTGCCAGTCCTGCCCATCCCTGAGCCATGTTTCTGTAATTGCTATGATATCCCAGTCCCATGTTCCTAACCATGCCCTGAGTTCATCTGCCTTCCCTGTTAGGCCCCTTGCATTGAAATAAATGCAGTTTAATTTACTAGTCCTACCTTGTCCCTGCCTGCCCTGACTGTTTGACTCACTTCTGTTCTCAGCTGTACCCGTTTCAGATTGATCTCTTTCCTCACTATCTCCCTGGGTCCCACCCCCCCACCTTACTAGTTTAAATCCTCCCAAGCAGTTCTAGCAAATTTCCCTGCCAGTATTTTAGTCCCTTTCCAATTTAGGTGCAATCCGTCCTTCTTGTACAGGTCACTTCTACCCCAAAAGAGATTCCAATGATCCAAAAATGTGAATCCTTTTCTCATACACCAGCTCCTAAGCCATGCATTCATCTGCTCTACCCTCCTATTCCTGCCCTCACTAGCTCATAGCACTGGGAGTAATCCAGATATTACTACCCTTGAGGATCTCCTTTTAAAATTTCTACCTAACTCTCTGAAATCTCCCTTCAGAGTCTCAACTTTTTCCCTTCCAATGTTGTTGGTTCCAATGTGGACAATGACCTCCTGCTGGCCCCTCTCCCCCTTGAGAACATTCTGCACCGTCTCTGAGACATCCTTGATCCTGGCACCAGGGAAACAACACACCATTCGGCTTTTTCTCTGCTGGCCACAGAAACGTCTGTCTGTACCTCGGACTACAGAATCCCCTAACACAATTGATCTCTTGGAAGCCGATGTACCCCTCGTTGCATTAGAGCCAGTCTCAATACCAGAAACTTGACTGTTTGTGCTACGTTCCCCTGAGAATCCATCACCCCCTACATTTTCCAAAACAGCATACTTGTTTGAAATGGGTATATCCACAAATGACTCCTGCTCTAGTTGCCAACCTCTCTCACCCTTCCTGGAGTAATCCATCTATGTGACTGTATCTGAGACTTTCCCTCCTTCCTATAACTGCCATCCATCACGTACTGTTGCTGTTGCAAATTCCTCAGCGCTTCTATTTGTCTCTCCAACCGATCTACTCGATCTGGTAAGATTCACATCCAACAGCATTTATGGCAGATATAGTCTGCAGTAACCCTTAAACTCTCTTTAAACTCCCACATCTGACAAGAAGTACACATCACTGCAAAGGCCATTTTTGCTCCTTCACAATCTACAGACCCAGAAAATAACACCGTCTTATTCCTCTACAAACACTGCCCCAGGTTAAATTAATAGCTATGGCTTATATTTCAAGTTTAATCAAGGGTCTTAGCTCCAAAAACATATAATCAACAAAGAATCCACTGTACCCACTACTGCAGCCTTTCTTTTGGACAGACTTAAAACAACAATTAACTTATCTGATTCTGTGCTGTGAACTTCACCCAACAGTTCCTCCAAGATTAGTTGTGAATTTTACAGTTTGTTAATTTTCCCAGATGCACTCCGATGTCCAGCAATACACTAATTCAAACAGCAAAGGCAGTAACTGTTCAGGTTCTTTCTTTTTCTTTTTCTTTTTTCTCTCTCTCTCCTGCACTGTCCTCACCATGTGCTTCCTTTGTCTGCTCTGCTCCCTTTTAAACTGCTGTTGTTTTGACTTTTTTTTCCAAAGTTCCAAAACAATGCAACAGCATATAAAACAGTAATTGCTGCTCCTGGAATTCGAGGAAATCACCTCCAACACCTAAAATACCTCAAAAAAAAGGAGCAGCTCTTACAGCCAGAAATTTTTCCCATCCTCCATCTTGGATTACCCAGAATCCAAGACCTTCTAACTTCATTCATATCGACCATTCTGTGATTCCTATCTACACTGTTTCTCTACAGTCTGTATTGGGATTGGGTTCCAAGTGAACACTTCTGTCTGCATTTCTATGTCAGTTATTGAATGGTCCCTCAATTGATCCTTCCAGGACATCCTATACCGATCAGAATTGCAATTTGAGAAGATATGTGTCTCCCATGTACTTTGTCACGAACCCATCCCCAATATGTTCTGCCATTTCTTTATCTGCGTAACTCTGGACAGTCTTGACACTATGTGAAACTCCCTTTTATTGGATCTAAAGTTTCTGACCCACATAATAATGGCACACAACAACGTGAATACCGTTCACTTAACATGATACCTCTTTATTACACTAATAAGCAATAATCATAATGACACTTTATTTATACATGAGGGCATCAGTGGATCAGTCAGCATTTATTGTCCATCCCTAATTGCCCAGAGGGCAGTTAAAAGTCAACTATACTTCTGTGTGTTAGGAGTCACAAGTACACCAGACCTTCCCTAAAGGACATTTGTGAAACAAATGGGTTTTTCTGACAATGGTTTCATGGTCATCATTAGACTCTGACTTCCAGATTTGTATTGAATTCAAATTGCACCATCTACCATGGAAGGGTCTGAACCCAAATCCCCGCAACATTGCCTGGGCCTCTGGAATAATAGTCTAGTACCAGTAGGCCATCACCTCCCCTCGAGTTGCTTAGTGATTCCATGACCAGAGTCTGTCACAGGTGGCCAACCTATTAGCAGAATTCCTGGTATGTCTTTTGGAGTAGGTGACTACTTTAAACCTGGCTGCAGCAGTGAGTTGTTTACAAATTCTTTGTACCCATAATCTTACTGTTACCAATAGAGTAAATACCTGTTTTCGGCCCATTTCATTGGTTTTCAGTTACATCGCTATCCTGTGCAAACCAATGCTGGATGTATTCTCCCTGAATTCCTTCCCCAAGGCCACGGTTGAATCAATATAAGCAGTCATTGAACATGTTATCTCTAATAAGTCTCAATATGGTATGTGGGAGATGCTCTTTCTGTGACTGCAGAAAAAAATGTCCTTCACAGTTCCAACACAGTTTCAGACTTGTAGTAAAAATCAGGGCTTGACCAAGTATCTTCCCATTCTGTCTTCCTGTTCTCATGCCCTTCTTTGGTCAGGGTGCATGGGTAAGGGTGATGTCCCTGCTCCCCTGATCAGGGTGACATCTGTTCAATCACCTTGAGTCAAAACCAGCACACAGGACTTCACCACAACCAATTTACATTCACTAACAAGAAAGAAATAAAAGCACAGTTACATGATTCAAAGTGATTAATACAATGCAAGAGAAGATAATACCGTGGCTTACGGAGTTTTAATGTGTGTGTCATTGTGTGTGAGAACACTGGCTTACAGGACAAACCCACTAGATGTAGCAGCACACTGGTGGACAATAGAGAAAGAGATGCTCTGGGAGATTGACTAGGTGCCAGGCAGTGTCATGGAACCAGGTCAAACACAGGTAAGGAAGCCTCCTTGTGATTACCACAAACCATCCTCTTTTAGCTGATGAATATTTGGAAGAAGCACTAAATGTAGAAAGATTGAACTTCGCCACCCAGATTACAACGTCCACCACCAAGAATCTCGGTAGTGCCAGAACTAACATACCTATCGGAATAGGCCTACAGCAGGTAGTGAGAGAACCAACAAGATGGAGGTACCTACTAGATCTTGGCCTCACCATTCAATGTTTCAGATGGATCTCCCCATGGTTGTATGGGTAAGAATGCCCACCACGTTGTCCTTGTGTTGTGTGGCTACCACTTTGATCAATGAAAGTGATTCAGAACAGGTCTAGCAACTCATTCTGGCCATCCATGAAGCACTGTGGACGATCAGCAACAGCAGAATTGTATTCAGCTACAATCTGTAATGTTATGGCTTGGCATTTTGCCATTATGATCAGTTCAAGGATCAACACAACTACATAAAGAGTGCAGGGTGGCATACCAGGAATAGCTCCAGACATACCTGAACCTGAGGTGTTAACCTTGTGAAGCTACAACATAGGAGATACCGAACTGTAGGAGTAGGGTAATACATGCTTTATTAACCATTTTCTGCCACCTTCAATAATCTGCGTACATATACACTTGAGTCCATCTGTACCTACTATTGAATTGTACCCCATATATTGTCTATCATTGTTTTTTTCAACTAAAATGCATGAAGTTATACTTCTGGATTGAAATTCACCTGCCACTGTACCAATTTATCTGTGTCCTTAAAACTAAGACCATGCTATACACGCTATAGGATCGTAAGACATAAAAGTAAAAGTTTAAGCCATTTGGCCCATCGCGTCTGTTCTGTCATTCAATCATGGCTGATATTTTTGCTTATGACTCAACCCCATTCTGATGCTTTCTTCCCATAACCCTTAACCCCCTTATTTATCAAGGACCTTTCTAAATCTGTCTATTCAAAGTCTTGGCTTCCACAGTCTTCAGTGCAATGAGCTCCACAGATTCACCACCCTCTCACTGAAGAAGAGGATCTAAAGGGTTGTCCCTTCACTGACACTGTGCCCTTGGATCTTAGGCTCTCCTACTAGTGGAAATAGCATCACCGTGTTCACTGCGCTCACAGTTTACAATGTTCCCAAGTAACGTATCATCCACAAACTTCAAAATTATTCCTCGCAACCAAGGTCTGGATCATTAATACATCAGGTAAAGCAAGGTTCCCAATACTGACTCCTGGGGAACTCCATGACAAAACCTTCATCCAGCCCCAAAAAATACTCATTGACAAATACTTTGTTATCTGTTATTCTGCCAATTTTGTATCCATATTGCTACTTTCCCTTTTATGCCATGTGCTGTAATTTTGCACAAGTCTGTTATGTGGCACTGCATCAGGAACCTTCTGAAAGTCCATGCACACCACATCGACATCACCTCACCAATCCTTTCCATTACCTCTTCAAGAAAAACTCCAGTTAAACACACTTTCTTCTCTAAAAATCCATCATGGCTCTTCATAATTAACCCATCTTCCATATGCCTTCTAATTCTATCCAGGATAATTGTTTCCTGAATGAAGCTTCTCCATGACTGGAGTTACACTGACTGGCCTGTAATTGCAAGGTTGATTCTTACACATTTTTTTATTTTTAACAATTCTCCAGTCTTCTGGTACCTCACCTGAGTCTAAGGAAGACTGAAAGATTGTGGGCAGTCCCACTGCTCTTTCCACTCTCTCTGACTATCTCCTTGTGGCATCTCATCTGTTCTTGGTTTCTTGTCAATTTTAAACATCAACAGTCCATCCAACAGTTTTTCCTTATCAGTTTCGAAGCCTTCTATTGACAGAGTTTCCTCCTCTGTCACCCTAGCATCTCCCTCCCTGGTAAAGACAGATGCAATAATTTAATGAATTAATTATTCCATATATCAATCTGTCCTAGGGCAAGTTCCAGTCCAAATGTTATTAAAATAATTAAAATCTCTACAGTGTGGAATCAGGCCATTTGGCCCAACAAGTCCACACCGACCCTCTGAAGAGTATTCCACCCAGATTCATTCCCCAACCACAACTGATGAAGAAATTATCTTGCATGTTGAACATGTTCCCTACCTGGGGAGCAACCTCTTACTTAAGCTTATATCGATGAGATCCAACAATGCATTCAATCCATGAACGATGCCTAAGGTTGAGAGTCTTTGACGATCATGACATCGATGTTGAGACTAAGATTCTTCTGTATAAGGTAGTTGTCCTTTCTACTCTTTCACATGGCTCCAAAACCTGGACTATATATAGATGCCACCTCAAGGTGACGAGAAGTATCATCAATATTGTTTGAGACAGTCTCCCCAGCAGCTGGGAGGACACTTGTACAAGAGCGGCACAGTGGCTCAGTGGTTAGCACTGCTGCCTCACAGCTCCAGGGATCCGGGTTCAATTCCAGCCGCGGGCAACTGTCTGTGTGGAGTTTGCACATTCTCCCTGTGTCTGCATGGGTTTCCTCTGGGTACTCTGGTTTCCTCCCACGGTTCAAAGGTGTGCAAGTTAAGGTGAATTGGCCATGCTAAATTGCCCATAGTGTTTAGGGATATGTAGGTTAGGCGCATTAGTCAGGGGAAATGCAGAGTAGGGGAATGGGTCTGGGTGGGTTGTTGGGCCAAATGGCCTGTTTCCACACCTTAGAGATTCTATGATTCTAGCGTCTTTGCAACAGCTAATAACACCAGCATCTCACCCATGATCATCCAAAATCAACTCTGCTGGGCCAGACACATTTTTAGGATGTCTGAGTTCAATTCCAGCCCCTGGCAATTGCACATCAAAGCACGTCATCTTCACCCAGCTCAAGGAAGGCATAGGAATCAGACGAAGACTCTTTAAAGGCTTCCATCAAGAAATGCAACCTACATGCCAATACCTGGGTGACTCTCACTCAGAATAAACTAACTTGGATGAACCTCCAGTACGAAGGGACACAATTCTTTGAGGACACCCATCGGCAGGAGGAAATAGAGAAAAGAAACCTCAGAAAGGAATGTCAGCAATCTTGAGGCTAAGGTCCAATTCCACCTCCAGAAAGACCTGATAACTGGTTGGAGATGTGGCTGTAGGATCAGCCACACCAAGGACCCCACCATTGCTGGTGATCTGGAGTTATCCAATATGGACAATCATACTCATTAGCGAGTGATTGCTGCTGGTCATATTCCATGTTTAAATCCCCCTATTTCTCCCTTTACAATTCTTGTACAATTTATATGTCTATTTTGGCTGCCAGTTTCTTCTCACATCTCCTCTTTACTTCTCAAACATGCCTTATACCGCTCCTCTGAACCTTCTGCCCTCCTGAGTTTTCATTTGCACTTTCTACCTGACACCTGTCACCTTTTTTGCTTCTTTATTTTCCATCTCCTTTTGTCATCCAGGGAGCTGGAGCATGCTGGCGAAAGAGGAACTCGAATCTGCATCTGTATCAGTGACATGAGCATGAAATCGACTTTCATAGCTGGTGTCGCTGCATACCTGAGCAATCTCATACCCAATCTTCTTTTTGTTTCCAGCATTCTAATTCCTCAAACAAATCACCATTCCAAAGAGTTTAAAGAACAACACATTCCATCTCACAGTTGCAGCCAGGCTTCTGTGAATTGTTTCCTTCTGCTTCTGCATCTCTTAAAACCTCAGCATAAGTTAGTGCAGGATCAACAGAACCCATCAATTCAGAAGGAAGTGCCTGGGTAACCTCGCTGCACTATCTAGCATGCCACCAATTGTCACCAGTACTTTCTGTTCCAGTATTGATTAAGCTTGTGTGAAGAATTCTGTGATAGCTGTCCTGAATTTTTGGTTCAGCTGCTTAACTCTATGCCACAGTTCCCCACATTCCCCATTTGGCTTGTGGTCGTAAACCTTCAGATTTCACTCTGCACCACTTCACATCTTACTGTCATCAGTGGTCCTGGTGCCTCATGGTATTATCAACAAGGTATGATGGGAATCTGTCAGAGTTACATCAAAACATGTCATTTGGAGAAATTACAAATGTAACGGAAAGCTTCTGGTATCACGGCTGTTTGTGGAAAGGCTTGGAGTGTGCTTGATGTATCGTTACAATATAGATGTGATAACAATCAAGTCACTGGGAAAGTGTGGCAAATATGTATGCTTTATTATATTTAATGCAGAAACTCTATATTCCTCCAATTCCACACTTCTACATCTCTAGTATTTCTCGTTGTACTGTTTGGTAGCCAGGATTTCAGCCCTTTCAGTCCAACGGTTTATCATTTCCTATCTCTCTGGCTCTCTCTTCCCTAAGAGGATGTTAAAACCAATCCATTTTCCGTAGTAACTTCATAGTCCTCCGATGAAATACCTTAGGACCTATTTTCTTCCAGTGTGAGGTTGTGATGATGAAGGCAAGCTGTTGTGGTAGTGTAAGTCCTCTGAATTAAAAGTTGGAATTCATGTTCGCGTTGTTTCTATCTCTGCTGTCTCTCTCTCTCCTCTCTTTACTGAGGGTGAGGGCTGTGGTGATGATACCATACTCTATTCCCTCCAATTATCCCTGATTCACCCTTCTGTCTTCTGTTATTCACCCACCCCCTTCCCTCCTGCTAGTTAACCCCTTCACCTGTAATTTCCACCCTTTTCCAATCACCCTGGTTGTCTCCAAAGCTCTTAGTTTAAAACTCTCTGTACTTTCTACAGAGTCTTTTAGAGGGACTGGTACCTTTTAACCAACAGCAGTAGTGTCTGAATCTTGCCACACTCCTACTCACCGTGACCCAGGCAGCAGGATGGTGATGAGCTGATGAACTGAGTGAGGCCAGAGACATGCAGCCCAATATTTAACGTGTTCTTTGCAGCTCCTTTGCCCGGAGCTGGAAATCAAAGTAGGAAGGAAGCTGAACTGATTAGGATTGCACGAAAGAAAGGCACAGAGAAAATTCCCAACCCACCCATTCGTGGAAATAATCTTCACCGTGAAAATTTCACTCTCTCTCCTTTTGTTGGTTGCTTCCTGTCTTCAGCTTACCGTGCTGCCCGTTGTTATTCTGTGTTTGATTATGTCCATCTGTTGGTTAATCTATGCTCACTGTGCTTGCTTGATTAGGCCTGGGTGTAGACTCAGAGATAAGAAAACAGAAGCTAGTAGCTGAAAGATAAGTAAAGTTCTTGCACACACAAAAATTAGTGCCATTTCTCCATGGGTCGAAGATGTCAAATATACAAATATTTGTATATACAAATATCTGTTGTAAATTCTGCATCTTGTGTACCCCTCTCTGGAACAATTCCTTCTGAGAAACCTAGTCACCAATGTCTTTCTCAAACTCAGACCGAGTCACATCTCTGTCCTTCACTCTCTGTCTGGATGTAGGTTTGCTCACCAAGTTGGAAGGTTCAGAAGGTTCCAGCTCAGCAAGCAAACCTACATCCAGAACTTCAACCTGAGCTACAAATCTTCTCAAAACTCACTAAGTCTCTGTCTCTCTCACTCTCTCTCTTGCTCTTGTGCTCTCTCTCCATCCCTGTGAGCCGTATCCTAAGATCACTAGTACCCAGTCTTTCACTCTGATGCCTTCGAGTCTACTGTCATCCAGTCTACGGTCAGTTCCATTTGCCTGAGTCACAATCCTTCACTGCTTCAGAGTTTGGTTACTGTAGCCAAGTCCCCCTGCCAAGTCTCTCTCTCTTGCTCTCTCTCCCTCTCGCAACCCCCCCCCCCAACCTTCTCTGACACACACACACAAACACATGCTCTTGTGCTCTCTCTCTCACACACACACACACACATGCCCTCGTGCTCTCTCTCTCTCTGTCTCTCCCTCTCACAAGCATGTTCCCTGTATCCCTAGTTTACAAACTCTGGGATGAAAGCCTATTGGAATGATAGAAGCAATGAATGGGGTAATGAGGAATAAAATATCATTAACTTCCTACACGCACATATTATAACCATCACCACTCTCCATACTGTCCTGTTCACACAATCAACACTGGGAGTTACGTGATCTGCCCATGGTGTCTCTGGTTAGGTGTGATGTGATGTAACCATAAAGGTATGAGAGGTGCAGTCTGGAGCAGCAGTAATGGGAGTGGAAGCAGATTTAGTGACTGGCAGCAGCCTGATCAATGGATAATGCAGGTCCCTATGGATCCCAAAACTGCCATCCATAAGAAAGTCACAAAGAATGACCTTCATGGTAGAGAGCCACATGTGTCAGTGAATGGGGTCATTTTAAAGAGAATCGCTAGATAAGAACTGGGAAGGGGATCGATTCAGCCACTGGTCTAGTACCCTGCTCTATTGGAGTCAATGTGGACTGAAATCAGGAGGTTTTACAGTAGGCTTCTGTTACCAGCTGTTTCACCCCCGCTAAGAATTCGCTTCAAATTGTAGCTGTATTCTCGATTTTCCAAACTTTATCAATGACTGTGACTCAGATGACCTCCTCTACCTTCAGCATAGGATGCCCCCTCTTGCATGAAATTGCCCTTTTTCTTGCCTTTCCTCATCACAAAAAATTTCTTTCACCATTTTACAGCCTGTACCTAGCAACCTAAATTGCTTCTGTAAAGGAAGATATTCACATGGCAGATTATTAACCTGATAGGGCCTGCTATCAGGAGAACAGCTGAGATACCACTATGGGTGGGGACAAAGGGAGTCTTGCCCAATCCCACAGAAACAAGATATGCCTCTGGATAGCAGGCCATTATTTGAGCACCAAGGTTGTGATATCCTGCTCACTGTGGCTGTTTCACCTTCTCCTGAAAGCAGTAGTGAAAAAGGCACACAAGAAGAATGGCCACGAGAGAAGATACAGCATTAATATATCTCCATGGAAACAGTCACTTCATTCGGGGAAATGAACATGAAATGAACCTGCACGGGATGTGGAACCTGGTATTTGAGCAACAGCAGGAACACTATAAGTAGTGAAACTGAGTGTGTTGGTCAGGGAACTTTCCCTATGTTTTCTCTTTGTGATGGTGTAGTCCAAATTTTCCACTGCGAACTAATAAAGATGCTTGGCAAGACAATCCGATAGGATGTCCACCACATTATTGGGTGCTTGCAGAGAAAGTGATGCCTCCCACCTCTTTCCCAGCATCCAGCTACAATCCACAGGTGAAGCTGCATTCATGAACTTTCTCCCTGCCTATCCCTTCATGCTGCTGTGCTGCTCCTCAATGAGTGGCCGCTGTCTCCAGTTTACAGATCGAAGACAGTGGGTCATTCAAGGGTAGATGAAGCCAGTGTTTCAGTAATGGTTCGGACCCGGTTAGTGCAGTCCTTTTGGCCCAATACCCACGGGTCAATGTCCAGAGACCCATGAGACACACAAAGCATATGCTTATGTCTGTTTCCGTAGTTAGTTTTACCTGGAATAGATTGCTAGGCAGAAAGCGGAGGCTAAAGCCTGACACCATGCTTGACCATGAGAGACACTCCCACTCCCATCATCTGCCCACTCTAACATGGAAGGATTGCAGGTTGACAATGAACCTGACTTCCTGCATTATGAACACTCCATCAATGGCAAACAAGCCCTCAACTGAATCTTGAACCCTGTACTTCTGGCTCAGAGGCAGGGATACCACCAGCTCTACCACAAAACAATCCTTGGTAACAAGCCACTCAGGTTTCCATCTGAATACCATTATTCCCCCAAACACTACTGTCCACTTCAACTTACTGCCCTGTTACTACTACTGTTGCACCTTAGGTACCCGGAATTCCATTGCTTTCCCCCCCAACTACTTTTGGGAGTCCAGTGTCAGTGAGACCCGGCCTGTGTATCAGCAGTGAGAGAACTCCCACCAACAATGCCTTTCCAATTTCAATGGGAGAACCATGAGAAAATGCTGCTACCCTTCTTGAAACGAGTCCCAAAAGCAATCAGGCAAAACCTACCACAATGGACAGAAACGAGGAGAAATTTCTTCACCCAAAGAGTGGGAAACCTGTGCAATTCTCTACCAGTGAAACCGGTTGATGCCAGTGCATTGAATATCTGCAAGAAGGAGTTAGTTATAGTTCTTGGGTCTAAAGGGGTCAAAAGGTACAGAGTGAAAGTAGAAACAGGGGGCTGAGATGGATGATCAGCCATGATCACTTTGAATGGTGGAGCAGGCCCGAAGGGCTGAAGGGCTGAACGGACACTGTCCAGCTGGCTGTAAAACAAACCCACATCCCCACCAAATCCTGTTTCTCAACTCTCAAATTACAGTGCTCCTGGGGGGAACAAATAAAATACTACAGAGACATGCTGAAACTCTTCTGGGAGAACAGCAACTTTGCCATCCATGATTGTGTTTGCGTGTCTGTCTGACTGTGTCTGTCTGAGTGTGTGTGTCTGGTGTTGCTGCTAAAACATGATGGGGTAATCAAGCCACCAAGCTGGATCATACTGGGTCGAAATGCCTTAAATGAAGAGGCAGCAGAGAAAACAAGAAGACAACAAATCCTGTGATCGAGAACCCACTGTCATGAGCTAGCTTGCCATGGATGCCAAATGATCTGTGGATTATGAATTATCAGTTTCAGGCACTTGAAGATTTGTGCGAGAAATGTGCAACTCTGAGTAGACATCGTCCTTGAATCAAGGGACAACTGACATTTCTTCCCAAGTTAAACTCACTGACTCTCAACTGCTTACTCCTACAGCCACCTTAGCCCCTCTCTCACACTTCCCTGAATCAGTTACCATCTCCCAATCAGCCTCTTGGCTACTGTGAAGAATACCACAGCATATGTGCTCACTAATAGAACAGTGAAACTAATTTTA
Organism: Chiloscyllium punctatum; assembly: GCF_047496795.1. NCBI lineage: Eukaryota > Metazoa > Chordata > Chondrichthyes > Orectolobiformes > Hemiscylliidae > Chiloscyllium > Chiloscyllium punctatum. Next base: position 13,978,858 of record NC_092752.1, on the reverse strand, counting down.
CTCCAGTACGAATCAGACTCCAAACAGCACAGTCATGCTGCCTGAGACTGACTTGCTGTCTGAAGCTGACTGATCTTTCCAACCTTCAACAGTCATGAAGATCTGAACTCTGATAGGCTCTATGCTCACTTAATAAAGGTTCTGTCGGTCCCCATTTTGTTTCATCAGCCTATCATCTGTACACAGGTTTAATTGATGGCATATATACATTGCACAAAGTATTTCAACAGTCTTATAAAATTAACCCAACTCCAGTTAGAAACAGGTCTACAACATGCAGACCAGCATTTTGACTTTTGATGCCAGTTGGACCCTGGTTTTTCTCTGAGTAAACATGATCGTGACCTCGTGTTCACTGACCCTCTGAAACATTCCCAGCTCGTGGGGACTCTGCCGCACCATTCTCAGGATGTGCCAATCACTGGCCAAGAAACAAAAAGACTGCAGATGCTGGAATCCAAGGTAGATAAGCAGGAGGCTGAAAGAGCACAGCAAGCCAGGCAGCAGCAGGAGGTGGAGACGTCTGCCCAATCCATATTAAAGCCAAACTGCTTCATATTTGACCAATTCATGGTTCTTTTTAATGAGAGCATCAATTTCTCAAATGGCCACGGTGGGATTTGAACTCTCATTCCACTGGTACGTAAATAGTCCAGTCACATAACAACTGTGCTACTTCCCCCTCCCAGGCTCCCATAGAATAAGAAAACAACCATGACATCACCATAACTTTCATAGTCCCATTTCCTTCTACCACTGTGCTATTCCCCTGCACTGGTGTCCTGACATCTTCAGTTCTTTTCTGACCCTTGTGCTATATTTCTCTATCCGCCCCTCTCGTCCCTTCCAGCCTGTTCCACCATTCAATAAGCTCAGGGCTGGTCGTGGTCTAAGTTCCACTTTCCTGTCTGCCCTCATAGCCTTGAATCCTTGCTCCATTAAAAATCTAAGTTATCCTTGAATAAACTTAAAGATCAATCCTCCTCTACCTTGTGAGCAAGAGAATTATATACTCTGAACAAACCTCTGAGAGAAAACAATTCCCCACATTTCTGCCTTTAAAGTGGAGACCTTTTTTCTTAAAATCTACCTCCTAGTTTAGACTTATACAGAAGAGCAAGTACTTTCCAGGTATTCACTTGTCAGGTCCCCTCAAGATCTTCTCCTTATCATTAAGATTGCCTCTCGTACTTCTTAACTCTAAATGTACAGCAAGCTAACCTACTCAACCATTCTTCATCAGAGAAGACTTTGTTCCAGGAAAGGGTCATGTGAACCTACTATGAACTGCTTCTAAGCAATTACATCTTTATTTCAAATCATGGAAACCCAACAAGTGCAGGAAGCAGACCATTTGGCCCATTGAGTCCACACCGACCCTCCAAGCAGCATCCTATCTAGACCCACGCCCCTATCCTGTCCTTTTAACCCTGCATTTCCCATGGCTAATCCACCTAGCCTGCACATCGCTGGACACTATGGGCAATTTAGCGTGACCAATCCACCCTAACCTGCACATCTTTGGAATGTGGGAGGAAACCAGAGCTCCCAGAGGACACCCACACAGAACAGGGAGAACGTGCAAATTCAACACAGACAGTCGCCTGAGGTAGAATCAAATCTGGTTCCCTGGAGCTGTGATGCATCAGTGCGAACCACTGAGCCACCATGCTGCCCTTAAAAATCAGGAATCCAAACCAGTATGTAGTGAACCCAAACTGTACACATTTGCTCAATTCAATCTGAACTATTGTCATCAAAATGTCTCGGATTGTGAACATGTCAATGAGTCTGAAACAGGAGACCAAATACTGCAGATGCAATGAAAATGTACACTGCTGGCCATGCTAGAAAAGTAAACATGATTTGGAGATGCCAGTGTTGGACTAGGGTGTACAAAGTTAAAAATCACACAACACCAGGTTATAGTCCAACAGGTTAAATTGGAAGCACGCTAGCTTTTGGAGCGACGCTCCTTCATCAGGTGATAGTTAAAGGAGCGTCGCTCCGAAAGCTAGCGTACTTTCAATTAAACCTGTTGGACTATAACCTGGTGCTGTGTGATTTTTAACTTAGAAAAGTAAACGACACTGTTTTTCAACTGCTTTTCTCGGTAGGACTTCAAGATTTAACATGGTTGCCAATGAAATGTAACCACTGGTTTCTCTGTGATGACTAAATCATGATCTCAATTTGGTTTTCTAAAAGTATAGCATTAAAACATATTCTCAGCACAATCATTGTTATTCTTAATGTCCTTAAAAATTTCCATTAGTGATTAATAAATACTAAAATGGATGTAAATGCAAAATATATACCTTGAGAAAAGTGAGGTTTTGTATTTACACGGCATTGGGTTTTTTTTATGATAAAGTGGCTGTTGGCATGTAAGTTGCAAAAGGTTGAGAACCAGTGACTTAAGACATACACTATTCTGGACTCACTGCTAATTTCAAATAAAGATTTCAGTCACCAGGTGGCACTATGCACACTTGGAAGCATTTTCCTTATTTGATCAGTTTGAAACCAAAGAGCAAACCTGTGAGTGAATGTTGCTGGAACAGCAGACAAGTATTGGGCACTCTTTTAGCTTATGTTTTAATGCAGTGTGTCATATTTATTGGCTGCTAACCACTTATGGTTAGATCCAGAAAAAAACTGCAGATGCTGGAACCCAAGGTAGACAAGCAGGAGGCTGGAAGGACACAGTAAGCCAGGCAGCATCAGGAGGTGGAGAAGTCAGCATTTCGGATGTAACCCTTCGTCAGGACCGGGGGTGGGTGTAAGGGGAGCTGCAGTTAACCACATACAGTTAACCGACAATCCAAATGTGGTTCGTTGCAATTCTGATGAAAATGAATAACTGTTGTTAGACATGCAATAAAACAGAATGGGCACATTATGATTGCTTTCCTTCCTTTGTTATTGAATGATGATAGATGCTCAATTAGTAAACACCTACACACACATAAAGTACATTTATTTGTATAGTGTGAGCGCGCAACACCTTTCTCACTGGAATAACTGCATATGACAAGAGTAGAATTTACTTTAACCTCATATATGGCTAGTCAGCAGTGTCTTTTTTAAGAAGCAGGATTGTTCGTCCACTTTGAATAAATCAACTGAAGCCTGGAGTAATGATAGCATCAACCTGTATTTATATAGCATCTTTTAAGAAGTGCGTCCTGACAGACTTCATGAGTGTGCATGAGAATGGAATTGATGCGAAGCCAAAGACAGAGAAACTTCAACAATTGGTTGGAAGCTTGGATAAAGAGAGAGATTTTAATGAGAGTCTTTGTGGTGAGACAGTGAAGTTTATGAAGGGAATTCTAGAGCCAAGATAGCTGAAGGCATGGCCATCAATATTATCGTGAAGGGCTGGGTATTGTAGAAGAGGTGAGAGAAATGCAGAGTTTATTTATACCACTGTTATAATTTCTTCAGCGTTTTTAAGGCATCTGCTGTAATAAAATCTTGACCCTTAATATTTGGAAATAGTTTTCATTGTTGCTCTGCCCTTTGTAACGGTAAAATCACCAGAGAACCATAGGGTATTCTCTCATTAGAGAGAGAGATAGCAGCTCATGAGTTTCACCCTGAGGATCATCACAACTCAGGCAAGGAGCGTGGCTGAGATGGTGGGATCTTCATGATAATTTCAGAATACCAGCGTCTGATCAACAGCACTTGCTTAATTTCTTACATTTTACATCAACTTGGGAGGCTGCATATTAGATAAGGATCAGTTTTTACAGCAGAAGCATCTAAGTGTCCCACTTAGATTGCTTGGCTTTTTTCTGTCTGTGCTTTAAGTTCTGTAGGCAAAAGTGAGGACTGCAGATGCTGGAAATCAGAGTCTACATTAGAGTGGTGCTGGAAAAGCACAGCCAGTCAAGCAGCATCCGAGGAGAAGGGCTTTTGCCCAAAACGTCGCTTTTCCAGCTCCTCGGATGCTGCCTGACCGGCTGTGCTTTTCCAGCACCACTCTAATGTAGGCTTTAAGTTCTGTGTATGGTCTCTCAGTATAGCCCATCAAGGCAATGTGAATTGAAATAGATTTGGTGAATGTTGATGGGACATTAGCTTGTGAGGGGGTCCTGGGATTAAACTCAAGCTCTTCAGTAATGCCTTCCCTATGGTGCAGCCTAACGAGAAATCTCCTCTCAGCAGCTAGCAGGTATTTAATTGAAGGAATTCTCCATTGTCACTGACTGGCTGTACATTGGCTTGAAGATAATGGCTTGTGTCTTCTTCCATTGCCATCAAATCTTACAATTGGGAGCTTCGTAAGGACGGGTACAGAAATTCCTAGCAGCTGGTGAACTGATAGAATCGTTGGATGTTATGGTACAGAAAGAGGCTATATGGTCAAATAAGCTTGTGGTGGTGGCTCCTTGAAACTGATTTGGTGCCACTCCCTTTTTCCAAATAACTCCACAATTTTTAATGTCCTTTTTGAAAGAATATATCCAGTTCCCTTTTAAATCTGTTCAGTCTGTTCCTGTTACCCTCATTAGCTGTTCTAGTACTTTCTGGGTCATAATTATTTCCAATGCAAAACAAACTAACATTCTCATCTCCCCTCGCGTTCTTTTGCTAATTATTGTCTTAAGTCTGTAAACTCTGGTCACTGAATCATTTACCAGGGGAAATAATTTCTCTGCATTTTGAGTCAGAGTCATACAGACATTTTCGTCCATGCGACCAGATATCCTAAATTAATCCAGTCCAATTTGCCAGCATTTGGCCCATATTCCTCTAAACCTTTCCTATTCATATATCCATCCAGATGCCTTTTAAATGTTGTAATTGTACCGGCCTCCACCACTTTCTCAGGCAGCTCATTCTATACACACACCACCCTCTGTGCGAAAAAATAACCCTTAGGTTACATTTTAAATCTTTCCCCTCTCTCCTTAAACCTATGCCGTCTAGTTTTGGACTTCCCTGCCATGGGGAAATAACCTTGGCTGTTCACCCCATCCATGCTCTTCATGATTTCATCAGGTCACCCCTGTCAAGTAGTTCCAGCCTCAGCCATGATAAAGAGACTACAGTCCCTTTAAAAGAAAAGCCGCGACTTTTTTTCAATCTTGTTTTGCTTCACATTTGAGACTTTCCTGTGAACCTAAATGTGTGGCCTGTTGTGTTTTGAATGTGACAGTGTTTTGAGCCGTGACACAGATGTGGAAAGTGCTGATTTGTTGACAGAAGCTGAAAGTGTTCCGGTACCAGCCCCTTTTAAGGAAAGGTGTGGTTTTGACACTCTGTTTGGGCTAACAGTTAGTGAAACCACTGACTGCTCTTCAGCTGTTAAAGGGACAGACCCACTACTTTTGCGCAGTCAAGGAATCTGTACAGTTTAGATTTGTACAGTGTATGGTCAGTGGGTAATCTGCTTATGTATTAGGGAGGCATTGTAAAATGGGGAATCAGTAAAGAATACTGCTAAACGGTGTCCACATTTTTGGTGAGTGCTAACATAGCATGAGTGGATAAAATTCTTTAATGAGAATTTTGAAATGTTCAAACTTAATGTTTTTCTGCAATCTTTAGATGGAGTGGCTACACGGCGAATGTGAAGAGTGCAAAGACGATTAAAAGGAAACAGTTGAAGAAACATCTGGATACAAAGAATCACAAATGAAGTGCAGAAACTGAGGGAAGAGAAAAAAGCGAAGAGGTACTGTGAGTAACACAAATAAGGGGAAATTAAGACGGAGGGAAAGGGGAAATAAGAGAGAATTAAATTTATCATTAATTTTTAAGGGAAATGTGATTTTGTTGGTAAGTAAAAGCAAAGTTCTGCAGAAGCCATAACCCAGAAATAAAATCAGAGTGCACACTTTCTAGGAAGTCATACTGGACTCAAAACATTAACTATGTATTTCTCTCCTTAGTTGCCACCAGATGTTTCCCGGTTCTGTTTTTATATCAGAGATGTTGTTGATTTTAATTGTCATTGTCTTTTCAGAACTAATGTTGAAAACAGAGACTGAGGAGGTGACCTGATAGCAATCCTTGAAATAATGAGCATGTTTGATAGGATAGACTATGAAGCTGTTTCCACATGTTTAGTCCAAAACTGGAGGTCAAAAATACAAGATAGTTATCAATAAATTCAATAAGAAATATAGCAGGAACACTCTATCCAGAGATGGGCCTGGACTGCAAGCTAATTCTCATTAGAAGGTGATTGGCACACAGATGTATTTATGGAGTACATGAATAAACACATAATGGAGAAAGAGAATGTTCCATGGGATTCTTTACCACAGAGTGCTGTCCAGTCCTAGGTCATTCAATATATTCAAGGCTGAGGTTCATAGATATTTAATCATTCACAGAATTGAGGGTTATGGGGAAAAGCTAGGAAAGTGGAGTTGAGGATAGATCAACCACAATCTCATTGAATAGTGGAACGGACTCGATGGGCTGAATGGCCTACATCTGCTCATGTGTCTTATGGTTTTATTAAGTAGAAGGTTTGTTGATAGTGTGAGATAAAGTCATGTGGGAGGAGCATGATCATCAGCATAGCCCATGTAGATTGATTGTCCTTTTTCCATCGGTGCTTTAAGTTCTGTGTATAGTCTCTCAGAATAGTCCATCAAAGCAAATCATTCTGTTTCAATAACTAGGTTTAAATTTAGGGCATTCATTCAGGTGCTGCCATGATAGTAATGGTGGTACAGTTCTTCCTGGAGTTAAAGTCAATTGATTTTTTGTTTGTCTTCTGTTTCAGTATATTATTTGTGATTAACTGTGAAAAATATGGACAGGGATTTGCAAAATCAGATTTTCAAACACGTTTCCCACAATTTTTCCTGGTCCCTGCTGGATGTCTGGGTCACCTACTTGGATCAAACATCAGCACAAGGGGTGTGAAACACTCACCGGTGCAGCAGCTAAGATGGCGAACCAATTATTTAATATTTTTCAGGCTGCTTTTGTAGGGGTCCTCTCGCTGTCTGAGCCCCAGTTCAGTTTTGACCCACAATGGCTGCATCTGCGTCCTGCCCGGTACCTGAGGATTCACCTCATCAGAGGCTGCCTCCGCCTCCGCCCCCACCCTCTTCGCAAAAAATGCTTCCCATTCAGGAAGTCACAGCGTTGTGCAATTTCCACAAGCCCATCAAAAGCACAGACCGTCCATGGATCTGAAGGGATTTTCTGCAAATTTCCTTCCACATTCCCCTAATGTAGATGGGTGCCTCTCTCCAGTTTAACCTCCTTAGAATCTCCCTCCAGCGATGCCTCCTCCAATCAGCATCATTTGGGAACATGTTTCAAAAACCTTTCGTGGATTTTGCTGGGTATTACCAGCAGTTGGCTTGCTGAGCCACTTCAGAGTAGAATTAAGAGCCACATAGGTGTGGGTCTAGAATCATATGTAGGCCAGACTACATAAAGTCAGAAGTCACATCACACCAGGTTATAGTCCAACAGGTTTATTTGAAATCACAAATCCTTCATCAGGTGGATCACACTCTGCCTAGTGGCAGAGACTAGCTTTTGTTCCAGATTTTTTATTTATTTATTGGTTGAATTTAAAGTCTATCGGCTGTTGGGCTGGGGTTTGACCTCATATTCTTCAGAGCAATAGATTGGATCACTGAATTGCAAGACCAGCAACATCATCACTGTATCACCATTTCTCACATGGGGGTATACGATAAAAAAAAAACCAATGGACTTTGGAGATGATGGAAAGGGGGAAAGCTGTACACACACAAATGATTTTTAATTGTACTTGTTGAAATCAGATTTTTTTGGGGTGTGTCTTTTCATGAATACAAGATTGCATCATCAGAAATTACTACAATTAACACAATTTTAAAGGCATTGTTGGCATACTAAAAATTCGTTAATTCCACACATTCTGCTTTCTCATAAACAATTCAGCTTTATACAGACATACTGCAGTGAAACAGCTTTGAAAGGGTTAAGGAAGTGCACCTGAATATGATATTAGAGGCTGTCTATGTTAGTGCTTTGTGCTTATGTGAAAGTTGTAATTCTCTCAGCTTTGCTCTTGACAACCGCTTGTCAAAATTCTGCTGGTGATAACAAAAATACAATGGAATTTATTTTTACCCACATTTGAACTGCTCTGTAGCCTGGTGATTTTCTTCCAACTCTCCGCAATGGGGTATTTATTCCTGTTGAGTGTTTCATTTATAGTAACCAGTGAGTCTGGAGCAATGTAATTGGATAGCAACAGCAATGTGTAAGTGCCTGATTGACTGACTGGCTCTCATCCAGGAAGTGCTTTTGTCTCCTTTTTAATTGTTCCTTCCTTAAAAGTTAATATCTTCTATACCTTCATATTTCCAGACTTTTTTTTGTAATTCAATTCAATTCAATTTAATTTTTTTAATCTGCTAACATTCAGTGGGTTATTAGTCTGACAATAAGGGAAGCTTTCTGATGGAAGGTATAAAGCTTGATGACTAATCCCAAAAAATGATTCTAAAATTGGAATTTGACCTGTTAAAACCTAGAGATGCCAGTCTAGGTGGATGCATCGCTTTTCTTGGTAAATTCAGATTCCTGACAATGGAAGACCAGCTGTATGGTGCTTCTCTGCACCCTCACACATTATGTCGCAGAGTTGTCGATCCTCTGGGTAATCAATTGCATCATTCTTCCTCCCGGGAATAGCCAGGAATAAAAATCAGTGCAGGTTCTCTGATGGTTACAGGTCTGAATTTCCAATCTGTGCTGTGCAGAGCTGCATTTACATTCAATGGGACCCATCTCATGGTGGCTTTATGAATTGACAGTTCACCGTCTCCAGCACCAGTTGTGAGTCTTTGTGTAAACAGGTTATTTTGAAGAATAAAAGTTGCAGGGGAAAACTCAGCACAATCAGTGGAGAAAGAAACCAAGAGTTAATGTTTCAGGATGCATTTGACATTTATAACACCATTCTCTGAAGACAGTCATATTCAACTCAAAACTTTCGATCTGCTTCTCTCTCCACTGATGCTGCCAAGCTTGTTGAGTTTTTTTTTCCCCAAGCATTATCTCTCTTTATTGCAGTTTTCCAGCATCTGCAGTATTTTGATTTTGCTTTTACGGAGAGAGTTTGTGCAGTTTGTTTTTGTCAATCTGTTGGTTTCTGTTCACACTATGTGTTTGCAGTTGGTTTGTGATCTGGTTGCCATAGTAATGATGTTTTACAATCGACTTGCAATTCATTGTAGCAATCTAGTCATTGTGGGTGCTGTTTTTGACTGTAGTTGTTTTTCATATGTGCGAACTCCTGTAAGTTATGTCCTACCATGCTCCACAAAGTCTCCCATTTTGCAGCTAAGGTGCTGGCCATTCAGTCAGCATTCAGAGGCAATTGGGGCAGGGTAATTTAATGATTACATTACTGGTTCTGTAGTCTGGAAGGTCCAGACTAATAATTCACTGAACACAAGTTCAAATCTCTTAGTAAATTCAAAATTGAATGCAGTATTTAAAGAAACAATTGGAAATAAAAGTTTTTTTTATTCATTCGATGAGGGTATCACTAGCCAGGCAGCATTTTTGCCCATCCCCAATTGCCCAGAGGGCGAAGCTACTTGGATGCTGCCTGAACTGCTGTGCTCTTCCAGCACCACTAATCCAGAATCTGGTTTCCAGCATCTGCAGTCATTGTTTTTACCGGGCTGTTAAGAGTCAACCTATTGCTTTGAATTGGGAGTCACATATGGGCCAGACCAAGTAAGGATGGTGGTTCCCTTCCCTAAGGGACATTAGTGAACCAGATGGGTTTTTCCAGCAATCGGCACACATTCATCATTAGAAACCTAATTCCAGATTTTTATTGAATTCAAGTTCTACTATCGGCTTTAGCAGGATTCAAACCAGGTCCCACAGATTAACAGTCAAGCGATAATACCACCTGACCATCAACTCCCCATAAGGTAGTGGTTAACAATGATCACATAGCTATCGGATTGTCATTCAAACCCAATATCTATCTGCCACTCTTAGCTATATGTGACTCCAGTGGTTCCCTACAGGATGAATCCTTCCTAACGTCTCATCTAACTCTTTACTAAGACTTTTCTATTCTTGCCTCATGTTCTGCGATCACTATGCACCTCAATTATACTTTCTGGAGCTAGACTGTTAGTTATTTTAAGAACCTCAATCTTATTTAAATTTGGATTCACTAAAGAAAAAAGCCTAATCCTAGACACCATTCATTTTTTAAATTCCCTGATGGAGCATAGGTGCCACTGGCTGGCCATCATTTATAGACCACCCCTAGTTGTCTTTGAGAAGGTGGTGGTGAGCTGCCATTTTGATCACTGCAGTCCATGTGCTGTAGGCTGACCACATGCTATGAGGAAGGAAGTTCCAGGATTTTGACCCAGTGACAGTGAAGAAATGGCAATAAACCACATTTCCAAGTCAGGATGACAAGTGTTTTAGAGTGGAGCTTGCAGGTGGTGGTGTTCCCATGCGTCTGCTGCTCTTGTCCTTTTAGTGGTCGAGGGTTTTAAAGGTGCTGTCTAAGGATCTTTGGCTAATTTCTGCACTGCAAGTTGTAGGTAGTACACACTGCTGCTACTGAGCATTGGTGTTGGAGGAAATGGCTGTTTGTCAGTGTGGTGCCAATCAAGTGGGCTCCTTTGTCCCAGATGGTGACAAGCTTCTTGAGTGTTGTTGGAGCTGTACCCATCCAGGCAAGTGGGGAGTATTCCAGTACACTTCTGACTCATGCCTTGCAAATGGTAGGCAGACCTTCTTAAGTTAGAAAGTGAGTTACTCACTGCAGTATCTGCTTTTGTAGCCACTGTGTTTATGTGATGTGTCCATTTAAGCTTCTGATAAACGATGACCCTCAGAATGTTGATAGTGGGGGAATTCAGTGATAATAACACCATTAAATGTCAAGGGGTAGTGGTTAGATTGTTTCTTATTGGAGATAGTCATTGCCTGGCATTAGTGTGGTACAGATGTTACTTGCCACTTGTCAGCCCAAGCCTCGATATTGTCCAGATCTTGAAGCATTTGAACATGGACTCCTTCAATGACAGAGGAGTCACAAATAGTGCTGAACATTGTGCAGTTATCGGCAAACATTCCCACTCCTAACTTTATGATGGAGGGAAGATCATTGATGAAGCAGTTGAAGATGGTTGGGCCTAGGACACTACCCTGAAGAACCCCTGCAGAGATGTCCTGGAGCTGAGATGACTGACCTCTAACAACTACAACCACCTTCCTATGTGCCAGCTATGACTCAAGCCAGCAGAGAGCTTGCCCCTGATACCCATTGATTCCAGTTTTGCTAGGGCTCCTTGAGGCCACACTGAGTCGAATGCAGCCTTGATGTCAAGGGATGTTACTCTTACTTCACCTGTGGGATTCAGCTCATTTGTCCATGTTTGAAATAAGGCTGTAATGAGGTCAGGACCTGAGTGGCCCTGATAGATCCAAACTGGGCATCACTGAGCAGGTGATTTCCAAGTAAGTGATTGCTTGATAGCACTTTTGGTGCCACCATCCATCACTTTAGTGATGATTGAGAGCAGACTGATGGGCCAGTAATTGATTGGGTTGGATTTGTCTTGCTTATTGTAAACAGAACAAACCTGGGCAATTTTCCGTTTTGTCAGGTAGGTACCCATGTTGTAAGTGTACAGGAAGGTAGATGCCCATGTTGTAAGTGTACAGGAAGAGCTCGGCTAGGGAAGATAAGACAATCTATTCATGTTTCTAATACATATGACAACATAACCATTGTTCAGTTTCCACCAGCTACTTCCTGGAGTTTACTATTGATCAGAAACTAACTGGATCACCCAATATAAGCACTTGTTGCAAGACTTGGCCAGAGGTTGGGAGATCCATGGCAAATAACTCACTATCTGACTCCAAGCTCACCCAATCAATCTTTTGATTGTAGTTTGGTCTTGTGCATAAACATGTGCAAACGATTTTCAAAGAGGTCTACAACTCAGGACAGTTGTTTACAGCTTGATAGAAGTTTTGTTCTAGAGTGTGCATACCATCTACAAGATGCTACACTGCAGCAACTGACCCAAGCCTCCTCCAACAGAACATTTCAGACTTGTACTAGCTGGATGCACAAGGATGTCAGATGCACAGGAACTTGACACGTGCACATTTCCCTCAAATCCACTCACTATCCTGACTTGGAAACGTATCAATGTTCCTTCGCCTGAGCTGGTTCAAACTCGTGGAATTCCATTCCTAAAGACAAGGACTGCAGCAGCTTCAGAAGGGCACTCACTACCACTTTCTCCAGGGCAATGATGGGGATGGGGAATAATTGCTGGCCTAACCAACAATGTCAATGTCTCACGGACAATAAAATAAACCTTTGATTATCTTTAAACCAGGCAGGTTGACTCTGACTGATCAAATCATTACACAGAGGAATGAACCAGAGAATTTATTCCCTTTTTTCAGTTGCAGTGTGTGCATGTTCTTTCTGTCTACAAAGAACAGAACTATGTGTGTTAATATATATAGCTTGTGTGATTAAAGGTGGATGTCGTATAATTATTATTTGGGATTGAGATTTTTAAAACAGAAGCAGAAGGAGTTTGGTCAGTTCTGTGGAAGTTTTTTTTAAGTCATTTGGTACAGTGACCTAGACATTGTTTCCAAGAAAGCATATGGTCCAGTCAGTATCCTAGCAGAACACTTCTGTGTTAATGGGTGGAATGTTTATTCTGCTCAGTTTATGACACAGAGGGAAACAGACCAGACACCATTAATTTAGCTATTGACTTCAGATCAGAAGACCCAGGAGTTCAGATCAGATGTGCAAAAAGTTTCTTCTGAGTAGGGGATCCAAGTTTTCAGATCAGGGAACCTGTCACCCCAAAACAAAAGTGATTTTAGTTTCATGACATTTCCAAACTGTGAGAGTTTGCACATTCTAACTGTTAGAACGGAAAAGAGATTTGGCCCACCATAATTGAAGAAGTATCAGGTCACAGGCTTGGAAAGAAATTGTAGAACTGCCTCAAGCAGTCCAGGGGGGCCATTTGGGAAAAGTTCATTGAGTAAGAAATTAAAGAATTGAAATAGGAGTGATATTTATTGGGATTAAAAATCTGCAAAGTATAATGTTAGAAAATAAGCTGAAACTCTATTTTGCTTCCTTCTGGTAGGAAGGAGACCAGAACTGCATGCAATATTCCAAAAGCTGCCTAACCAATGTCCTGTACAGCTGCAACATGACCTCCCAACTCCTATACTCAATGCTCTGACCAATAAAGGAAAGCATACCAAACGCCTTCTTCACTATCCTATCTACCCGCGATTCTACTTTCAAGGAACTATGAGCCTGCACTCCAAGGTCTCTTTGTTCAGCAACACTCCCTAGGACCTTACCACTAAGTGTATAAGTCCTGCATTGATTTGCCTTTCCAAAGTGCAGCAGCTTCATTTATCTAAATTAAACTCCATCTGCCATCTCTCAGCCCATTGGTCCATCTGATCAAGATCCCGTTGTAATCTGAGGTAACCTTCTTCGCAGTCCCTGACATCTCCAATTTTGCTGTCATCTGCAAACTTACTAACCATACCACCTATGTTCACATCCAAGTCATTTATATAAATGATGAAAAGTAGTGGACCCAGCACCGATCCTTGTGGCACTCCACTGGTCACAGGCCTCCAGTCTGAAAAACAACCATCCACCACCACCCTCTGTCTTCTACCTGTAAGCCAGTTCTGTATTCAAATGGCTAATTCTCCCTGTATTCCATAAGATCTAACGTTGCTGACCAGTCTCCCATGAGGAACCTTGTGAAACGCCTTAGTGAAGTCCTCCACTCTGCCCTCATCAATCCTCTTCATTACTTCTTCAAAAAACTCAATCAGGTTCATGATACATGATTTTCCACACAAAGCCATGCTGACTATCCCTAATCAGTCCTTGACTTTCCAAATACACGTAAATCCTGTCCCTCAGGATTCCCTCCAACAACTTGCCCACCAGCAATGTCAGGCTCACTGGTCTATAGTTCCCTGGCTTTTCCTTGCACCTTTCTTAAATAGTGGCACCATGTTAGCCAACCTCCAGTCTTCTGGCACCTCACCTGTGACTATCGATGATACTAATATCTCAGCAATCACTTCCCTAGCTTCCCATAGAGCTCTAGGTTACACCTGATCAGGTCCTGGGGATTTATCCACTTTTATGCGCTTCAAAACATCCAGCACCTTCTCCTCTGTAATATGGACATTTTTCAAGATGTCACCATCTGTTTCCCCACATGCTATATCTTCCATGAGAGTAAACACTGATGCAAAATACTCATTTAGTATCTCCCCTATCTCCTGCAGCTCCACACATAGGCTGCCTTGCTGATCTTTGAGGGGTCCTATTCTCTCCCTAGTTACCCTTTTGTCCTTTTTGTATTTATAAAAACACTTTGGATTCTCTTTCACCTTATTTACCAAAGCTATCTCATGTCCCCTTTTTGCCCTCCTGATTTCCCTCTTAAGTATACTCCTACTGCCTTTATACTCTTCTAATGATTCTCTCGTTCTCTTCTGTCTATAACTGACATATGCTTCTTTCTTTTTCTTAATCAAAACCTCAATTTCTCACGTCATCCAACATTCGCTACACCTAACAGCCTTTCCTTTCACCCTAACAGGAATATACTGTCTCTGGACTCTGGTTATCTCATTTCTGAAGGCTACCCATTTTCTAGCCGACCCTTTACCTGCGAACATCTGCCCCCAGTCAGCTTTTGAAAGTTCTTGCCTAATACCATCAAAATTAGCCTTCCTCCAATTTAGAACTTAAACTTTTAGATTCGATCTATCCTTTTCCATTACTATTTTAAAACAAATAGAATTATGGTCGCTGGCCCCAAAGTGCTTCCCCACTGACACTTCTCCAGCAGTTTCAACAAAACTACTGTGCTAAAAACAAACCAAACCAGAGAAAGGTTGAGCTGGGCGAACTGGCCACTCCCCTTTCATTGGACAAGTGTTTTATTTTAAACTTGAAAGGCTTTTCCCTGAGGCAGCATCTGTTAGCGAAAATCAAACTGGCCCTAAAACCCATCCAAACCCTACGACCTCTCTGAAAACAAAACAAGGACAACATAACCTTGTTAAAGGTGCAGCGTCATCACATGTACCAAAGGAGTAACCAACCCAACTCAATAACTTTATCAAAGGTTTCAGCTCTTTCCTCATCAAACTGTAATAGAGCTGCTCCGAAGGATTTATCACATCCAGAAGTTGGAACGCTAGCAGAGATTCAAATACTCTGAGTCCAACCATGTAGCTTACTACCTTTCTGTCTTCCTGTCTTTAACCTAATATCCACTACTAACCCTTTGTCTGTCCATTTAAGTGCCGGCTTGGAGTAAAAGGGGGATTTTATGCTAATCATCCAGATAGTTAGTTAGTGGTTTTAAGAGTTTGTATCATTCCAATTACTAGAATTTTGTAAAGTACATTTCTCTAGTAACAAAGTTATTCTCGTTTTGCGTAAAACAAACAACGTCAGAAGTCTTCATCAGAATCATGGCTCAGGAACAGTAAATTGAGGGATAGGTCAGTTGGGAGGAATTATTGCAATAACGTGACAAAATTTTCATCAGACGTTACAGACCAACGGTTCCCCACTTTATGTTTGTCCAAGTGGTTAATTCAGTGTCCATGTCAATTGTTTCCAACATCATTTTCACCATTGAACTCCTCTTTTATTTAGTGCATCTTAAAAACGATGAGGAATGGAACCAAACAGCAAGAATGTCAACCCAAGTTCAAACAGTTTGAAAAAGTTCACAATCCCCAGGAAAAAAAGCGCTGACAAAGGTAAGCAATGAAAAGGATATTTGTGCCGAAAGTGGAGCTTTCACTATTTTTGTTTGCTGATTGCTGGGCCCCTGTAGAAAGTCAAGACTTCAGCACATACCAAGAGTCAGGTGCATGCTAGGTAAGGCTAAAGGCTCATTTCTTGTGGAACATTAGAGAACCAGTGGCTTCGTTGATCTTTCTCTAAGTTGACAACCCACAAACAACTGCATTTGTCAAATTTCATTTTACTATGATTGACAGTTAAAAAAAATGACTTCAGCCCTTTTCAAGTCAAGAAATCCAACATTCAGGTTTGGGAATTAGAAATAAAATACCCTCACCCGCGTTGGGATGGTGTGTGAGTTAAAGGTGTTGCTGTTCCCATGCATTTCCTTCACTGGTTAGAATCCTCGAATCCCTAAGGCTGTTTGGGCCATTGAGTCAGCACTGGCCCTCTGAAGAGCATCCCACCCAGACCTAGCCCCCAGCAACCCTATCGCAGTAACCCCACATTTATCAAAAATAACCCACATGGCCTGCAGATCCCTGGGTAATTCAACATGGCCAGTGCACCTCAGCTGCACAGGATTGAATGTGCAAGGAAACCCACACTGACGTGGGGAGAATGTGTAAACTCCACACAGACACTTACCTGAGGGTCGAATCGAACCTAGGTCCCTGACGCTGTGAGGTAGCAATGCTAACCACGAAGCCACCATTGTTTGGTTCTTCTAGGTGGTGGAAGTAAGAGATTGGGGGAAGTGCAGGAAACCTTGTGATGTGGCATCTTGTAGATTTTACACACTGCAGCTAAGGCACACTTCCGGTGGAGGGAGTGGACAACTGAGATGGTGGATGGGACTGTAATCACTGAGTCAAAGGATCGCACTACTTACTGCGCCTGCATCAACTTCTGGTTGCCCTATTTGCATTAACGTCAATGACTTCTTGTTTCCCAAGCTTACCTAGAAGTTTGTCATACGGATTGGCGCGAGTACAGCTTCTTACAGTCGACTTTAGATGGCTCCAAACTTGACAGCAGTTACAGGTTGAACTCCCTGTGGAGGCTTGGGGACATGAAGCTCATACATAATGTGAAACTCGAGCGGCGATTTGCAGAGAAGAGGTCAGTATGGGGTGAGAACCATGGTTCAAGACGGGTGCATGTTCCGTAATCTTTGGGCAAAGCTATTCACGATCCTGGAGAGCTACGTGTGTGCAGATTGGGGTCAAATCTGAAGTTCCAATAGGTTTTCCTCTCAAGGTGTACTTGGGGCTAAAGGTGGGGCAACGTCAGGGATATGGGTGGATACTGCACATCTGTTTGTCTCATTTGGCAGACTGCCAAGGACAGTGCCCAGCATGACGTGGTTAAGCCGAATGTAACCCATATCCACTGGCATCAAGCATGAGATGGGCAAGGAAAGGGATTTAGAAAAATGCAAATGTAATGTACACCAAGTGGGAGTCTAAATGTTTGATGGCCAATTTCCTTTGGTCACTCCCCTTCCCCAGAGAGCCCATCTTAACAGGGGAGCGTGCGATCCCCCAGTGTCTCTGTCTCGTTGGTTTGCACTCCTTTGGTGTTCCACTGAAGGTGGACATCTGCTCAGAGTATTATATCGACCCCAGGCTCCAGGAGTCTGTTTGGATTCAGGAAGAGGGAAGATTGCGAGGAGAATTGGGTTAAGTATTGGGGCTTCAATTTCTGGCCTTCATCCTTTGACACCCTGTTGATAAGTTTATGAGGATCTCATAAGGCTTTACGAAATAGGGCACAGGAGTATGTTGTTTGGCCCTTGAGCCTGCTCCATCATTCACTCAAATCAGGCTTGATTTGTGGCTTTAACTCCATTTTTCTGTCTTCCCCCCACTCCCACAACCCTTGACTCCCATGTCAGTAAGATCACTAGGCATTTCAGTTCGCCCAGTTCCATCCTGGGTCAGTCTCTAAGTGACCTTGTGTACCACCCCTTTTCTCCAGAAGGCTGAAGTGTCCTGGTTTGCAGCTCCATGAGGCCCTGCCACTTTAACCACATCCTGGGAATCAAGGCCAGCCCATTCGACATTTTCAATGGAGTCCACATCCACTTGACAGAAGGGCAGCAGCTAATCAGCCTGCATGTTAGTAAGTGACAGCAGGCCACAGCAAATCAGGAGTGAGCTCACAGGATGGAAGGCATTACTTGTAATAACTGTCCTTGCAATTCAATTAAGATCATTCTCACTGGTAGGAAAGGCTTGTTGGGCATTAGCTCTGTGTGCAAATTGACCTGTAGTGTGATAGGTGATGGATTGGACTTACTCCCTGAGACAGTGAGGGAATTGAAGGAAATTGGGAGTGAGGATCAGTCTTGGGATTGCACTTCTGGTTTTGGGAATTGACCGGGTGGTGACAGTCTTATTCTGAGTTATTAATTCATATGTACTGTAGCCTTGCTGCCCCTTGTTGTTTGTACAAAAATGGTGGAGCATGCAGTTTATAACATTATTGCACATTAAAGCAGGATTCAAATAGTTTCTTGAAGGCTTGAAAGTGGTTCTAGGGAAAGGTATTGGCTTAAAATTAAATGATTGGGCATTTAACAAATCATGAGCTAGGAAATAGTGATCCCAACTTTGCTGGGACACATACTGAGTGATGACATCACATGACCTCCAACCTTGAACAGCCCCATCCTCAGACTCCTGCCATTAATTCAAAAACAGAAGTTACTCAGAAAAGCTCAGCAGGTCTGGCAGCATCTGTGAAGAGAGTTCAGAGTTAACATTTCGGGTCCAGTGACTCTTCCTCAGAACCATTCTCTTCACAGGTGCTGTCAGACCTGCTGAGCTTTTCCAGCAACTTCTGTTTTTGTTTCTGATTTACAGCATCTGCAGTTCGTTCAGTTTTTATCCTGTCATTGATTGTCCAATGTGCCAATCATCACAGAGCTCCACCCTTCCATTGACTTTGCAATAGATTTTTGGTTTTTACTTTTGAAAATCACCCTACTTGCCTTTATATTCATTCAATGATCTGCATCTACTGCACTCTGGGGAAGAGAATTTCAAACACGAACAGCTTTCTGACTGAAGAAATTCCCCCTCATCTGCGTCTTAAATAGGTGCCCCATTATTTTTAAATAGTGTCTGCTCATTCCAGGTTCTCTCGTGAGAGGAATCATCTTCCCAGCATCTATTCTGTCGTGACCCCTCAGAATCATACCTGCTTCAATAATATCGCCATTCATTGTTCAAATTTCCTATGAATATAAGGCCAAACTTTTCTCATAATCAAATCCTTTCATCCCAGGAAGTTGTGGAGTGAACCATAGATCAGAGTGTTATAGAGTCATACAGCATAGAAACAGGCTCACCAGTCCACCATGTCTATGCTGACTAACAAACATCAAACTACACTGATCCCATCTACCACTCTTGGTCCACACCTACTATGCCCTGGCATTTTCAATGCTCATCCAGATGCTTCTTAAATGTTGCAAGAGTATGGGCGGCATGGTGGCACAGTAGTTAGCCCTGCTGCCTCACAGCACCAGAGACCTGGGTTCAATTCCCGCCTCAGGTGACTGTCTATGTGGAGTTTGCACATTCTCCCCGTGTCTGTGTGGGTTTGCTTCGGTTTCCTCCCACAGTCCAAAGATGTGCAGGTCAAGTGAATTGGCCATGTTAAATTGCCCGTAGTGTTAGGTGAAGGGGTAAATATATGGGTGGGTTGTGCTTCAGCGGATCGGTATGGACTTGTCGGGCCAAAGGGCCTGTGTCCACACTGTAAGTAATCTAACCTACCTCCGCCACCCTCCCAGGTAGTGTACTTCATACTTCTACTACCCTTTGAGTGAACTTTTTTTCTCAGATCTCCTCTAACCCACTTACTTCTCATCTTAAAATTGTGTCCTTTGGTCTTAGACATGTCTGCCATGAGCCACAGTGTCATAGAGCTGTAGAGTACGGAAACAGCCCTTTCAGTCCAACTTGTCCATGCCGACCAGATATCCGAAATTAATCTAGTCCCATTTGCCACCATTTGGTCCATAACTCTCTAAACTCCTCCTATTCATATACCCATCCAGATACCTTTTAAATGTTGTCATTGTACCAGCCTCCACCACTTCCTCAGGCAGTTTATTCCATACAGGCCCCACCGTCTCCATGAAAAAGTTGCCCCTTAGCTTTCTTTTATATCTTTCCCCTATCACCCTAAACTATGCCCTCCAGTTCTGGCCTCCCTCATCCCAGGGAAAAGACCTTGTCTATTTATCCCATCCATGCCCCTCGTGATTTTATAAACCTCTATGAGGTCCATCCTCCGACACTCCGGCACTCCAGGGAAATAGCCTATTCAGCCTCTCCCTATAGCTCAAACTCTCCACCTCTGGCAACATCCTTGTAAATCTTTTCTGAATCCTTTCTAGTTTCATAATATCCTTCCTAAAAGAGGGAGACCAGAATTGCACACAATATTCCAAAAGTGGCTTAACCAGAAAACATTCTCACAATCTGTCCTGTCAATGCATCTCTTAAATTTGTATTCCTTTTTCAGATCTCCCCTCAGCCTCCTCCACCACAAGGATAACAAACTCAACCTGTCCAGTCTCTCCTTGTAACTGAGATTTTCCATCCCAGGCAATATCAAGGTGAATCCCTTTGCAATCTCTCCAGTGTAATTACATCCTTCTGATTGTATGGTAACCAGAACTGCACACATTATTCCATCAGTATTTGTAACACAAGTTCCTTGCTCCTATGTTCTATACCCTGGCCAATAAAGGCAAGCATCCCGTATGCCTTTTTCACTACCCTGTCTACCTGTGCTGATACCTTCAGGGATTTATGAACTTGTACGCCAAGGTCCCTTTGTTCCTCAGTACCTCCTAGGGACATTCCCTGAACTGCTTTCAGTGCAAGTATATCCTTCCTTAAGTAAGGTGACCAAAGTTATACACAGCCCTCTCATAGTATTCCAAATGACAAGATTCAAAATTGCTCTCTTAGCAAAAATGAGTAACATATTGTCAACCTTTCTGCTTAATTAACAACCTGCTGTTGCAATTGCAGGAAGGTTGCAATTTTGAATTGTGCAATCACTGATTTTATTGCATCAGGTTGTTTATTAAATAAGTAAATTAAATCCTTGGTGATATCATTAAAAGTGGAATTTCCTCTTGCGTGAGGATGTGATCAGGCCCCCTGGGTCTGAATTCTGTGGAGTTTAGAAGAATGAGAGATGTTCCCATTGAAACATCAATCAATTCTTACAGGGCTCATTGATCAGCTCAATGCAAAGTGGATGTTTCCCATGGCTGTGAGGGAGTCTTCAACTGGGAACACAGTTTCAGAATAAGAGCGAGGCCTTTTAGAACTGAGATGAAGAGGAATCTCTTCACTCAGTTTATAGTGAAAATTACAATTTCTGTACCCCAGAGGGCTGTTGAGGCACAGTCACTGAGAATGTTCAAAACAGAGTTGGATAGATTTTCAGATTTTAAAAAATCAAGGGAAATTAGATAGTATGGAGAAATGGTTTTGTGATCAAGATTGGCCATGATCAAGTAGATGACAGAGCTGGATTGATGGGCTGAATGGCCTGCTCACGTACCCATTCCCTATGCCCTATGTGATGCTCACACAGTTAAGCATTCTGCAAACATTCACCAACTTGTTCTAGGCATGAAATTAAGCTATTGACCAGAGGGCAGACAAGCAGGAGGCTGGAACAACACAGCAAGCCAGGCAGCATCAGGAGGTGGAGGAGTCAACATTTTGGGTGTAACCTTCCTTCAGGACTCTCCTAGTTCTGAAGAAGGGTTATACCAGAAACATTGACTTCTCCACCTCCTGATGTTGCCTGGCTTTCTGTGTTCTTCCAGCCTCCTGCTTAACTGCCTTGGATTCCAGCATCTGCATTTTTATTGTCTCGATTGACCATAGGGTAGCCATCGCCCATTGTAAAGGGTTTTAAAATCCATTTGACTCCACCTCTTAATCCTGCAGTGATTGTTTTGTATTTCCAACAACTTTTGAAATGTAATTTGTTTTTAACACCCAGGGCTAAGATGCGTGAGGCTGGTAGACGTGGGAAAGAACTTGAAGAAAACACATTGTTTTTGGTGACATCCCACTGTGCAGCTTTGAAGCTGTATCAGGAAGGACTGAACATTAACTGTTCTGCCATAAGAGCACTGGGAAATCCAGCTTGTGGTGTTTATCTTCATCGGCACATTGATGTCCTACTGCGGTACCACCAGCAAAACAATCTGCTCACAGAAACAATTGTGTTTTTCAAGGTGAGAGAATGGATTTTAACCAGATTCTTGGTGGTCAGTGTTTCAATTCCACTGTGATATTAAGATTCACAATATCTGACTTTATTTAGAAACTAAGAAATTTCTCTTTTTCTCAATCACAACCTTCCATATTTCTACTCTCACTTGCTCTTTGTGACCATCCATCAGCACAGCTTTCCAGGTGAGCTCTGACTTTGTTGAAAACCTCCTGTACTGCTCACCTCATTAGAACGGCTGTCTTTTAAACTCAGTTCAAAGCCAACTCCTTTCAACGTGCTTCTGTTCCAGGGAGCCAAGCAGGTTTAGGAGTGTTCACATCATAGAGATGTACAGCATGGAAACTGACCCTTCGGTCCAACCCATCCATGCCAACCAGACATCCCAACCCAATCTAGTCCCACCTGCCTGTACACGGCCCATATCCCTCCAAACCCTTCCTATTTATATACCCATCCAAATGCCTCTTAAATGTTGCAATTGTACAAGCCTCCACCACTTCCTCTGGCAGCTCATTCCATATATGTACTATCCTCTGTGTGAAAAAGTTGCCCCGTAGGTCTTTTTTATATCTTTCCCCTCTCATCCTAAACCTATGCCCTCTAGTTCTGAACTCCCCAATTCCAAGGAAAAGACTTTGCCTATTTACCCTATCCATGCCCCTCATAATTTTGTAAACCTCTATAAGGTTACCCCTCAGTCTCCGACACTCCAGGGAAAACAGCCCCAGCCTGTTCAGCTTCTCCCTATAGCTCAAATTCTCCAACCCTGGCAACATCCTTGTATATCTTTCCTGAATCCTTTCAAGTTTCAATATAGGTGGTGACATCTTGCAAAATGTCCAGATCACAGAGGAGGAAGTGCTGGATGTCTTGAAACGGGTAAAAGTGGATAAATCCCCAGGACCTGATCAGGTGTACCTTAGAACTCTGTGGGAAGCTAGAGAAGTGATTGCTGGGCCTCTTGCTGAGATATTTGTATCATCGATAGTCACAGCTGATGTTTAATGGGGCTTTGCTCAAGCAGGCCAGCCAATGCATCTACTTCGTCCAATATAGCATGTCCCTAATTTGAGTGCTTGTCAATACAAGATAACAATAAGTTCACCACAAATTGCAGGAGAAATGCCTTTACCAGGAGTAGTGGGGATCGGGAACTTGCCTTCATGCAGCGTGGCTGAGATAGATATCACAGATGTAGGAGAAAGTGAGGACTGCAGATGCTGGAGATTAGAGCTGAGAAATGTGTTGCTGGAAAAGCGCAGCAGGTCAGGCAGCATCCAAGGAACCCGATGATGCCCGAAACGTCGATTCTCCTGTTCCTTGGATGCTGCCTGATCTGCTGCGCTTTTCCAGCAACACATTTTCAGCTCATCGCCGATGTAGGAGCAAGTTAATGCAGGTGCTAGAATCTGTACTGAAAACAGCAAAGGCTGGAGTTCACAGCAGGTAAGACAGCAATCATGGAGAGAGAGCAAGTTACTGTTTTGAGTCTAGATGCCTCTTCATCAGCGCTGATGTGAAGTGTGGACAGGGCAGCATTTATATCATGGAGGGGTGGAGAGTACTGGGGGAGAAAGGGTGTTGATAGAGCGGATTAAGTGATCAGAATGTGAGGATGGCAGAACAATGATGTGTCCAACTGCTAGACTAGAAAGAACAGACAGTCCCACTGCGGGAGCGTGGATGTGGTGACAGAGAGTGTAACAAGTAAAGTTAAATGAAAGGGAAGGAATGCGAGTGTTTTCCCAATCTAAAGATGTTGAACTCAATATTAAGTCCAGAAGGTTGTAAAGTGCCAAGACTGAAAATGAGATGTTCTGCAAAATGGTCATCCAGTCTGGGTTCAGTTTCTCCAATGTAGAGTAGGCCACATTGGGTACAGTGAATGCAATAGACCAGATTGGAGGAGGTACAGATGAAATGCTGTCTCACCTGGAAAGCCTGTTTAGGCCCTTGGATGGTGAGCAGGGAGGAGGGGGAAGGATCAGGTGTTGTGATTTCCCGATTTAATCATGGGATATTTTGTGTCCATCTGTGAGAGCAATCTAGTCCATTGTTAAACATCTTGCCTGGAAGTCGACACCTCTGACACTGCAGTGCTCCCTCTGTGCTGCAGTGAAATGCCAACCTGGATCTTCTCGTGACTCCGAAGAGGGACCTGAATTTACAACCAATGTTTCAGATACAACTGGCTTTGGGGCAGGGGAGAATTATGTTTGCTGTTGCGTGTATCTTGAAAATAGAAATCAGTGAGCAGTTTTACACAAACTAACTTTTGAAAATGCCCTCCTGATTTTGAAGGTGCTATTGGGAAAAGTGAGGACAATTCCACCCTGCATGAGAAAGGGAAAGGCCGATGTGAACCCTACAGCAAAGTTTGACTGTCACATGTCCCAAATTCCACCCAGCCTCAAGGAGTCAATTGAAATGCAGATCATTAACTCAGCGGTAAGTTCTGGCTTCTAAACCCATTTAACTCCGCAGTGAGTAACTTGCTTATCTCACACTCATTTCAAACACATTAAAATGTAGAGTTTAGCACCAGATTCAGAAATAACAAGTGTCCCACTATAACAGTGTCATTAAATGGTGCCAAAAGTATATCTAACCATTGGCAGGCTAACATTTCAACCTCCTGTACAAGTTCTAATAAGGCATAGGCGTCATCACTTGTATATTCACAATATCACAGTGACAGTCTCAAAAGCTTCAACTAGATGAATCAGAGATGACAGACCTTGCTGATTCTCTTTGTTTAGTCACCCTGGGTAAGTGTGAGTTGCGCTGAGTTTTTTGGCAGGGTAAAATCTCGAGAGATTTCTCACCATATCTTACCAAAACTTGCCTCATTAACTATGCACTGTGCCCTGATGGGATCCCTCATGTCCAATTCTAGACCCATCTTAACACACCTGTCCCCAGAAAAACTCACCACCCAGCTCTGACATGGATAGGGAGAGCTTCCTCCCCCCCTGGTGACCTCCTCTGAAGATTGCTCCTGTTCTCCAGATCCTCAGTGTCCATTGCATCAGGGTCCATGACGCTAGAATGATGAGGCACACTTTGTCTGGACTGTACTGGAGCGCATCCTCCAGACCATTCCAAGCAGTGGAACCACAGATTCAGCAGCCCCATTGTCTGCTCCTGGTCACGGGCTGGGCATCAACTTGGTGAAGCTGCCACACTGACTGAGCGATCAGTACATTACATCAAAAAGGGAAGGGATTGCTGCTCTCTGACCCGCTTCCCATCCCAGACATGAATCAACTGTGAAATGTATCATTGACAGTGAACTGCCCTGAATTCATACTTTCATGACATATGATGTAGTGATATACATGCTGCACGTGCCTCTGCTTCCCACCCCCTTGACTCTACCCAACAATAACCCCTTTTGATGGTGATCCCAATTAAGCTCTATGGGTCACTCTTACCTCCTTCTTAGCAATCAACTAATAAACCCACAGGACTGTATTTAACCCAGACTTCTGACCTACTTCAACAAGCAACCAGAGATATGACTGACCAGACTCCTGACTGCTCTCTTTGCAGTTCCCTTACTGACAATATGTGATTCCCTGACAGCCCGACAGGAGTGGCCACTGACAATCCCGAGGACTGTAGTCAGACAGATGCTCTGCCCATGCCCAGCCTGAGCGAGCGACTGACCCTTGACTGTGTATGGATTGCTCCCACAGCTGATGGCCCCTGAAAGCCAGTGGCTGACCGTACTGAGGACTTGCCCCCACCCACTCCCCAACATGGCCATGTGATTGAATAAATGAGCAGTCCACTTGCTGCACAAGAAACTGGCACCTGCTGTCAGTGTTAGATTGATATCTCGCTGTGCCATCCAAAATGCAGAGTCCAAATAACCAGCATGACAGTTTGCTCGTGCAAAACAGTACATCAATATGGCAATATTAATAGCATATTGGAACTTCAGTCAGAGCCAAAGGCTAACAGGCAGGGAAAGGCAAGCAACAGATGCTTCCAGCACGCAGGTTAGCTCAAGGTGAATGTACGCTAAGGGGGCGAGTGAGTAGCCCTGAGATGCAGCGTGGCCCAGTCCATGGTCTGAGTGCCTGTCCTTGACTGCAGAGTGTCCTTGCTGCAGCCTTTCAATGCTAGTTTCCGGTCTACCCTGCAAAGACAGTCTGTAATTCCCAAACACCCTGCTTACTCTCTGCACCTAATCTTCAATGACTTACAACACAAACATTGTTACACTGACAGCTCCTCCCTTAAGAAATGGCGACATCCCTTAAGATCTTCCCAGTTATTGGCACAATGAGGGAATTCTATTGTTGAAGCAATGGATTCATTAACGTTCCTGTTATTTTATACACTGCCCTTAGGTGTACTTGTATGAGTTTGATGCGTTCTGTGAGACGATGGAATATCCGAGGCAATGCCTGCCTTATGCCCTTGTTACAGTGAGGTCCACAGGTCACAAGGTGAAGACTGCTATGGCACCTTTGCGGTTTGGTTCTGCTACAAGAAACCCTTCACTGCACGGTAAGACAATGCATCGGGTCCAAAGCCCCTTTGCCTAGCTGTTCTGGCTTAATCCTGCGCCACCACTGGCCTCTGCCCTGACCCTATGGAAGCATGTGGGATCAGCTTGGTAAATGATTTTTGGCACCTTTACCATGTGGTCACTCACAGAACGAAGGTGGTGGAAGTGGCACTGGTTTGACCAAACCAAGTGCCAGGCCACTGGCACCTAATGTGATTTTTTTTTGTTGTGGGACACAGCTGAGATTTGCCAGAAATGATAAAAAGAGCTAAAGGTTTAAATAAGCAGGTCGTATTGACTTGTCTCCAATCCCATAGCACTTAGAAGGATGAAGGAGATCTAATCAGATGTGAAAGGAATGCAGCTGTATTACATACAGAGAAACCAGTTCCTCTGGTGGAGGAGCTCAAAGCAAGGAGATACAACCTTGAAACTGGAGTTGGAGCATTTAGGAGTGAAATCAAGAAGCACTTTTTCACAAAATTAGTGGTGGCTATTTTTGATTTTCTCCTCTAGAAGGCTGCAATTATCAGGAAGAATTGGAACTTTCAAGACTAAAATCAATGGGATTTTTGGGGCTAACGGTATGCAGCAGCTAACCAGAAACATAGGAATGGGAGCAAACCATTCAGCCCATCAAGCTTGCCCCACCATTCAAGACAATCATGCCAGATCAAACACTTCCATGCCCTTTGCTCACCCAACTTCATAACCCTGTATCCCATTGGTAAACCGAAATCTATTCATCTCTACCTCAAACAGACTCAAAGAATGTTTAGAGACCTGTGGGATAAAGAATAGAGCTGATCCCAACTCATAATCTGATTGAATGTTGGGAAAGACTAGAGATGTTTAATGGACTCTTTCTGTCCCTTGACCCAAATTGCCCCCTTTAAGAGGCAGGGCTCAGTGTGTCTGAAATAACCAGAGGTTTGCCAGGTATCCAGGCTAGTACACTAACTTACATGTTTAGGTAGGCCACACTTTTACTGTATTCTTTGACAGGTCAGTGGTGAAGTTAACCTGGGGGCACAACACAAGAGCTAACTTGCAGGCTGGTGAATTCGATATTTCACCCCTCCCCTTCCTCTCCTGAAGTCATTGATCTTTGGGTATGGATCACCATAGCTGACCTAAAACTTATTCTTAATGGATAGCAGCTAGGGTTGACCAGCTGTCCTGGCCAGCTGCTGCATTTTGAAGACATTTTCCTTCTTTCCCATTCTCAAATGGAATTCCCACACCTATGCACATTAAACCAGCACGACTGATAAAACAGGAAGGCCAGCAGTTCTTCCCTTCTCTGTAGCAATGCTTCTGAAGTCAACTATAGTGGTAGCATGGTGGCTCAGTGGTTAGCACTGCTACCTCACAATGCTAGGGACCTGGGTTCAATTCCTGGCTTAGGCCATTGTCTGTGTGGAGTTTACACATTCTCCCTGTGTCTCTGTGGATTTCCTCCCAAATTCCAAAGATGTGAAGGTCAGCTGTGCTAAATTGCCCATAGTGTTGGGTGCATTAGTCAGGGGTAAATGTAGGGGAATGAATCTGGGTGGGTTACTCTTTGGAGGGTTGGCGTGGACTTGTTGGGCTGAATGGCCTGTTTCCCCACTATAGGGAATCGAATCTAGTACCATTATAATCATTTAGCATACTGAGATCAGTTGCTACAGCCCCAGAGCCAGGATCAATATTAACATAATAAGATTAAGCAGGAGGAAGGGATTTTCCAGTGTATCTCAATAGCTGCATAGTTTTATTGATTTGTTTTGTACAGATGTCCCAAGGATACAGACATTTATCTGGATGTGTCATTAGGCTGTGATCCTGGCCCTTACACCATCCGGGGTTGTAACGTCTGGAACTGAGTTTACTGAGGGAGATGGAGAATAATTGAGAAGGCTCTCAGTTCATCTCGTTTAGGGTATCTTTCTTGCTGCACACAGCAGAAGGCCTGGTGATAGCATGTGGGCTTGATTTTTTTTTATATTCATTCACAGAATGTGGGTGTCACCAGCTAGGCTAGCATTTATATCCCATCCCTGATTGTCCCGAGGACAGTTATGATTCAACAACACTGCTGTGGGTTCAATGTCATATGTAGGTCAGGGCAGGTAAAGATGGCAGATTTGTGGGAACGACAGAGACTCACGGTTGGTATGTTGCTTCCCAGGTGCCAGGGTTTGTGATGTCTCTGATTGTATCTTTGGGATCCTTGAGGGGGAGGAGAAGCAGCCTAAAGCCCTGAGCACCAATGACATTGGTAGGAAGAAAGGTGGGGATCTAAGGCAGAAATTCAGGGAGTTAGGGTGGAAGCTTAGAGCCAGACCAAACAGAGTTGTTTTCTCTGGTTTGACGACTGTGCCACGTGCTTGTGAAGCGAGGAAAGGCAGGGAGCGGAGCTGAACATATGGTTGCAGGGATGGTGCAGGAGGGAGGGTTTTCAATTCTTAGATAATTGGAGTTCTTTCTGGGGAAGGTGGGACCTCTACAAAGAGCTTGGTCTTCACCTGAACCAGTGGGGTACCAGTATCCTGGTGGGGAGATTTGCTAATGCTCTTCATGGGGGGTGGGGCGGGGTATTAAACTAATGCTGCGGGGGGTGGGAACCTGTAGTTCCAGTGTATAGGAGGTTGAGGGTAGTGAGGTCAGGGATAGGTTTACAAGGTTGCAACAGGGCACCAACAATCAGGATGTTGGTTTGAAATGTGTGTACTTCAATGCCAGGAGAATGTGGAATGAGGTGAGTGAACTTGCAGCATGGGTTGGTGCAGGCCATTTCAGAGACAGGCTGGAGGAGGGACAGGAATGGTTGCTGCATATTCCGGGATTTAGATGTTTCAGCAGGAACAGAGAAGATGGTAAAGGGGTGGGGGGGCAGTATGGCATTGTTAATCAAGGGTAGTAATATAGCAGCTGAGATAATGTTTGAGGACTCATCCACTGAGGTAGTTTGAAGTGAGGTTAGAAACAGGAAAGGAGAGGTCACCCTGTTGGTGACCTCTGAATTGTTCCAGGGACATAGAGGAAAGGGTAGCAAAGATGATTTTTGATAGTAGCGAGAGTAACAAGTTAGTTGTTATGGGGGACTTTAACTTCCCCAATTTTGACTGGGAATACTATAGTTCAAGTAGTTTAGATGGGTCAGTTTTTGTTCAATGTGTGCAGGAGGGTTTTCTGACACAATGTAACCCTAAGGCTTACTATAGGTGTATCAGGAATAAAGGAATGACTTGAGTAAGATTAGGGCCAATCAAAGATTGTAGTGGAAGGTTGTGCATGGAATCTGAGGACATAGGGGAAGCGCTTAATGAATACTTTTCATCAGTATTCACATTGGAAAAGGGCAATGTTAGTGAGAATACGAAGATACAGGCTACAAGATTATATGGGATTGAGGTTGACAAGGAGGAAGCTTTAGCAAGTTTGGAAAATCTGAAAATAGATAAGACCCCTGGACCAGATGGAATTTATCCTTGGATTCTCTGGGAAGCCAGGGAAGAGATTGCAGAGCCTTTGGCTTCGATTTTTATGTCATCATTGTCAACAAGAGTAGTGCCAGAATACTGGAGGATTGCAAATGTTGCTCCCTTGTTTAAGAAGGGGAGCTGGGACAACCCTGGTAATTATAGGCCAGTGAGCCTTACTTCGGTTTTGGAAAAGGTTATAAGAAATAGGAATTATAATCATCTGCAAAGGAATAATTTGATTAGGAATAGTCAACACGGCTTTGTAAAGGGTAGGTCGTGCCTCACAAACTTATTGAGTTCTTCGAGAAGGTAACAAAACAGGTGGATGAAGGTAAAGCAGTTGTTGTGGTGTAAATGGACTTCAGTAAGGCGCTTGATAAGGTTCCACACAGTAGGCTATTGCACAAAATACGGAGTTTTGGGATTGAAGGTGATTTAGCAGTTTCGATCAGAAATTGACTAGCTGCAAGAAGACAGAGGGTAGTGGTTGATGGGAAATGTTCATCCTGGAGCTCAAATACCAGTGGTGTGCTGCAAGGATCTGTTTTGGGGCCACTGCTGTTGGTCATTTTTATAAATAGTCTGGATGTGGGCAGAAAATGTTTCAGCTGTACAAGGCACTGGTAAGGACGCACATGGAGTATTGCGTGCAGTTCTGGTCACTGCATTATAGGAAAGATGTGGAAGCTTTGAAAAGGGCTCAGAGGAGATTTACTCGGATGTTGCCTGGGAAGGAAGGAAGGTCTTACGAGGAAAGGCTGAGGGAACTGAGGTTGTTTTTGTTGGAGAGAAAAAGGTTGAGAGGTGACTTAATTGAGATGTATAAGATAATTAGAGGGTTAGATAGGGTGGACAATGATCCATTGCATCTCTCACCTCCTTTGTCTTGGCATGTCAATCTTTTGAAGATCAGCCAAGACTCCGGGGTCCCACTCCTAAAGGTATTTTGTTAGGAAGTGGTCTGAGGCATCTTCCACACCCATTGCCCTCTGCCCACGATCCCAGAGCATCAAAGCAACTCTGCAGAACTCCCCAGTTGAAGGCCAGGATTCAGATATTCATCCTGTTTCCTCGCTGTTTCTCTGCACTTCCCGCAGGGCTACAATCAGATTAATCCCAAACATCCAAGCAACTTGGGGCCCTGTTAGAAATAGTAATCATAATAGTTATTGTTATGGAATAAGAACATAACCATGACATCTAAATTAATATCAACTTTATTTCTTCCATTCTTCCAACCATAACATTCCTAGCAGAGATGTCCAAACTGAAGAGATGTACAGTTGCCCAAAGACTTGGCAGAGGAAGGAATGCCACAGTTGTGTACCAGCATTTTGGTGAAAAGGAAGTCACTTCTGGTCCCCCAGTTCCATCCTCTCCTGGTAATAGTGTTGGCAAAATGGTGGAGAGAACGACTCACCAAGATCCAAGGCTGCTGAAGAGGCACAGCTGTCCAGAGGAGGGAAGGGAAAGTTTAGTCTCCAAGGAGGTTTCGCCATCTATCGAACTCAGTGACAGTATTGACACCCTAAAGAAAACTCCCTGCTTCCTCAAAGCACATTCTTCCACATTTGCCCAGCCAGGGAGTGAGAGTGTAGCCAGGTCTCAAGGCGGGTATGGAACTGTACAAGAACAAGTACGGGGTCAGGAGCCACAGGACGTAACGGCCAAGCGTGAGGGGACTGTGCCTTTTGGAGTGCCACTGCCAGTCACAGGGGCAGCCAGCGGTGGCTCCCAGCCTACCCCAGATGTTTCTGAAGCTGCTCAGCACCACGAGCAAACCAAAGCCAAGCCAGGCAGGGGGCTCACTTTGCTAACCGGATTAGAGGTGAAAATGGACTCGGGTATACAAAGAAGTGACATTCCAGACAAGACATGCGTGGCTGAACCCTTTTTCGAAGACATCAAGTTGTACGAAAGTGAGGTGAAGAAAAAGTTGCAAAAGTATTCAGCGTTTCTCGTGCTGTGTGACAAAGAGAGACTGTCAAGGATTCAATCACTGAAGAAGCTGAGCAGTACAGACAGAAAAGCCTTCTACTGCAGACTTAAAAAATACGATAAGTATTACAAAAGATACCAGAGTGAACTCGGCCTTAACAAATGCTGTGGTGCCATTGCGCCTAAAACTCGTGATGTGAAGTATCCATTTGGCTTGCCTTGTTCTGCCGGACAAACTGCCCAGCTTTGCCTGTGTGCTTCAACACTTGGGGGTAGTTCATCCAGCTGCAGCACTAAACTGGCCTTTAGTACAACCACTTGTTGTCTGTCAGAGTCCAAGGAAAGCCAGCAAGCTAGAACCACATTATCTGATTCGAAAGTGATGAGTGATAAATCTAACTCCACTGCAGCAGTGAACAGTCTTGATGACAAAGGTGTTGAGAGTGGGATCTTGCACATAACAGAAGTCATGAATACAGAAACATCTGTCAAGACTGAGAAAAGTATTCCTGAGTCTGGCGAGACAGCTGGAGAGCTGAAGGGACAGCTGCAGAGCTTTCTTGGAAATAAAGAGACAAGTGTATTCGAAGATGCATCAGTGATCACTGAGGCTCAGATGCAGAAAGCTTCTCCTTCTGCAACCTCCAATGCAGTTACAGACAATCAGCTTGACCTCTGCAACACTGTTGATCACTCTTCCAATCAAAGTGTGTTAACTGTGGCGATTGCACATAGTTATGAGGTGCCTGCAATCATGGACATCTCTGAAGCAAGCAGAAACGTGGGGTTGAATGAAGAAGTGGTGGAATTGCAGAGCTGCTGGGAGAATGATGAGACCAGTGAAGCTAAGGATGGATTGTTTCAACTGGAAGAAGTACAAGTGTCTACTGCCTCAAGTGAAGGTAAAGATGAAGCAAGTGATTACCTATCAAATGTGGAGCCTTTGCTCGATTTCTTAGCAGCACGGATTGAATGGGAAAATCTGTTTGAAAAGTCAAATGAGAACAAGTTGACAGTAAGTCCAGAATCAGACAGATCTGCCAAGAACTCTAGATGCCATTCTCCACCTCGAACTGTAACTAAACCTGGTCACCTGACTCTTCATTGTTCAGGGTTTGCAGATGGTGACAATAAAAGCACCCAACAGAGTTCAGCATCATTCCGTGAAAACTTATCAACCTCAGACAGTCGAGCAGTGATTCCTAACCTGCGGATAACACTAAGCAATGAACTTAATGCAGTATCTGATCAGCATCTTACACTGACAGAGCCACCTGTGAGATATGAGACCAGTTCAGAATACTGCAGTGAACATGGCCCTGAGTCCAAAAACAGGACTGCAACCAAAACTGAGAGATGTTCAACAGCAATTGGGAAAGACTCTGAAGGCAGTTTGGTTGGAAAAACTATTCAACCTGCAGGTGTAGCAGAAAGTGTAAGTTTGGAAAATTCATTGCAGACGGACTACAAAGAATTGAACCAGGTTTTCACAAATGCAGAAGGTGATGCACAGGGACTGTTATTTAAAATTGGTATGCATCATACGTCAGATGAAGCATCAAGCAGTGCACCTCCCCTTCCTGGCAACAACTGCGAGCAGGGAGACTTGCTCTGTATGCTGCCATGGTATAAGGAACCTTCAGGCAGTGAACGAATTAGTGTTCCTCAGAGTGCAAAGAGTCACCGTTGCAAAGCCACAGCAAAGTATGTTGGACAGTTGGCAAACACCCACTGCAATGAGAAGGTCACTGTGTCTGACCATGCAGAGAGATCAGCAGAGGCAAAGTCTCTAAATGAATCCCATTTTACAGGGGGCATTCACCAAGTCAATATCATGAGACACACTAAATCAGCAGGTGATGACCCCTGTGAAGAAATTCTGCTGGAGAATAAGAGTATGAAAAAATTAGCATTGAAACCACAAGGCAAGGATATGAAAGAACTGAAACATAGCTCAAAGAGAGTGAGTTGCTTAAAAGGGGAGTCTCAAGTTGCCTCAAACTGCAGTGTTTCTTCAGACCTTCAGCATATACATGGTGAATCTGACATAAACAAAGTAAACGGGCAAGACAACAGAAATGATAGAGGAGGAACAGATAACAGAATGACTGTCCATAAAGGAGTTCCAAAGCTTGGGAATAAGCAACGCAAAGATAATAAACAGGACAGCTCAGTTCATCTTACTGGGAAAATCAAGGGCACATTAGGTCCTAAGGATAATGTTCAGAAACAAGGGCTCCCAACCAATAAGAACCTGGCTCTGGCTCACACAGGAATAGCTGTAAAATGTGCTCCACGTGTGGAAACGTGTTTAAAAGAAGGCAACAAAGACAAAGTCCAAAGGAGTGACAGTAGTACTGCTAATGTTACTCCTCTGTATGAAAGACATATTGGTGCTGTTATCAGTTGCAAAAAGCAAATTGCACAAGTGGCAAGTATTCTGTCAAGTGAAGCCTCCCTATGCAAAAGCAACCGATTGTCCAAGTTACTTACGAAAGCAGTGACGAATCTAAACAAGGCTTATGCAAGAGTTAAAAAGTCTTCGGAAATTGTGAAAAGTATTGCTGTGGGGGTGAGCCAGAATTCACTGCCAAGTTCCTACCAGAGTGACCACAATGCTCTTTGGGGAAGCAGTGATGTAGATGGTCAAGGATATCCCAAAAAACATCCATATCGATCTGTAGGAGAAACTATCCCCAAAAATAGTGAACTCAACAAACAAAAACAAGCAAAGAGCCTATGCAGACTGCACAAGCATTGTCAATGGCTTTATAAAAGTGGGCCAAATGCAAATTTCAAAAGACAGACAAATAGGACTGAGCAAATCCCATGCTTTCAGAAGGCCAACAGATCAGCTGATTTGGAACTGGCCACCATACGAAGCACAGCAGATGTATCAAATTCAACAGAGTTTCAAAACACCATGAAGAAAATCCAGCCCTGTTGTCTCATCTTGCGAGGAGATCGTGCACAAATCCCAGGTTCAAATCTGAATCATTCCCAAGAATTTAAGCCTTGCAAAGTGAATCTTTCCATTAAAGTAGTTGAAAAGTCTGAACCACCTATTGTTGACTCTCAGGCTAAATCCACGTCAGCTAACTCACCAGCTGATCACCGTTTGGTGAGTTCTGAAATGATGGCATTCCCATCAGAATCAAAACCAATGAAATCCGCATGTAACTCCAAATTTGAGGAATCCCAGTTGGAATTGCCTATCACCTGCCAAGAGGATAAATTCTTTGTTCAGGAAGAAGCCAAGACGGAAGCTATAATGGAACTTCCAGTTGACTCTTTGATAGTAAATTATTGCCCTGAGTCTCGAATGGTGGAATTCCTTAGCAACTCACAAAAAGTGAAAATTCCTTTTGCTTCCCAAACTGTGGAGATTCTGGCTGAAAGTCCGCAAACAAAATCTCCTGTGGAACTGCAAGGAACAGAGACTCAGCTTGAAAATTGCCAGCTGCCACCTCAGTGTGAATTCAAAGCAGTAAAGTTATCAGTCAAGGAACAAACAACTGACTGTAAACGTGACGGATCAGGATTGATAATTCCTGGCGGGTCTCAAAGTTTGGATCATCCAGCTCCTTTCAAGATGGGTAAATGGCCTACATGGGCTGGTGTAGTTAACCCCCATGAGATGGAATTGCAGAGTGACTCCTCTGAGAGAGCGACTTTAGTTGGCACAAAACCAGAAGGTCCTTTTCAAAGTGTTGAGACAGAATGCCCCATTAAATCTTTCTCTGCAGAATCTCAACCAGAACAGCTCACTGAGTTGTGCCAAAGTATGGACAATGCTATTGCTTTGCAAACAACAGTGACTGGACTGGAGCATCATGTACCTACGTCTCGTGTTGAAGTAACCAGTTGCCAAGTCAACGTTGCAAAGTATAATTTTCCACTTGAATTCAATGCAGTGTCACAAAGTGAAAACAAAGTCCCGAGCAGTGAAAGTGCAGGAACAAGCCTGGAATGTCCTGCTCTACAGCAGGTTAGCAAATCTTCTGTGCCTTGCAATATCACGCAGCCCACCGCTGATTCCCAAATGGATATTAGCCACATGGAATCCCGAACACTAGCTTTCCATGATGGACCCAAAGTGGTAAAATTCCGAGAAAGAGATTCGGGAATTGAATCTAAAGATGAGGATTCTCCCGAAATGGAGAGGGAGGAGGGAGAAATAGCTTCAGATAATGAATCTGCAATGAAGGAAAGTAGTCAGGTTGCAGTCAGTCAGAAGGCAGCCAGTGATAAAGTTCAGGCTGCTCTAATGGAAAGGGGCTGTAAGAACCATCTGCCACAAAATGTGAGAGAAATGCAGATATCTGGAAGTCTTGTAGCTATGATATCTGAGATTTTACACCAAGCTGATAGCACATCTCTACTGGACAATCTAGAAAAGTTGAAACTGTACTGTGAGAAAATGCTCCCCCGATTTGTTTCAAGCTTTGAACTCTCCCAGGGCGTGTCCTTTGCAGAGACCTTCGTTTGTAGGGACTGGTTTCTACGTAATAGTGAGCGGAACATTATCAAGGCCGTGCAATTAAAGCCAAGTGCTCTGGATTCCTATGTGGAGCTCCAGATGATGATGGAAACAGTGCAGTTCTTAGAAAATAAGATTAGTTTTCTGAGAGGTCTTCCAACATTTCGAAACTTGCTGTGGTACGATGAGAGTTTATACAGTGACTTACTGGCCAAAAACGTGGGCTACCAGCAGCAGTCTACCTTGTATCCTTCGTTCCAAACAAGAATCCAGAATAATTGTTATGAAGCACTGAGAGACCATCAGGCTCAGGTTCTGAAATCCTGCCAAACAGATATTAAAGGGCAAAATGCTTATTATGTCTACCTCAAGAACAGACGAGAATTGGAAGAATGCTCAGCAGTAATGCAGAACATCTCTGACTGTTGTTACTTCTGTCTTTCTATCCCAGTAATATCTAGTATTAACTACGGGGACAATCTGGAGAGCTTGGAAGTCCTGCGCAAAAACGTTTGGACACTGATAGACAGATATACCAGACTACCTGAAGGCCAGCGGGATATGGCTAAATTGGTCCATTTGTGGATCATTATTGACTTTGTCAATGCAAAAACCCGCACCATCCACAGCTGCCCACCTGTGAATGAAGAACTCTGGTGGTTTGGACTCGAACATTTGCAGTTCAATGCTGCCAAGATGCTTGTTTGGGAGAAAAGAGTAAAATGTGAACAAGTAAACAATGGTTTGACCCAAATCGGAGAGGGCAACATTCAGAAAACTAAGTTGAAAGAGCTCATCGGGAAGTTGAACAGAGAAGCATTGTGCATGTTGTACAACCGATACAACAGCTTGGCGTCAGAGAGAATGTGGGGCGGTAGCAGCGAGCAGACAGATTCATTGTGCAGTGGCAAAATACTCCCGCGGAATGACCAGGCCATGGCCCTCCGAGCAGCAGAGGGTCCCCTTCCAGGGCACCAAGTACCCAGATTTGGCAACGGTCACAAAAATTGCTTCCGTTCCCTTTCAGACCAATTTAATTCTGTCGGGAAAATTCTTGAGAATTCGCGGGCTGCCCACAAGGAGGAACTGGAGCAGCTCCTGGTCAAATGTGAAAATCAACTGGAGCCACTGAAGACACTTTTCCAAGTATTGCAGGATGTTGAAGTAGAGAAAGTCCTGCTGACAGAAGCCAGTTTTTCAGCTGGGCTTATTTCTCATGATACAAGCCCTGTTCTCCTGAAGCCTAAAGCTGTGGAGGTCTACATTGAGCTGATCATGATGTATGAGACAGTTCACTATCTGAGAAACCTGATGTCATACCGGCTAAGCCAAGCAACATATAGAGGGATGCTATGGTTTGACCCAGCCTTACTTCCTGAACTGCTTCACAATCAACAAGACACCTCCATCTTCTCCTTGTTCCGTGAGAAATACCTGCATGATCCAGGTGAAGCACTCAAGCACACAATTTCGACACTACAACGAGAACTGGATTTAATCTTTGAGTATAGGCAAAATACCAACTATACCTATGCAGTTCAACTTCTGTCAAGGGAGCTGTCTGAAATAGTTTCTGTTAAGCAGTACATACAGCAGCATGACGTTGGTGTGAAAACATATGTGAACGCTGTGCCTTACGCAGCATCGATTAACTACGGCTTCACTGAATCAGACTTGATGCATAATTACAGGCAATTGGTGTTAGTTCTGGAGAAGCTAGTCAAGGAGCCCAAGAAAGATCTGGGGAAGATGGCACATGTTATGGAAGTGATGAAGAGCATTGTGGACATGAGACAGGTAACGGCTGAGAGCAGCAGCTCCACCCTTCACATTCTCACCCACCAGATGCGACAAAACAGCATTAAAAGGAAGCTGATTCAGGAAAAGTTTGGGAGGAGCACAGATGGTGCTGCCAAGGTTCAGTGGAGTATGTGTGCAGACATCATCACGGGTTACAAGGAGCACAGTGCCCCGTTGGTTAACATGAGAAAACGACATATCTGTGACTGTCCGTTATATGAAAATGGAGGAGACCATGAAGCTGAGAACCCTCCCGCCAATAAGCGAAAGATGGTAAGATCAAAATCCTGTGACACTGGTTCATGTGAAAACTAAGTGGATAATACAATAGTGAAATACTTTCCATCGCCTTTGGCAGAAATTACATGGGATTGGATCTTTATATGAACATGCAAATAAGGAGCAGGAGAAGACTACTCAGGCTCTGCCACTTAATAAAATCAAATGTAATTAGTCCACCCTCCTACCTTTCTCCCCTTGCTTTTAGATTAGATTAGATTAGATTCCCTACAGTATGGAAACAGGCCCTTCAGCCCAACAAGTCCACACAGACCCTCTGCAGAGTAACACACCCAGACCCATTCCCCTACCCAACATTTACTCCTAACTAATGCACCTAACACTATGGCCAATTTAGCACGGCCAATTCACCTGACCAATTTTTGTACTGTGGGAGGAAACCAGAGCACCCGGAGGAAACCCACGCAGACACGGGGGGAATGTGCAACCTCCACACAAGCAGTCACCCGAGGTGAGAATCGAACCCGGGTCCCTGATGCAGTGAGGCAGCAGTGCTAACCACTGAGCCAGCGAGCTGCCTATCAAGAATATATTCCCCTCTGCCATAAAAATATTCAAAGACACTGCTCCCACTCTCTTCGAAGAAAGAGAGGTTCAAAGAATCATGACCCCCCTGTGAGGAAAAAAGATTCTCGTCATCCCGGTTTTAAATGGGTGACCCCTTATTTTTAAACAGTGATCCTTAGTTTTAGATTCTCCAAGAAAATATGGTTTGATCATATGCTACTTGTGATATCAAATTAACTTACTGTTTAGAAAGTGTGCATTGTCTCGGAAAATAAAGTTGCAAAATAATGTAAAGATTTACCTTTCACCAACCTGTCTTACCAAGAGGATTATTGCTGCACTGAATTTTTGGTTCAAATTGTGACGGTAATGCAACCCTTTTAAAACTTGATTCTTTACTAGTTTATATCCTAGGGATCACTTTAGAAAGTAACAAGTTCAATCTATGACTATCCTCGAAAGTGAATATACTTTAGTCATTTTGTACAACAACATTCTCAATAATGCTCCAGGGAATTGCTCGGCAAAATGTTAAATAAAATGACCCTAATGGCTAGTGACTAATTGTAGATTTAATAGTTGGCAACACTTAACTGAGCAATGTGATTGTGACAGAAAAATGAACTTGAAGGTGTTTGAATGTTGGGAGATTGGGAAAGTCTAAAAGTTTACTTCCCCTAAAATATATGGTGACCTGGAATCAGAAATATATTTATAGAAATGCAAAACTGGCCTATGATAGAATAAAGGCTTATAATGATATAATTAGCTGAGGGAAGATGGTGTGGGGAGGTTTGAGTGGAGTGTAAATACCAGGATGGATTGGTTGGTCTGAATAGCTCCTTCCTGTGCCATGTATCCTATGTAATCCTGTGCACTATATGTACCAAGTTAAAACTCACTTTTTCTTGCACCATCTTCTAGACTTGCTCTCACCCACACCAATCCCTGACACCACCAGTGCTGCATGCCCTCTGCACTCCCTATTCACTCACTTAAGACACCTCCCCAAATGTAACAACTTGGACCACCCTTACTTCTGTTTCCCCGAAGACTTGATCCTCTCTCACTTCTTGTCTGATTCTACCACAAATCTCACCATATCCCATGACGCTCAGACCCATATAAGATTCTGTCCTATATGTCTCTTTACGTTCTCTCTGGTCAATACCTTTTTTAATGAATCAAGCACAGTGAGCATCAGTGAGTTACCAGATGTATCTACTGAACACTACACATGTTTCTGAATATGCTTTCAATCTTAGTTTCCTTCCTGTATTGCACTGGATGTAGTGAGGTGGCTGGCTGATGGTTGCCAGCAGAGCGCTGCAGGGAGTGAAGTGATGCTCCATTGATTTTGAATATGGGCCATTTGTGAAGAAAGTAGAGATAATGAAGTCATGCTTTGAGTTCTCCTGGGGGCTGGAGTTCAGTGTTCAGAGGACATTCCTCAAGGTGGGGGTGTGAACTTTCTATCAGCTGATCAAGAGGAATGACCAAGGCATGGGAAGCGTGGCTACCTTTTTCCAGAGTCAAGTCACTCTGGAGCCATTTAAAATGGTAGGCCAGACCTGATCCTGGAATTGCTGCCCCCATTCCCAGTATTGGTAATTTTTGCTGGAGCAAGATTTGATTGAGTTTGTGCAATGAGCCTATTCCCCGTACCCTGATCTCGCTAGCTCAATCTTGGGAGTGAGTATCTTTTAGTACCACTGCAACTTTTGTGGTATTAGACCGGTTTCTCCATGATACGTAGCTTAAGGCCTCTCAGAAGAGTGGTGTACAATCATTTTGACTCAGGACCTTTTGTAAGCCATGTTTTTATCCATGCCATCCACTCTCTCCCCATAGCCCTCAAACCCTCCGTGCTAATTCCAACCCCCGCCCCCCAGTCATTTATCATTGTGCTTCATGTTCTCCATGCCAATGCAATTTCAATCTCACTTTTGTTGGTCATTTATATAAATGATTTAGATGAGAGTACAGAAGACATGGTTAGTAACTTTGCAGATGATGCCAAAATTGGTGGTATATTGGACAGTGAAGAGATTATCTAAGATTACAAAGAGATCTTAATCAATTGGGTCAATGGGCTGAGGAACGGCAGATGGAATTTAATTTGGATAAATGTGAGGTATTGCATTTTGGTAAAACAAACAAGGGCAGGACTTATGTAATTAAGAGTATGGCCTTCGGTAGTGTTGTAGAACAGAGAAACCTAGCAGTTCAGGTATATAATTCTTCGAAGTTTGTGTCACTGGTAGACAGGTTGGTTAAGAAGGCATTTAAAATGCTTGCCTTCAATGCTCAGACCTTTGAATATCAAGTTTGCTGTCATGTTGAGGTTGTACAGGATGCTGTTGAGGCCTCTTCTGAAGTACTATGTACTGTCCTGGTCTCCTTGTTGTAGGAAGGTTATTATAAAGCTGGTGAGGATTCACAAAAGATTTACCAAGATGTTGCCATGGATGGAGGGTTTGAGTTAAAACTCCTGAGATAGGCTGGGACTTTTTTCACCAGAGTGTAGGAGATTGAGGAGTGACCTTATAGAGGTTTATAAAATCATGAAGGGTATAGATAAAACCAAAAGCATATGTCTTTTCCCTAGGGTGGG
This sequence comes from Chiloscyllium punctatum, assembly GCF_047496795.1. Taxonomy (NCBI): domain Eukaryota; kingdom Metazoa; phylum Chordata; class Chondrichthyes; order Orectolobiformes; family Hemiscylliidae; genus Chiloscyllium; species Chiloscyllium punctatum. The sequence goes on along the minus strand of NC_092752.1, from coordinate 13,937,131 downwards.
GGATTCTAAGACTGGGAGGCATATGTTTAAGGTAAAAGGACAGCAATTTAAAAAAGACATGAGGGGCAACTATTTTACACAATGTGGAATGAACTTCCAGAGGGAGTAATGGGCATGGGTACAGTTGCAACATTTAGAAGACATTTGGATAAGTACGTGAATAAGAAATGTTTGGAGGAATGTGGGCCATGCACAGGCAGGTGGGACTAATTTAGTTTGGGATTATGGTTGGCATGGACTGCTTGGGCCAAAGGGTCTGTTTCCATATTGTATGACTCAGTAACTCAATGCCAGCTTATGTGCCTTTCATGTCATTGTGCACTATGTGTATAACCAATGTAGGAGCATACGCCCCTGACAGGGAACAAACAGGAGGCAGGCAGGACTCAGGCAAGTGAAAGACTTTTATTCAAGCAAAAACTGGTTAGTGCAGAGAGAGGGCCGACAAATCTTCCCCAAATCTGGCCTCAATGTGAGAAAGCAATTTTTTCCTTAAATCTTTGGCTTAGATTGGAAGAGAGGTCAATGGCACACTCTGATCTTTACAGTAAAATATGGCATTTTTATACATTGTGTCATAGTAATCAAATGCAACGTAGCCACTGTCCTTTCCCCTTAATTCCACATACCTATTAAACACTTAATCAATGATGTATATTCCTCTGGACAACCCCAGGTTCCATGATCTCCAGGCCATGGGATCTTCCTATATATCCTATTCATTTGTATTCCAGATCTGTCTCAGGCCTGCTTGTCTTGAAGGACAGTCTAAATTCTGTTATTCATTGTATTTCCCGTTATCCTAATTATAGATGTAAAAATACAGTTAGTTTTAACTATTTGCTATAAGATTTTTAATATTGATTTCTGTTATCAAGTTAGTTATAAAGTGTAAAGTTGTATAGTTACTTCAACTGTTAGCACTTTGTAATTAATGAGCTGTGAACAATCTATTTTGTTTGGGGGGTAAGAGACTAATTTCTTGAGACTAATTAACTTTCACATCTATATTTAAGTGTTTTTGTTTCCTATTACTTGTATTATACTTTGGTTATATGTGTATCTATCCTTTATGATGAAAACTACTTCTGTGATTACCTGAAGAACTTTAACTAGAACCTATTTCTTAATATTGCAAGTAACTTCAAAGAAACAATTATTTACAACAAAATAACTTTAGCTGTTGTCTTTGCCGCTGCTTAGGGAGTCAATCTGGCTGGTTCATTGGCTGAGACTTAGACTTGGTGCTTTTCATTTCCTGGGACAATCATCCTCTCATTAATGAAGCTGGGATCAATCACTTGTCTGTCTTTCGACATCCTCTTATCAAAACTGCCTTGGATGGTTTCTTGTAGGGTCCCCTTGCTGACCTTGGAGTAGTCTTGCTCAAAGATACCATTATGTTTCACCATGTCAACAGGTTAAGTTTTACTTATTTTTCGTCGGCCATAAACAGATACGGGTCACCCCTACAACCAGTAGACCATATAAAATGACATGTCGAACTAAAGAGGCAAAAAGAGGATCAATTAGAAATGCCCTTTGAAAAAGAAACTGCTGTTCCTCCAATGCTCTAAAAGTGTCAGACAAACCATTGAAATATCAATAATATCAGAGGCTTCAAACATTTCACACCTCTTAATATTGCCAAAATAAATACTAAAACATTGACAGAAGAGAGAATGAAAGAAGGGAGCATGAAGGATATCAATCAAGCACGGGTTCCCTCCCAGTTGGGGAACACTTCAGTGGTCCAGGACATTCAGCCTTGGACCTTTGGGTCACCATCCTCCAAGGTGGAGTTTGGGACAGGCAGCAGAGAAAAGTGGCCGAGCAGAGGCTGATAGCTAAGTTCGGTACCCATAGGGAGGGCCTCAGCCGGGACCTTGGGTTTATGTCACATTACAGGTGACCACCATTGCACTATACACACACACACAGATACTCCTACACACACACACTCTCACACAAACACAGGTACTCCTATACACCCACACACACCTTTACAGACACACACACTCCCACACTCACACATGCACCCCCTCACAGATTTAAGACACTCTGCACTCACTACACATACACACCTACACTTTCTCACACTCACAACTCCCAATCCAGACACACACACACACACAGACAAAGACCCACATGCACACATATATTTTGTGGGGTGAATTTGTACTTACAGGGTTACATTGTACTTTGCTCAAAAACTGCATGCATTAATGTAGAACTCTGACCTCAAAAACTGCACGAATTTATGCAAAACTCCGTTATCTCTCTTTTTAGATTAGAATCAATCTAAACATCATGGCATAGACAGAGAACGCAGGGGGACAACACCATCAACATATTGGATTAGTGGTGCTGGAAGAGCACAGCAGTTCAGGCAGCATCCAACGAGCAGCAAAATCGACGTTTCGGGCAAAAGCCCTTCATCAGGAATAAAGGCAGTGAGCCTGAAGCATGGAGAGATAAACTAGAGGAGGGTGGGGGTGGGGAGAGAGTAGCATAGAGTACAATGGGTGAGTGGGGGAGGAGATGAAGGTGATAGGTCAAGGAGGAGAGGGTGGAGTGGATAGGTGGAAAAGAAGATAGGCAGGTCGGACAAGTCTGGACAAGTCAAGGAGACAGTGCTGAGCTGGAAGTTTGAAACTAGGATGAGGTGGGGGAAGGGGAAATGAGGAAGCTGTTGAAGTCCACATAGATGCCCTGGGGTTGAAGTGTTCCGAGGCGGAAGATGAGGCGTTCTTCCTCCAGGCGTCTGGTGGTGAGGGAGCGGCGGTGAAGGAGGCCCAGGACCTCCATGTCCTCGGCAGAGTGGGAGGGGGAGTTGAAATGTTGGGCCACGGGGCGGTGTGGTTGATTGGTGCGGGTGTCTCAGAGATGTTCCCTAAAGCACTCTGCTAGGAGGCGCCCAGTCTCCCCAATGTAGAGGAGACCACATCGGGAGCAACGGATACAATAAATGATACTAGTGAATGTGCAGGTGAAACTTTGATGGATGTGGAAGGCTCATTTAGGGCCTTGGATAGAGGTGAGGGAGGAGGTGTGGGCACAGGTTTTACAGTTCCTGCGGTGGCAGGGGAAAGTGCCAGAATGGGAGGGTGGGTCGTAGGGGGGTGTGGACCTGACCAGGTAGTCACGGAGGGCTATCACCATTGTTAACAGCTAACCCAAGAATGCAACTTTTTATTAAAAAAGTGAAACTATCACTGTATTCTAACAGATGAAAGGCTTAACAATCCATTTTTCAATGTATAATTTCAGTTACATCACACTGTAAATTTTTGCTATAAATTCTGTGTGTTAGGATTGAGCCCTCCACTACCACCTGATGAAGGAGCGTCGCTCCGAAAGCTAGTGTGCTTCCAATTAAACCTGTTGGACTATAACGTGGTGTTGTGTGATTTTTAACTGCTAACTTCATGCAGTGATTGGGCTCTCGGTATTGCTTGCATGATCTGAACAAGGCCATGGGGAGTTGCTAGGAGACATAAGTTGACATGCAGTGTATGAAGAGCCACAAGGATTTGCTGAGGGGAAAGAGTTGGCAGTGATTTGGCATGGAAAGTATGATGAGGCATGAGAAGTAACAGGGGGCAAGAGTTGGTACAGAGGGCATGGGGCATTGGTGGAGGGGTTAGACATAAAATGTTTCAGTGGATTAATTATAAGCAAAGAACAGAGGCAGGGTTTCACGTCCATTTCCGACACCCCTCAGGGCAGAAATCATTTGAGTTCAGTTCCTTTCAACCAAGGTGGGACATTTCCCGACTCGAGATGCTGGTTTCAGTAATAAATATTCAACTCCAGGTCAACATTTGAGAATAGGATGACATGTGACTGAAACCAAGGGGAATAAAGGGATTATGGAAACAAGATGAGCACACAAGTTCATGACTTCCTTGTTTGTCTCATGTTCAATCAAGTGATCAAAATGATGTGCTAATAAATTAGTTGTGTGCATTTCAGTTTTTTTGGAACATTCTTTCAGGATATATCAATAAATAGAAGAGAAAGACCTGGAAGATAAATACTATATTGTAGATATTTTCTAATCAATCTGTTCAGAGATGTTGTTACATACCTCTGGAGCAGGTAGAAATTGAACCTGGGCCTCTTGGCTCAGAGATAGGGACACTATCACTACACCACAAGAGCCCTTAAGCTTGCTTTTCTGATCTTAATCTGTTCGGATCTGAAATGACATACTTTCAGGGCAGGTGGGACCTGAACCCGTGCTTCCTGATAGAGTGCACATCATACTCATGCCATCCAGTATCAGCAAGAGAGGACCCCATAAAGTAAACCTGTGTTTGTTTGCGTAAGGTTTAACAGTGCTTTATACCTTCCAGTAGTAGTGATTGGCTTTAGAGAAGTACTTGAAACCTGTCTGAAGCTCAGTCTTTTGGCCAGGAAGTGATTATAGTTCAGGGATAGTTTTAAAGAATTGAAACAGAGAAGTAAGAGTCTACGAATAGATGGAAAAAAGAGCATGCTGCATAACTTGCAATGATCCTTTCTAACTCACCTTCTCTTTAAAACTAGAGCAAAATATGTCCTGCAGTTTTGAAAATCACCATGGGATAGCAGTGAGCTTTAGTTAACCTGATTAAGCCTGATGAACTGAATGATCAGTTTTTGCCATCATAATCTATTAACATTTTTTGTTATCTTGTATTTCTAAGTAAACTTTTTTTTTTCATTTGCAGGTTGCAAGCAATGACCTGAGGAACTCTGAATGCCAAACATCCTCTCACAAACAACAAGGTTCTGTGTGTGCTTCCTGATCTGCAATTAGGCTGGAATGATGAGTATTGTCTCAAACATGAACAGCAAGGCAAATGTTTTCACAATGAATAAATAAATGAGCAAGTGAACATGACCTTGGCAAAATAGCTTGATATTTTAATTAGGATTGCGCATTTTCCTAGATCTTCACTGTAACTATTTGATTACAAGCTAGTTTGCCTGTGTTATTAGTGTAGTGGAGCATTGTTTAAATGAGTTAATACCTCTAAGTGCAAAGATTACAGCACATAAAAAGGACAATGCAACATCGGTGTCGGATCAAAATAAACATCTGATCAATAAAATCACAATTTGTAATAAATGTGCAATGAAGCACATCAAATGTGAATTTTCCATTTCTTTTACTGTGAGTACATTTACAATGTGCTGATGTGGTTTAAATTTATTTTAATGGGAAAGTATTTTATTCTATCTTTATTCTATTTTATTCCAAGTGTTATCTTGGAATTGGTACTGTCTATGTACTTGATGCAAGATAACAACAAATAACCTCAGTTGTTGAGTGCAAAAGAAATATCCGAGACATTTTATTTTGCTGATATTTTCTCATGTTTAATTTAACAATTTTGTTTGCCATGTTTGTTGGAGTTAATTCAGTAATGCTTTTTTGATTAAAAAGAACAATATTGGAACAAAAGGCTGACCACAAAAGATGTTATTGTGTCACAAATTTGAGAGGTACTTTGAAGAAACATGATACTGGAATTGGCAAATGGCCTGAGGGTATGCCTTCAGCAGGCTGCCCTTCCCTTTGGTTATAAGAGGGAGACGGAAATCTCAATTCTAAAGGGGCACTTAAGTACTCCAGAGCATTCTGATACATTTAAAAGTCTACCATTCCCATTGTTTAAATTTGTTAAAGTCCAAAAATAAACATCATGTCACACAAATAAATTGTGTATATCAGTCATGGGAAATCTTTAATTCTTAATATACTTGACACTGGATGTTTGTTTCTAAGTGTTCATTATTTTTCAGTCTCTATTTCTGAGATAAATGTAAAGATGTTGCAATGATGCATTGCTTTTTCATTTTCACTGTTAATGATTCGAGTAATGCCTATTAGTGTGATGTGTGCTGTTGATAGGAAATGAGAGTTGGTGCATATTTTTATACCTTACTAAGTGTTTGCGTTTGATGAAAATACACATTTGATATGGTGCTGTGTGTGATATGGTGCCTTATTAAACAATCTCATTTTGAACAGCAAAGAAAAATTCTTCAGTGACTTTAATTCATTGGGCCTAGGCTGAGAAAGACTAACGTAAGCCTGTAAATCGCATGCCTCTACAGCATGGTCAGAAATAATTTATACAAATGAATCACAAAAAATTACAACATTGAGCAATATTTCACTATTTTTGGAATATCTACTTTAAACTGTTGCTCAGTGTTAAAACACACTGAGTATAACCATCTAAAGAGAAATTTATTCTTCTTGGGATGTGGACATTGCCAGCTCAGCTAGCATTTACTGCCTATCCATATTTGCCCTGTAGGAAGTGCCTTCTTCAATCACTGCTGATCATGCCGTGTAGATACATTTTACTGTGCTGTTGAGGAGGGATTCAAAGACATGGATCCCATGACAGTGAAGGAGCAGGATGGCTGTTGTACGACCAGGAGGGGAACTTACAGGCAGTGGCATCCCTATGCATGTGCTGCCCTTGTCCCTCTAGATGGTAGAGTTTGCAGGTTTGGAAGGGACTGTTGAAGGATCCTCTGTGAATTGCTGTTGTGCATCTCGTAGATGGTTCAGACCGCCCCCACTGTGCGTTAGCGGTGGAGGGAGTACATGCTTAAGTTATGGATGGTGTGCCAATCAAGAGGATTTGTTCGAAATAGAAATAACTTGCATTTATATAACACCTTTTTAACAACCTCAAGCTACTGCAAAATGAAGTATTTTTCAAGCATTATCATTATTTCATGGTAGGAAAAACTGCAACCAATTTATACCTAATAATGCCTATTAACACCAACGTGAAAATAACTAGAAAATCCGTTTCAGTGATGGTGGTTGAAATATGAACATTAGCCAGGACTTTGAGAAAAGTCCATTGCTTTTCTTCCAAATGTCAAGCTGGAAAAACAGAAGTTTAACATCTCAACAGAAAGATGACACCTCTGACACTATAGTACTCCTTTAGTACTGCACTGAAATGTTAGCCTAAATTGTTTGCCCATGCCTCTGTTCTGGGATCAGAATTTGTGGCCCAAGGTGAGGCTAAACCATGGATAACATCTGTCCGTTTTCTTAACATCAAAGAAAATGCTTCCAAGAATCAAGAGCGTTTCTTTATTCTGTCTGCAATAAAATATTATTTGTTCTCAGGTGACCATCAACTTACTTATTCCTGCAAAATGCCAACATTTCATTTTTTTCAGGCTTGTTGCAGTAAAGTGCAACAGTCACCATGGAAAATGTGGCCAAGAACAACCCTTACATTGGAAAAATATGGAATATTTCTAAAAATTTCCAGTAAAACTGCACAAGATCATTTGTCTTTGACTGGGCAGCTTGTGATGGTACAGCATTGAATACATTTCTGCAAGTTATGTCTAATTTTTGTTTAATAAGAATATTGGGGGTATGGAACTAAATTAGGAAATGGAAAGAAGATGCAGATTGAACCATCACAACCACCTGATGAAGGAGCAGCACTCCAAAAGCTAGTGCTTCCAAATAAATCTGTTGGACTATAACCTGGTGTTGTGTGATTTTTAAAGTCGAATACCCCAGTCCAACACCGGCACCTCCAAATCATGTTTACAAAGGGTTACACAGTCATCTTGTAACGACTTCACAGATAGCTCTCAGTGGTTGTGTGTTCAAGCCTTGCTCCTCCAGAGACCTGAACACACAATCTGGGCTGACAACTCAGTGCAGTACTGGAGGAGTGACACACAGTCAGTGATGCTGTTTTTTGGCTGGGATTTAAACTGAGGCCACCTCTGCCCCAGTCATAGACTCATTGTCATAGAGTTATAGAGATGCACAGTATGGAAACAGATCCTTCAGTCCAACTTGTCCATATCTCTCCTCCTCTGTAATAGGGACAATTTTCAAGATATCACTGTTAATTGCTTCAAATTCTCTAGCATCCATATCCTTCTCCACAGTAAACACTGATGCAAAATAATCATTTAGTATCTCACCCATCCTCTGTGGTTCCACACAAAGATGGCCTTGCTGATCTTTAAGGGGCCCTAATCTCTCCCTGGTTGCTCTTTCATCCTTAATGTATTTGAAGAGTCTCTTTGGATTCTCCTTAACCCTATTTGCCAAAGCTACCTCGTGTCCCCTCCTGATTTTAACAGATGAATGTAAATTGTCATTGTACTTCCTCAGAAGACAGAGGCGTTCTCTCCCTGTTCTTGCAAAATTAATCCATTAACAATAGTTTAAAAATATTATCCAGTGATTATTTCATTGTTGTATTTGGGACCTTTGATGTGCATATATAGATTGCCGCATTTTTGACATCACAAGACAAAATACTCGAACAGTTGTAAACCATTTTTGTATATTCATCTGTATTACAACATTGCGATATAAATTCAGGCCTTTGTTTTATGTATTTTTTTGCTAATGTGCAGAGAAATTAAGAAAATGATCCATATTTCTGACAAGTTAAGATTTGACAACTTTCTGTGGTTACAGTTCTTTATGACAGGCCTATTTGTTACCTTCACACTGCAAACTGGGCTTCCCTTTCAATGGGATGAAGGCTGGAATATAATAAGAAAGATCATTTTCAATAGCATGATTAATTTACTACCTAAGCCCTTTTTGCTGAAATATATATTCAGTTGAAAAGCTATTGTCTTCTTAAGTTCTATGAATAGAACGCTCATGGAATAGTGACGTGCAGAGTCAGCTGTAAAAACTACCAATTACAAATATGCTGTGTCATTGTTTACAAGATTCACTGGATAATTGTTAAATCAAGACTCTTCTGTAATCTGGCTAAAATAATTTGGCATATCGTGAGCTTCATTTTTGTGTAGTTATGTTTTTAATGCTGACTTAAAAAATATTATACATAGGAATTGATCTTCCACTGCATTACACAGAGAGAATCAAACCATTGGTGTATGGAAAAATGATTAGACTTGCTGGTTAGAAGCAGTGTGCCTATGTACTTGAGCTAATAAAGAAAGCCAGCATTGAATTTTTTGAACAGCTATACAGGGGTTGTCTTTGGAAATGAGTTCATGGAATGCAATCAGTAAAGTTTCATGGAAGAGGTCGTCAGGAGAAACAAAATTGAGGCAACCAGTTGATATGGGTAAAGAATTGATGAACATGTAGAAGACAGAGAGTAGAGATAATAAGCAAGTATTCCATAAGCAAGATGTGTCTAATAGTGTCTCGTAGGGATCTGCACTGGGGCCTTGGCTTGTAAACAAATTTATAAATGGCTTAGGTGAAAGAACAGGGAGCCAAAGATCCAAGCTTGCTAATAAAATTGGTGATGCAGTTAGTAATGTAAATGGGAATCTGACCTGACTTCACCTTTACAGAATTTAACTCTCTGTATGCATCCAAACTTTCAAATCATTTGGATCTGAAAATGCCATAATGGTATCTTGTACAAGAAAGGCTAAATTCCAATGTAATGTTGTGGTTGTGTTCGCTGAGCTGGGCATTTGTGTTGCAGACGTTTCGTCCCCTGTCTAGGTGACATCCTCAGTGCTTGGGAGCCTCCTGTGAAGCGCTTCTGTGATGTTTCCTCCGGCATTTATAGTGGTTTGTCTCTGCCGCTTCCGGTTGTCAGTTCCAGCTGTCCGTTGCAGTGGTCGGTATATTGGGTCCAGGTCGATGTGCTTATTGATTGAATCTGTGGATGAGTGCCATACCTCTCGGAATTCCCTGGCTGTTCTCTGTTTGGCTTGTCCTATAATCGTAGTGTTGTCCCAGTTGAACTCATGTTGCTTGTCATCTGAGTGTGTGGCTACTAAGGATAGCTGGTCGTGTTGTTTCGTGGCTAGTTGGTGTTTATGGATGCGGATCATTAGCTGTCTTCCTGTTTGTCCTATGTAGTGTTTTGTGCAGTCCTTGCATGGGATTTTGTACACTACATTGGTTTTGCTCATGCTGGGTATCAGGCCCTTCGTCTTGGTGAGTTGTTGTCTGAGAGTAGCTGTTGGTTTGTGTGCTGTTATGAGTCCGAGTGGTCGCAGTAGTCTGGCTGTCAGTTCGGAAATGCTCTCGATGTATGGTAGTGTGGCTAGTCCTTTGGGTTGCAGCATGTCCTCGTTCCATTGTCTTTCCCTTAGGCATCTGTTGATGAAATTGCGCAGGTATCCATTTTTGGCAAATACATTGTAGAGGTGTTCTTCTTCCTCTTTTTGCAGTTCTGGTGTACTGCAGTGTGTTGTGGCCCTTTTGAACAGTGTCTTGGTGCAACTTCTATTGTGTGTGTTGGGGTGGTTGCTTTCGTAGTTCAGGACTTGGTCTGTGTGTGTGGCTTTCCTGGATTAGTGGTGCTGGAAGAGCACAGCAGTTCAGGCAGCATCCAACGAGCAGCGAAATCGACGTTCGGGCAAAAGCCCTTCATCAGGAATAAAGGCAGTGAGCCTGAAGCGTGGAGAGATAAGCTACACTGCCTTTATTCCTGATGAAGGGCTTTTGCCCGAAACGTCGATTTCGCTGCTCGTTGGATGCTGCCTGGGCTGCTGTGCTCTTCCAGCACCACTAATCCAGTATTTGGTTTTCAGCATCTGCAGTCATTGTTTTTACCCTGTGTGGCTTTCCTGTATACCTTTCCTGTATTCCAATGTAATGCACATTAAAATATTCATATAAAGTTTAATTAAAAGTAAAATGTAACAACTTTGTAATCACATAATTGAACAAATTTAACAAGTAAGGTCAAAGTTGATTTGAAATTACATTAAAATTCCAACCAATATATCATTCCTGCATTACAGGCACATACATTAATTTTATCAATCTAAATAAAAAATATTTTAAACCCACAATATATATTCTATTTCCCAAAAGTTATAAATGTATTGGAAAATGATATATTTGCCTCATTAGAGTGCTCTTGAGCATGCTTGGATCTTTGACTAACAGTGACCCACCTTTCTAGACACTTTATTCGCATGTTACTTCATTAGAATGTATGATAACTGTGAACAATAGCAACTGCTACATCTGCAGCTGCAAAAGAAAAAAAATTAAAACAGAGTTAAAACAGATTCATAATTTTAAATGCTGTTACAGTGTTGATGGTGTCATAACCTCAATTGATTCATTCCACATGGAAGGATGCCAATGGTGTGCATGAAACTTGACTACAGGAACTCAATATTTTCCACAAGTATGTTTTTTTGTTGTGAGGAAGAGCAAGCTACGCAAATTATCAGAAAATTTTAAAAAGGCAATTTAAGAGCAACTTTTTAATCCAAGAAGTTTGTGAGAAGGTGGCACTTATTACTGCGGGGAATGAATAGTCTGGGAGCATTTAAGGAGAAGTGAGATAAACATGAGATAGAAGGGAATTCTATACTGAGAGAATTAGATGAGGGAAGAACCTCAACTGCAGCAATGAGTAGCCTCTTTCAATGCTATGTTATATTCCATATAATACAATGTTGCTCAAAAAACAGTAACACAGATTGCCTCATAATCTATCTCATTGCTGTTCATAAGATCTTTTGTGTAAATGGGCTTCCATGTTTCACCATAAAAGTGATAACATTTGAAAAATTACTTGCTTTACAGTTAAATATTTTAGAGCATTCTGAGATCTTTCAGAGTGCTACAAAACTGCATATTCATTTCACTTTTGACTTGTGACAAGATTTTCAAATCATCCAAAACTCTGATGTAGCTGCTACTTAATATAGATTCCTCATTAGACATTTTGATAGTGTACAGGGAGAAACCTTTCAACTGGCAGGAAACTCATTAACCATGGGATTCAGATTTTAGATAATTGTCAGAAGAACTAGAGATTTATTTTTTTAATTCAGCAAGTTGTTACAATCAGGAAAACACTACCTGACAAGATTTGAAAAACAAATTAAACTACCAAAAATGAATTGGATAGAGAATAATTCTATGCAGAAAGAAGATACTCAGCCTATCTTGCCTGTGCTGGTTTTCAAATGAGTGATCTAATTGGTCTTACTCCCTTGCTTTTCTCAAAAATCCAGTATTTTATCCCTTTCAAGTAATTTTCCCAATTCCATTAGAAATTATTGAAATCGCTTCCACCAATCTTTCAGGCAGTGCATTCCAGATCATTAACAACTCATAGCAAATTCGATAGTTTTTTGAGTCTCATTTGCCAATTACGGAGTCATAGGGCATCCAGCATGGAAAAAGACCCTTCAGTCCAATTAGACAACATAGTCCCAAACTAAACTAATCCCACCTGCTTGCACATGGCCAATATCCTTTCAAACATTTCTTATTCATGGAGATAGGATGTATGTTTTGTAAGTCTGCAGATGACACCAAACTTGGAGGTGTAGTGGACAGTGAAGAAGGTTACATCAGAGTACAACGGGATCTTGATCAGATGGGTCAATGGGCCGAGGAGTAGCAGATGGAGTTTAATTTGGATAAATGTGAGGTGCTGCACTTTGTTGCTGAATAAAGACACCTTGGTGTTCATAATTCCTTAAAAGTTGGGGTCCCAGACAGACAGAATAATGAAGAAGGCATTTGGTATGCTAGTTTTTATTGGTCAGTGCATTGAGTATAGGAGTTGGGAGGTCATGTACCGGACATTAGTTAGGCCACATTTGGAATTCTGATCTCCCTGCTAGCAGAAGAATATTGTGAAACTTTAAAAGATTCAGAAAAGATTTACAAGAATGTTACCAGGGTTGGAAGGTTTGCGGTATAGGGTCAGGCTGAATAGACTGGGGCTGTTTTCCCTGGAGCGTCTGAGGATGAGGGGTGACCTTATAGAGGTTTTAAAAACCATAAAGGATATAAATAGGGTTAACAGTAGGTGTTTTTCCCTCGGATGGGGGATTTCAAGACTAGGGGGCATACTTATAAGGTGAGAGGAGAGAGATTTAAAAAAGACATGGGGGTGATAATTTTCTACACAGAGGGCAGTTCGCATGTGGAATGAATCTCCTGAAGAAGTGGTGAATGCGGACACAGTTACAACCCTTAAAAGACACCGAGATAAGTATAGGAATAGGAAAGAATTAGAGAGATTTGGGTCAGGAACAGGCAGGTGGGACAACTTAGTTTGGGATTATGTTTGATGGACTGGATAACTATGACAGTAGCAAAATAGATACAAAATTGGCATTGTGATAGTAAATAGAGAGCAGTGGTTAATGGACGTTTTTCAAACTGGAGGAAGATTTTCAAGAGAATTCCTCAAGGATTAGTGTTGCTCTTCCTGATATACATTAATGACACAGACTTTGGTGTACAGCACAATTTTAAAATTTGCTGATGATACTAAACTTGGCAGCATTGTGAACTGTGAAAACTTTAAAACTACATAGATATGTTGGCAAAATGGGCAGGCAAGTAGCAGATGTTCAATGTGGACAAATGAGAGGCAATTCATTTGAGGAAAGACTTGGAGAGACAATGGAAATTTAAGGGTACACCTCTAAAGTGGTTTCAGGAACATAAGTACCTGGGTGTATATCTGCATTAGTTATTAAAAGTGGCAGGACAGGTTTAAAGTAAATTTAACAAAGCATGGAGGGTGTGCAGTACAGGAGCAAGGAGTGTATACTGAGCTTGTGTAAGTTTAGCTTCAGCTGGACCATTGGGTTCAGAATTTAGGAATGTTGTGAAGACATTAGAGGGAATGCAGAAAAGGTTCACAACATTCCAGGGATGAGAAAATTCAATTATCAACATAGATTGGGGAAGTTGGGAATGTTTTGCCTGGAAACGGATTGGCTGAGAGGCAACTTGTTTGAGGCATTCAAAATCACGAGGGTCTGAACAGAATAGAGAAAAAGGGTGGGCAAAGGGGTTGCACATGGAGCAGTAGAGGATGTTATGGTTGAACAAAGTGATGTCACAGGGTACAGGAGGATGTGAATGAGTGAGCAAGAGGATGTCACAGAGTACTGTTCCTACTTGTGAAAGAGATAAAGATGCAAGGACACAGATTTTAAAGTAATTGGCAAAAGAAGCAAAGGCAGCATTAAACATTTCCATGTAGTGAGTGCCTATGTTCCCCTACACAGCCTCAAAGTGAGGAAGAGGCAGGCATTCAGAAGGGAAATATATGAAAATGAAGGAGGTTCAGGATTATGCAGTGAAGATGAAGAAGATTGTTCATTTAATAAGCTTGTGTTAACACAACAGGCCAAATGGCCTCCTTCTGCACAATCATTCTGATTCTTTGACTACGTTGCTCTGAGTAGAACAGCCCTAGTTTATATATGTGAAATGTGACAATTGAATTATTAAGAATGCAAAGGGAGGCCATTCACATGGTGCTGGAAAGCATAGTAGGTGGATCAAGGGGTGTCACATGGTGCTGAAGGGCATGGTGGGGGTTTCACATGGTATAGAAGTGTGTGATGGGTGAACAAAGGGACGTCACAAGGTACAGGAGGGTGTGATGGGTAAGCAAAGAGGTGGTACATGGTACAGTAGAGGATGTGATGGATGAGTGAACGGGTGTGACAGGAAAATGTGAATGAGTGATCAAAGGGATATCACAGAGTACAGGAGAGTCTGATGGGTGAGAAAATAGTATCAAAGAGTACAGGAGGATGTGATGGGTGAGCAAAGGGATGTCACAGGGTACAGGAGAGTCTGATGGGTGAGAAAATAGTATCAAAGAGTACAGGAGGATGTGATGGGTGAGCAAAGGGATGTCACAGGGTACAGGAGGATGTGATGAGTGAGCAATGGGGTGTCACAGGGTTCAGGAGGATGTGTTGGGTGGACAATGGGGTGCCACAGGGTTCAGGAGGATGTGATGGGTGAGCAATGGGGTGTCACAGGGTTCAGGAGGATGTGATGGGTGAGCAATGGGGTGTCACAGGGTTCAGGAGGATGTGATGGGTGGACAATGGGGTGTCACAGGGTTCAGGAGGATGTGATGGGTGAACAATGGGGTGTCACAGGGTACAGGAGGATGTGATGGGTGAGCAATGGGGTGTCACAGGGTTCAGGAGGATGTGATGGGTGAGCAATGGGGTGTCACAGGGTACAGGAGGATGTGATGAGTGAGCAATGGGGTGTCACAGGGTTCTGGAGGATGTGAGGGGTGGACAATGGGGTGTCACAGGGTTCAGGAGGATGTGATGGGTGAACAATGGGGTGTCACAGGGTACAGGAGAATGTGATGGGTGAGCAATGGGGTGTCACAGGGTTCAGGAGGATGTGATGGGTGAACAATGGGGTGTCACATGGTTCAGGAGGATGTGATGGGTGAACAATGGGATGTCACATGGTTCAGGAGGATGTGATGGGTGAGCAATGGGATGTCACATGGTTCAGGAGGATGTGATGGGTGAGCAATGGGATGTCACATGGTTCAGGAGGATGTGATGGGTGAGCAATGGGATGTCACATGGTTCAGGAGGATGTGATGGGTGAACAATGGGTGTCACATGAATCAGGAGGACATGGTGGATGGAACAAAGAGTCACAGTCCAAGGATTAAAGGTAAGTTTTTTAGAACTGAGATGAAATGTCTTCATTACCACAGAAAGCAGTTGAGGCCAAAACGTGAAATGTTCTCAAACGGAGTTATCCAATAGATATAATTCCCAAGGCTAAAAGGACCAAAGGGTATAGGGAGAAAGTATGAAGGATGCATTGAGCAGGAACACTGAATCATGTTTACAATGAATGGCAGCACTGGCTCCAAGGGCCGAATGGTCTGCTCCTTGTTCATGTGTTTCACGTGATATTTTGGGTGGAGCCAAAGGGGTTGCTATACCACGTGGTAAAAGGCGGGGCTAGGCCCAGGGATGGGGCGGGGCCAATAAAGGGAACCGCCGTCGCTCACGCGCCCATTCAAACCGGCTTCCAACCGTCGCTCGGCCGCGTGAGCGCGCCGCGGGTACGCGTGTTACGTCGTTGCGTACGCGATCGGCGGCGGCGGCGCGAGCCGCTTTTTCTCTTTCTCTCTCTCTCTCTCTCTCAGTCAGTGACGGACGGTGCCGAGCTCCTCAGGAGGGGTTCTGAATCCATGTAACCTATTTATAATCAAAATTTTAACCTCCCCTCCCCCTCCCACCCAGGACTTTTTATTTAAATTTTCCTTTCCACCCAGACCCCCTCTCCGCTAATTTTAAAAGCCGTTCCCGGTAGTTATGGATAATAAGGCGTTCACCAAGGAGCTGGACGATTGGATCGAGCAGCTGAACGAGTGCAAGCAACTTAACGAGAACCAAGTGCGGACCCTGTGCGAGAAGGTGAGCGATGAGGGCCCAGGCCAACCGACAGGGCTTCTCGGTATTTTGTTCTCGTTGCGCCTTCGGGCCCAAGCCCCGCCCCCGGCTCTAAGCGTCGGGCTTGGCCTGACCGCCGCTGCCGGTTCTGCTGCCAAATAGTGAGACACAGCGGCTCGGCCGCTCTCCCCGAGCTCCGCCCCCCCCCCTGACTGAGGGCGGAACTTCCGGTCCGGCGCTGCTTCCGGTGAGGAGGTGGGCTCGGGGGGGGGGGGTCCACCCCGCCTCTTTTATCACCCAATTCCACCCCCCTTTTCACCCAACCCCATCTCCCTCCTTTTTTTCCCCTGTGTTCCAGCTGATCTGGCTCCTCTTGTAAGAGGCTGTAGACTTTGACACGTAATTGAATTTTACAGCATGGATCAAGGCCGTTCGGCCCATGTGTCCACTCTACTCATCAAGTATTTACAGTACCTTTCCTGTACTCTTCTATATTATGGCATTTCAAATGGTCGTCAGGTTCACTAGACTAATTCCAAGTACAACAGGACTGTTTTAGAAGGAGAGCTTGAGTTGGTTTGGGTCTGTACTGTTTGGAGTTTAGAAGATTGAGAGGCAACCCTTCTGAAGTGTGAAAGATCTTAAAAGATTTGACAGGTTATTTCCCCTAGTGGTAGAGTTCAGGGCCAAAGGGGATGTTCTTAAATGATCTTAAAATAAATGCGCACGCATTTAAGATGTTTTGAGGGATTTCTTCTATGGAGTTACTGAATCTTGGCATTCTTTGTGCAAAGACCTTTTGAGACTGAGTAGTTGGGTTTATTCAATGCTGAGAGTTTTTAATTTGTACAAGTGAAAGACATGAAAATGGAGTCATATAAGCTGGAGTCTGATTGGATAGCAGAGGAGGTTCGATGGTTTGAATATCTAACTCCTGCTTTATCATTAAGTTGGCTAGCTCAGTTGGCTGGACAGCTGGTTTGTGATGGAGTAATGTTAGTGCTACAGGTCTGCTTCTCATGTCAGTCGAGGTTATCATTGAAGCCTTTTGTTCTCAATCTCTCTGCTTATCTGAAGCATGATGACCCTCCGGTTAAGCAACCACCAGCCATCTTCCTAATATTGGAACATTTCCTGTACTTGTACTTGTACTTGTGGCTACTTTTATAGTTTCCTGCATTGTGTTCTGACATGTGTACTAATTGAATTGAGAACTGATTCAAGAATGAAACCTTTGCAACCCAAAGCCTTCCTGTACATAGATGCTGTCTGTGTCTTGATCTCTTGTTCATTCTCACAGCACCCTCTTGCTTCTCTCCTTCACTGTGGCAGCGTCTCCCATGGTCACGTCAATCCACCCCCCAAAGTATTTTGTTGTAAAATGACAGATGATAAGACTTGAAAGCAGGAATAGGCCATTCAGCTCTTTGGCCTGCTTTGGCATGCAAAACAGTCTTAATTCTATCTTCCTTTCCCCACTGCATAACTGTTACTACCTTGTTTATCGAAAATCTAATTTAATCTTGAATAATTTTACTCCACTGTTCTCTGAAGAGAATTCACAGCCTGAAAACCCTTTACCACTTTAGCAGGATATCTTAATTAGATTAAATCATAATTTGCAGTTTCAGTCAACAATTTTAATAACAAAGCCCATGAGCATGAGGAAAACATTAAAGTTTCTCTCCATTTTGGAATATTTTATGTAATAAAAATTAAAGAAACAAATTAATAACAAGACATGCGAAGCATGTGTTAAGCAATGCTGTGTTAGATATGTAGGGCTGCAGACATATGTTTAAATTCTGAACTATACTTTAAGATTCAAGAAAAATATTAGATTTTTTGAAATACTAAATGTACAGTGGCATCACTAACGGAACTCTTTACCCAGCAAATTCTTTCCAATCTGATAAACATATCTTATTATTTTAAGCAAGCTTGTATCGGTTGATTGCTATAGATTGCAGATAAAGCTATTATTTAAACAAAGCATTTTCCAAGAAAGGCAAGATTTTTGGAGCACACATCATTAATTGCTGGTTATTTCTCTATTTCAAGCTTCAAGGTAGTCTGCATCTCTGGTATTTCAGCATTCTGTGTACTGTGCTTCTTGTTTGAGCAGAAGACTTCTTGCCACAAAATGGCTAAAGAACAGCATCTGTAAATTTGCAAATGCTGCAATTTTTCAATGAACTTAATATTTAAAGAGGCTGATTTTTTTTTTAAACTTCTATTATAAACTTAGAATTTTCTCCTGACCTCACTTTGACCTCCAAGCACTGTGCCAATGTCAGCCAATAGTTTTAGCTTACTTCTGGAAAACGTCAGGGGAATTCTTCATGTTTGTCTGTTTTCACTAAAGCCCTGGTCTGTTTTACTGATCAGATCTTAAATTAGCGGGTGAAGTTGAGGAGATTGGGCTAGTACTCATTAGTGTCCAGGACTAGAGGGCATATTCTCAGAAGGTGGGGGGGGGAGGGGTCATCTCATGTTTAAGGTGGAGGTGAGGTAGCATTTCTTCTGAAGGTAGTGAATCTGTGCAATTTTTTTCACCGTCAAGGCCAGATCGTTAGATATATTCAAGGTTAAGATGGACAGGTTTTTAATCCTAAGAGAATCAAGGAATATATTGGCAAGGCAGGAAGTGGAGTTAAGGATTTTGTCATTGATGTCAGGCAGACTTGATGGGCTGAATGGCCAACTTCTGCTCTTTTCGTATGGTCTTAATCCACTTTACATTTAGTGAGTTTTAAGCTATTCCTGTTGGGCAAGGAGAAGTGTTGCAGGTTCCACAAGAGTAATGTAGCTCACCATTGTCCTGACAAACTTTCCCAGTTCCTACGCTTGATCATCCATATCCATTTGTGTGAAAATTGTAATAGCAGATATTTATTCTGTAGTGCAATGGCTTGTATTGTCCTGAGAGCAGTAGATGTGATCTATATGCACTTCAGTAAGGCATTCGACAGGTTCCCCATGGGAGACTGATTAGCAAGGTTAGATCTCATGGAATGCAGGCAGAACTAGCCATTTGGATACAGAGCTTACTCAAAGGTAGAAGACAGAGGGTGGTGGTGGAGGGTTGTTTTTCAGACTGGAGGCCTGTGACCAGTGGAGTGCCACAAGGATCGGTGCTGGGTCCTCTACTTTTTGTCATTTACATAAATGATTTGAATGCTAACATAAGAAGTACAGTTAGTAAGTTTTCAGATGACACCAAAATTGGAGGTGTGGTGGACATCGAAGGTTACGTCAGAGTACAATGGGATCTTGATCAGATGAGCCAATGGGCTGAGGAGTGATAGATGAGGTTTAATTTAGATAAATGTGAGGTGCTGCATTTTGGAAAAACAAATCATAGCAGGACTTGTACACCTTAATGGTAAGGACCAAGAGTGTGTTGCCGAACAGAGACCTAGGAGTGCAGGTCCATAGTTCCTTGAAAGTAGAGTCACAGATAGAATAGTGAAGGAGGTGTTTGGTATGCTTTCCTTTATTGGTCAGAGTACTGAGTACAGAAGTTGAGTTCATGTTGTGGCTGTACAGGACATTGGTTCGGCCATATTTGGAATATTGCGTGCATTTCTGGTCTCCTTCCTTTCGGAAGGATGTTGTGAAACTTGAAAGGATTCAGAAAAGATTTCCAAAGATGTTCCAAGGTTGGAAGTTTTGAGCTATTGAGGCTGAATAGGCTAGGGCTGTTTTTCCTGGAGTGTCAGAGGCTGAGGGGGGTGACCTTTAGAGGTTTATAAAATCATAAGGGGCATGGATAAGATAAATAGAGTCTTTTCCCTAGGGTGGAGGAGTCCTGAACTAGGGGGCATAGGTTTAAGGTGAGAGGGGAAAGATTTAAAAGGGACCTAAGGGGGCAACTTTTTCACGCAGAGGGTGAAATGTGTGGAATGAGCTATCAGAGGAAGTGGTGGAGGCTGGTACAACTGCAGTATTTAAAAGGTATCTGGATGGATATATGAATCAGAAGGGTTTAAAGGGATATGGACCAAGTGCTGGCAAATGGGACTAGATTAGGTTAGGATATCTGGTCAGCATAGACGTGTTGGATCGAAGGGTCTGTTTCCGTGCTGTACACCTCTATGACTAACATTGTGCTTTGAACACTTCTTGATTTTTGTTTGACTGCATTGCTTTAGAATTGCTGCATTCCATACCAAGCAAAAACATGTTTAATCAATTCGAGAGCATTGCAACCCATAATAAGAGTTCCTGCAAAACCTACAATTTTATCAGTCCTTTTTTTTTTTAAAACTGCTATTTAAAGTTGAACATGAAGCAAAATAGCAATTTTTGATTTTAAGTACAGGCCTTGTAAATCATAGCATTCTCAACAACTCTGTGCTCCTTTTTTATTTTTTCCATTGAGGACAGAGTCTGAAATCTCTCCCACATATTGCCTGAAACCTGGACAAAGGTTCAAGTCAGGCAGTCAAATGAGCTGTTAATTTGTTTACTTTTTTAATTTATGAAACATGGTTTGCTTAAGTCATTACTGACATTAGTTGATTTCATGGAACTGAATATCTGATATAACTGAAAGTTGAGTCCATATAAACTAGGAGCACCTCCAGTTGATCATCCTACCGACCAAGACCAACTAGGAAGATATTGCTGGATAGCTACCAAAGTTGCATTCCAAAGTGGGGATGAACGGGGGCCATGCAGTCTGAATGGTGATCCCAATTATTGTCTAGCACTGATTAAGATTGAATCCCGAAATAGTTTGTATTTGAAAACTGGAAAGGGCAAGCATTTGAAATATTGCACAGCCTAGTTAAACATCCATGCATGGTACTTGCTGTTGCTGTGGAGATGTTGAAATGTAAATTATGCTATGTACGTGCATCTCTTCAAAGTAAGAAGCTGAGTGCATCAAACAAGACAATAATGGATTGATTCATGTTCTGTGTAGTGTGTCACAGACATATTAGAGTATAGTTATACAGAGTTTCTGAAGGGACCTATTTCCTATTCATCTCCACTACAACAGCCTTATTAAAGGCAGAAAATCATTTGACTGATGGAGTTGCTTAGTGAATATAGGACTACATCTGGAGTGGAGAGTATGAAGATTTGTGAAAATTGAGGTCAGTGATGCACTGTATATATTTGACTATACTCAAATTGTTCCGTCCTTACAATTGTTGAGGGTAACTTCGATTGGGAAAATGTTATTCTTTTATGAAGGATATAATAACAGAGCATTTAGAATCATCTAATATAATCAAATAGTCACCATGACTTCATGAAGGGGAAATTTATTACAGTTTTTGAGGTATCAAGCCGGGTAAATATAGTGGGACCAGTGGATGTATTTAGATTTTCAAAAGGCATTCAATACACTACTCGGTAGAATACCGCTTAATCAGAGCCCAAGTTGTTGAAGTAGTATGTTAGCATGGAATAGATGATTAGCTAACAAAAAGATGATAGAATTAGGATAAGGGGGGCATTTCAGGATGGCAACTCTTAATTAATGGAATGTCCCAGGGATCAGTGCTGGGGCCATGATTATTTAAAATGCATATTGATGAATTGGATGCCGGTAGTGAATTGTGCTATACCAGGTTTACAGATGACACAAATAAATGGAAAGGCAAGTAGTGAGGATGACACGAATAGTTTATAGAATGACAGACTGGTTAACTGGGCAAAAAACAAGGGAAAGATGTGACATTGTGCTTTGATAGGAAATGTAGAGCTAAATATTAATTAAATGGGGAAAGACTGCAGAAAGCTGTAGTTAGTGATCTGGGGGAAGCTAATAAATCATTAAAAAAACTAACTTCCAAGTTAAGCTGGTCAGAGGTTCAGCAAATTAAACTTTGGCCTTTACTTCAAAGAAAATGGAGTACAAAAATAGGGAGGTCTTGCTAAAACTGTACAAGGTATTAGTAAACCATCCCTGGAATACTGTGAATATCCAAGGATGAATATACTGGCATCAGAGGACAGTCCAGAGAAGCTTCTCAAGGTTGATTTGTTGTGTGAGGGATTTTCTTATAAGGGAGTGGTTCAAGCCATTGCATTTGTACTCTTTGGCATTTAGGAGAATGAGAAGAGACCTTATTAAAACATAACAGATTCTTAGGGGTTTGAAAGGGTAGATGTGGAAAGGTTCTTATCCCACGTAGGACAGTTAAGGGCCAGAGAGCATAATCTCAGTAAGGAGTTGACCATGTAAGTCTGATTTTCAGAGGGTGGAGTTGAAGATTATCAAGTCAGCCCATGATCTCTCTGAATGGTGGAGCAGACTTTGGGCCAAATGGGTTAATTCTGCTCCTACATCTTTTGGTCTTGGTTTTTCCCCTGTGAAAAATTCTGACTTAACCAAGGATGAAGGATCACCACTTGTGTGACACTTCTCAAGTGTCCAGAAGCGAAAGCCTGCTTGACAGATCTTGAATAGAAGTGGAGAATCCTTTTTTTGAGGTATAAAGAATTGTTCATTTAGAAGTTGGCAATTATATTCAACTTTTTAAAAACACTTCAGCCTATTTTAGTTAAGAGGAGGGTGTTAGAGCTTGGAACACTTTGTGCTCGATATCCCACTGCTGGTACGAAAGGGAATCGCCCTAAAGATGTTAAATCTAATCTCTGCAATTCATTCCTGCTTTTAGTATTGACTTTACTCCCTGACCAATTCACCCATCCTTGTGGGTTTTGTAAACAAGGTTGCCATGAGTTGTTTACTATAAAATCTCATTTGTCAGAACTGGATTCAGGCCAACCTAACAATGTAACAATATTGGAGCTGTCAAGGAAGTTTCAACATACACTGACAGATGGGATAAATTGATTTGATTGTGTGATCACAGTAATATCAGTGGATTTTTTTTATAGTCTAATAGTGAGGATGATATTTTCATGTTTAAACTTCTTACTTACTATGGATGATGTTGTGAGGAACCATTCAGGCCAGAGGTCCATGTATTGGCACAGTGGTTAGCACTGCTGCCTCTCAGCGCCAGAGACCTGGGTTCAATTCCCGCCTCAGGCGACTGTCTGTGTGGAGTTTGCACATTCTCCCCGTGTCTGCGTGGGTTTCCTCCGGGTGCTCCGGTTTCCTCCCACAGTCCAAAGATGTGCAGGTCAGGTGAATTGGCCATGCTAAATTGCCCGTAGTGTTAGGTAAGGCGTATGGGTGGGTTGCGCTTTGGCAGGGCGGTGTGGACTTGTTGGGCCAAAGGGCCTGTTTCCACACTGTAAGTAATCTAATCCATTCAGTTGCTTGTCAGTCTCTGGTAATTGATATTCTTGCCTTTGGGCTATTCACTGACAAGAGTTGGCCAATGATCCCAATTGTTCTGCTTTATTCCAGAGATTGCAAGCTAGCTATGTCTCTGAACATTGAGTGAGGACTGGATCACAAATTTTATTTGAACATAGTGAATTAAGTACACCAGAAACACTTGCTTTATGTGCCACTACATGAAAAATGATCACATGTGAAGTAGTAAATGACTGCTGGCACCTGTGTAACATTGTCCTAAGAAAATAAGACGTGATTTGTCTGAGGGATTATTTTCATATTCAAGATCATTTGCTGTTCTTTTACTTGGAGTGGGAATTGCAGAATTGGCACTTGATGTTCGAGAGACAAAAATAGAAATAGCTGAAAAAGCTCAGCAGGTCTGGCAGCATCTGTGGAAAGAAATCAGAATTAATGTTTCAAATCCAGTAACCCTTCCTTAAACTGTCCTGAGGAGGGGTCACTCAACTCAAAACATTAATTCTGCTTTCTGGCCACAGATGTTGCCAGACCTGCTGAGCTTTTCCAGCAATTTGTGTTTGTCTCTGATTTACAGCAGCTGTAATTTTTTTCTGGTTTTTACTTGGTTTTTTTTACGCTGTTTGAATGCAGCTCAGGTCTGAAATGGATTAAACCTGAGGTTGAGAATTTTACATTGGGTCCCCATAGTCTTTAATTTAAACATGAGGATGGGGTAGCGGGGATCTGAATAGGATATGAGCAAAGGAATTTTGATGGTTGGAAGCTTACTAAAGGTGATTGATTCACTTGTTAAGGAAGACAATTGGGAGGGTATTTAAAAGATTAAACCTGGAGGTGAAGAAAGTTTTTGCTTAAGGGTTTCTAGAGCAGTTGGGCTTTGTCAAATGTGGGTCATGTTACCAAGATAAATGAAGGTGGTCTTTGTAATGAAGCACAGCCCAAAGATGAGTAGGAATCATGTATTGCAAACAGTTTTGTTCACTGTCCTGAGTCATGGGCTGAAATCAGTAGGAAGAATATACATTATGTATTGGGGCCAAAATCATTGGTTTCTGGTTTAGTGACTATTTAGCTGGTGGAAATCGTAGTTCATCTAAATCCAGATGCAGTTCAACAGCATAGGCCCTATTACACAAAGCCTTAATCAGCTGATCTGTTGAGAATGCAATTTTCTTAATCCTTACCCCCAATTACTCTTGTCCCTATGAATATCAGTGATAGGTTTCCTTCCAATCCCATGCCGATAGTTGTTGTAACTGGGCATTTGGTCTCCCTGCTTGCCTGTATTTTACCCTCCTGTACAGTATAAAATTTCATAGGACGATCCTGACAGACAGTTAATATATATTGAGCAGATCACTATTTGTTGCATCTGTGTAGTTAGAATAGTTGCCTTTCAGCTCTGGATTTTGGTTTCCAATCCAACATGTGGTGTTAGGATGGAGCTCCTTTAGTTTGTTTTATAAGACCATAAGACATAGGAGTGGAAGTAAGGCCATTCGGCCCATCGAGTCCACTCCGCCATTCAATCATGGCTGGGCATTTCGACTCCATTTACCTGCATTCTCCCTGTAGCCCTTAATTCCTTGTGACATCAAGAATTTATCAATTTCTGCCTTGAAGACATTTAGCATCCCAGCCTCCACTTACTCTGCGGCAATGAATTCCACAGGCCCACCACTCTGGCTAAAGAAATGTCTCCACATTTCTGTTCTGAATTTGCCCCCTCTAATTCTAAGGCTGTGTCCATGGGTCCTAGTCTCCTCGCCTAACAGGAACAATTTCCTAGCATCCACCCTCTCCAAGCCATGTATTATCTTGTAAGTTTCTATTAGATCTCCCCTTTAATCGTCTAAACTCCAATGAATACAATCCCAGGATCCTCAGCCGTTCCTCATATGTTAGACCTACCATTCCAGGGATCATCCTTATGAATTTCCGCTGGACATGCTCCAGTGCCAGTATGTCCTTCCTGAGGTGTGGGGACCAAAACAGGACACAGTACTCCAAATGGGGCCTAACCAGAGCTTTATAAAGTCTCAGTAGCACAACAGTGCTTTTACATTCCAACCCTCTTGAGATAATTGACAACATTGCATTCGCTTTCTTAATCACAGACCCAACCTGCATGTTTACCTTTAGAGAATCCTCAACTAGCACTCCCAGATCCCTCTGTACTTTGGCTTTACGAATTTTCTCACCGTTTAGAAAGTAGTCCATGCTTTGTATTCTTTTTTCCAAAGTGCACGACCTTGCATTTGCACACATTGAATTCCATCAGCCATTTCCTGGACCACTCTTCCAAACTGTCTAGATCCTTCTGCAGCCTCCCCACTTCCTCAGTACTACCTGCCTGTCCACCTAACTTTGTATCATCAGCAAACTTTGCTAGAATGTCCCCAGTCCCTTCATCCAGATCATGAATATATAATGTGAACAGCTGCGGCCCCAACATGGAACTCTGCGGGACACCGCTTGTCACCGGCTGCCATTCCAAGGAAGAACCTTTTATCCCAACACTCTGCCTTCTGTCAGACAGCCAATCCTTAATCCATACCAGTAGCTCACCTCGAACACCATGGGCCCTCACCTTGCTCAGCAGCCTCCCGTGTGGCATCTTATCAAAGGCCTTTTGGAAGTCTAGGTAGACCACATCCACTGGGTTTCCCCGGTCTAACCTGCTTGTCACCTCTTCAAAGAACTCCAATAGGTTTGTCAGGCATGACCTCCCCTTACTAAATCCATGTTGACTTGGTCTAATCAGACTCTGCTCTTCTAAGAATTTAGAAACCTCATCCTTAATGATGGATTCTAGAATTTTACCAACAACCGAGGTTCGGCTAATTGGCCTATAATTTTCCATCTTTTGTCTTGATCCTTTCTTGAACAAGGGGGTTACAACAGCGATCTTCCAATCATCTGGGACTTTCCCTGACTCCAGTGACTTTTGAAAGATCTCAACCAATGCCTCCGCTAGTTCCTCAGCCACCTCCCTCAGAACTCTATTGGGGCCTGGAGATTTATCAATTTTAAGACCTTTTAGCTTTTCTAGCACTTTCACTTTTGTAACGGCAACCATACTCAACTCAACCCCCTGACTCCCTTTAATTGTTGGGATATTACTCATGTCTTCCACTGTGAAGACTGATGCAAAGTACTTAAGTTCTCCTGCTCTTTCCTTATCTCCCATCACTAGGCTTCCAGCATCAGTTTGAAGTGGCCCAATGTCTACTTTTGCCTGTCGTTTGTTTCTTATGTATTGACAGAAACTTTTACTATCATTTCTAATATTACTGGCTAGCCTACCTTCATATTTGATTCTCTCCTTCCTTATTTCTTTGTTATCCTCTGTTTGTTTTTGTAGCCTTTTCAATCTTCTGATTTCCCAGTGCTCTTGGCCACTTTATAGGATCTCTTTTTCTTTGATAGATTTCCTTTGTCAGCCATGGCTGTCTAATCCCTCCCTGGATAATCTTTCTTTTCTTGGGGATGAACCTCTGTACAGTGTCCTCAATTTTACCCACAAACTCCTGCCATTTTTTGCTCTACTATCTTCCCTGCTAGGCTCTGCTTCCAGTCTGTTTTCGTCAGTTCCTCTCTCATGCCCTCGTAATTATCTTTATTTAACTGGAACATCATTACATCTGATTTTGCCTTCTCTCTTTCAAACTGCAGACTGAACTCTACCATGTTATGATCACTGCTTCCTAAGTGTTCCCTTACTTTAAGATTTTTTTATAAAGTCTGGTTCATTACATAGCACTAGGTCCAGAATAGCCTTGTGGGCTCCATGACAAGCTGTTCCAAAAAGCCATCCTGTAAGCATTCCATGAATTCCCTTTCTTTTGTTCCACTGGCAACATTATTTACCCAGTCCATCTGCATATTGAAGTCTCCCATGATCACTCTGACCTTGCCTTTCTGACATGCCTTCTCTATTTCCTGGTACATGTTGCGCCCCTGGTC
The DNA here is from genome assembly GCF_047496795.1 of Chiloscyllium punctatum. Taxonomy (NCBI): domain Eukaryota; kingdom Metazoa; phylum Chordata; class Chondrichthyes; order Orectolobiformes; family Hemiscylliidae; genus Chiloscyllium; species Chiloscyllium punctatum. The sequence goes on along the minus strand of NC_092752.1, from coordinate 13,909,740 downwards.
CTGACCACTGTTAGGAGGTCTATACGTAACTCCCACTATGGTTTTTTTGCCTTTGTGGTTCCTCAATTCCACCCACACAGACTCCTCATCATCCGATGCTATGTCATTCAGTGCCATAGATTTAATTTTGTTCTTAACTAACAAGGCAACCCCGCCCCCTCTGCCCACCTTCCTGTCTTTTCGAAAAGTTAAAAACCCTTGGATGTTTAACTGCCAGTACCGACACCACCTCTTTTCTCCCCCCCCCCCCCACCCCCGTAACCAGTCTCTGTGATGCCTACCACATCATAATATTCGTGATGATCTGTGCCATTAGTTCATCTGCTTTGTTACGACTGCTACGAGCATTCAGGTAAAGTGCCTTAATGCTAACTTTCTTATCATTAGAGATATTGGAAGTCATAAGATATCCTCAGTTATCCTTCCTTTTTGCTGCATTCCCAGTTGTCTCAAGTTTAAATCTGCCCGCACAAATGCTATCCTGCCGCTTATCTTTCCATTTAACGCCATACTCCCTGTCACTTTCACTTTCCCTTCTCCTCCCCACCCCCCCCAACTCAGAAGTTCAAAGTCCTACTGACCATTCTATATTTATCCTCTTTGCTAGAACATTGGTACCTGATCGGTTCAGGTGGAGACCGTCCCAATGGTGCAGATCCACCCCCCCCCCCCCCCCCCCCCCCGGGTTCCAAAACTGATGCCAATGCCCCATGAAGTGGAATCCCTCTTTCCCACACCAATCCCTTAGCCACGTGTTTACTTCCCTAATTTTCTTATCCCTATGCCAATTGGCACGTGGCTTGAGCAGTAATCCGGAGATTGACCCCTGAGCACCTGTACTTCAGTTTCTTTCCTAGTGCTCGATAATCCCCAAACAAGTCCTCCACCCTAGCTTTGCCTATGTTTGTCCCAATGTGGACCACAACAACTGGATCCTCCCCCTCCCGCTCCAATATCCTTTCAAGCCAGTCAGAGGTGTCCCGCACCCTGGCACCGGGTAGGCAACACACCATGCGAGACACCCGATCTGGCTTGCAAAGGATATTATCTGTCCCCCTAATTATAGAATCCCCTATAACAACGACTTGTCTTTTTGCTTGCCCCCCCGAATGGCCTTCTGCACCATGGTGCCGTGGTCAGCTGGCTCATCCTGTCCAGAGCCCATTTCCTCATCCGTACAGGGAGCAAGAATCTCATACCTGTTGGACAAGGTCAAGGGCTGAGGCTCCTGCACTCCTGAACTCAGGTTCCCCTTACCTGCCTCACTTACAGTCACATTCTGATGTCCCTGGTCACTAACTGAATGTGAATTACTTAATCTCCCAGGTGTGACTGCCTCCTGAAACAAAGCGTCCAGGTAACACTGCCCCTCCCGGATGTGCCGCAGTGTTTGAAGCTCAGATTCCAGATCATCAACTCTGAGCCGGAGTTCTTCCAGCAACCAACATTTGCTGCAGATGTGGTCACTGCTATTCACAATGGGATCAGCCAGCTCCCACATCATACAGCTACAGCACACCACCTGCCCAGCCATCTCTGCTTAGTTAATTACTTTATTACTTTGTACAGGTTTGAGTTAAAATACTTTCTGATATCCCTCTGCTATAGTCTTTTTCTAAAAACCAATTAATAGATAAACATATCTTGAATATGATCTGAAGGAATGCCTGTATAAGAATGGAATGAGGGAAAAGGTGTGGGTTTATAAATTGTTTGAATTGGTTGTTTCAATATCAGGAGTTAATAATCAATGGGAGTTTCCCCTGTTGTCTTGTTCATAATAGTTCTATCTTTTTATTTCCAATTTTCTTCATTTCAGCTTTAAAAGGTAATATGATAACCAGAATACAAAAGTAACTCCAGGCATATGAGTTAAAACTAAACTGCAATGAGAGAACCTGAACAAACAGGCTTACTAGTAAACTCCTAATTTAGGACTGATATAAAGAATGTTTTGTTGGGTGACCAACATGTTATGAAATAAAGTCAGCAAAAACCTTAGACTGCATTTTAATAGCTGGGTCCTATGTTAGGTCTTTGAGTGTTCATATTTGTGTCTTAAATGGGTTATGACGTGCGTCAGGCTAAAGCACCCATGATTTGCAATATTTTCCCAAGAGAGCCACTTTTGTTAGGAAATGAGAAATATCGTACATCTACCTACTACACTAGACTTCATTTAAGTGGGAAAATTTTCCATTTAAACCCAGCATTAATTCTCTGCACAAAATTCTGCTTTAAATGTCATGAGTTGTTTAACCATCATTATCCTATGCAATGCGAAGGAAGGAGCATGTTTACTTCCACATTCTTTCCCGTGTTACACTCCTCTGCTGAGCTATTAAAATGCTGTGGGAGCTGCCCTTGTATATCTCAATTGTACCCTTGAAGGTGCCAACCATGAAGGAAGCAAAAAGAATTGTACATACCAAATACCCAATTTTTTTTTACAATTCCGAGCAAGTTCCAAAATGACTGCTATTTGTTGTCCATTTCTGATTTGTAGCAGTTAAATAGGATTGTAGTGAATTCATCCAGATGATTTGATGGGGAGGTTATAATGTTGAATCATAAGCTAACGTTAACCAAAGTAATAGTTTATGTTCAAAGACATGGTTTTTGTTGTCAGCTGTAGCCTCAGTGCATAAAATAAATGTATTCACGTGCCACCAACAGATATTTTTCCTTTTCAAAAGGATCCCTTATTCAGAAGATTCTATGGAAGTGGAAATACATTAAGCATAGTTTTCTGTACTTCTTTGGGATAGCAAGTTATTTTGTGGTTCCTTGAAATGTGCGAGAGGAAGTATTTGTGTGCTATGGTGTAAAGTTAATGTAAGATTGTTGACAACTCATGTCTTTTGTTGCTTTAGTAACTTTAACTTCTGTTTGTTTCCATAGGCTAAAGAAATTCTTACAAAAGAGTCTAATGTACAGGAGGTGCGATGTCCAGTCACAGTATGTGGTGACGTCCATGGACAGTTTCATGATCTCATGGAACTGTTCAGAATTGGGGGCAAATCACCAGACACCAATTATCTTTTCATGGGAGATTACGTTGACAGAGGTTATTACTCGGTTGAAACTGTCACATTACTCGTAGCATTAAAGGTATGATGTTTCATTTCCAAACTTGATATGGACTGCCTTACATTGAGTTGGTGACCCTTCTCTTGAGTTCTCACCTGAAAGTCCCATAGACTTGGTCATAGTCAAACAACATGGAAGCAGACCCTTCAGGCCAACTCTTCCATGCTGACCAGGTTTCCTAATCGGAACGCACCCCATATTCCTACATCTAGCCCATATACCTCAACCTTTTCAGTTGATGTACCTCTCCAAATGTCTTTCAAATGTTGTAATTGTATTCTCATCTTCCACTTCCTCTGGCAGGTATTCCATATATGTACCACCTTCTGTGTGGAAAAAAATTACTCCTTGGATCCCTTTGAAATCATTCCTCCTTCACCTTAAATCTATGATTGCTAGTTTTGAATTCAACTAGCCTGTGGAAAAGACCTTGGTTATTCACCTTATCTGTGTCCCTCGTGATTTTGTAAACCTGAATAAGGTTGCTTCTCAGCCTCCTATGTTCAAGGTAAAAAATTTGCAGCCTATTCTTATTAACTCAAATCCTCCAGTATTGGTAACATAGTGCAAAAAGGGTTAGCAACAATCTCCAGTTTAATAACATACTCCCTAGAGCAGGGCAACCAGAATTGTATACAGTACTCCAAATGTGGCTTTAACAAGTCTTGTGCAGCTGATACATGATGTCCCAGCTCCTGTAGTCAGTGCTCTGATTGATGAAGGCAAGTTTGCCATATGCTGCCTTCACCACCTTGTCTGCTTATGATGCCACTTTCAAGGGGCTATGTACCTGAACCCCTAGGTGTTTTTGTTTGACAACACTCCCCAGAGCCAAACTATTGATTGTGTAAGTCCTGTCCTGGTTTGTCTTACCAAAATGCAATACTCCTTGCATTTATCTAAAGTAAACTCCATCTGCCATTCCTCAGCCCACTGGAGGGGTTGGTTGAAACCACCTTGTACTCTTAGATAATCTTCACTGTCCACTATACCAACAATTTGTGTCCTCTGCAAACGTACTAACGATGCCTCCTATTTCTCATGCAAATACATCATATAAGTGATGAACATGCCTCTATTGTTATCAAATGTGCTGAGGTGAAGTTGGTCAAGAGCTTAAAGTTGCTAAGAGTAAATATTACCAACAATCTATCTTGGTCCATCCATCTTGACGTTACAGTTAAGACAACACACCAGCGCCTGTACTTCCTCAGAAGGCTAAGGAAATTTTTAATAGATGCACCAAAGAAAGCATCTTGTTATGGCAACTACTCTGACTAAGGCCGCATGGATTTAGAATTGTGAACACAGTGCAGCCCATCACAAAAACCATCTTTCTTTCCATTGAATCCATCTACACTTCCCACTGTCTAAGGAAAGCAGCCAACCTAATCAAAGACCCCTCGTGGCCCAATTATACTCTCTTCCACCTTCTTCCAATGGGCAGAAGACAAAAGTTTGAAAATATGTACCAACAGACTTAACAGTTTCTTCCTTACTATTATTAGCCTTCTGAATGGACCTGTCATATATTGGTCTTGATCTTTCTCTGCACCATCTCTGTAGCTGTAACACGATATTCTGCAGTCTGTTGTATTACCCTGATATACTTATGTAAAGTGATGATTTGTCTGGTTAGCACACAAAATGATACTTTTCACTGTATAACAGTACGTGACAATAATAAGACAAATCGAACAGTGTACCCAGCACCAATCCTCACTGCACACCACTGGTCACAGGACTCCAGTTTGAACAGCAACCTTCTACCACCCTCTGTTTCTTACTGTCAAGCCAATTTTGTATCCAGTTAGCTAGCTCCCACTGGATCGCATGTGATCTAACATTACTATACAGACTACCACGTAGAACCATGTTGAAGGCCTTGTTAAAGTCCATATCGATAACATCTGCTCTGTCTTCATCTATCTTCTTGGTGGCCTCTTTTTAAAAAAAATTCAATCTAGTTAATGAGATACAATTTCCCATACACAAAGCCATGCTGACTTTCCCCAATCAGTCTTCGCTTTTCCAAATGCAAGTAGATTCTGTCTGTTAGAATCCCCTCCAACAACTTGCACACCATTGACATCAAGCTCACTGGTCTGTAGTTCACTGGCTTTTCCTTGCAGTCTTGTTTGAAGTACTAATAAAACTTGATCAGATTCAGTTATATGTTTTTCTAACTTATGCATACTGGCAATGCAGCTGAAACTTAATTATGTTTCTTTAAACACAGGTTCGTTATCGGGAACGTATCACAATATTACGAGGCAACCACGAAAGTAGACAGATCACTCAAGTGTATGGGTTTTACGATGAATGCCTAAGGAAATATGGAAATGCTAGTGTTTGGAAGTACTTTACAGATCTGTTTGATTACCTTCCTTTGACGGCCTTAGTGGATGGTCAAGTGAGTAAAATCTGTTCTCATTTATTTCCCTTTCTCATCAGGTCTTATGAAATGGTTTCCTTGTATTCAAAACCTACTCAATTGTTGATTTTTGAGTCTTTTCCCTTTAGAGTGCTGTGACTATCCAATGTGCTTTTCTCCTACTGTCAGTGGTGCTTTCAAGTACAAAAGTCTCAATCTGTATATAATGCCAATATATATGTTTTTAATGGAGTCTCAAGATTTCCCATCAGATTAAGAGCTGTGGAAAGATTTAAAAGGGACTTAAGGAGCAACATTTTCACTCAGGGTGGTGTGTGTATGGAATGAGCTGCCCAGAGGAAGGGTCGAGGCTAGTACAATTGCAACATTTAATAACAATAGGTGTAGGAGTAGGCCATTCTGCCCTTCGAGCCTGCATCACCATTCATTATGATCATGGCTGATCATCCTTACTCAGTATCCTGTTCCTGCCTTATCTCCATAACCCTTGATTCCACTATCCTTGAGAGCTCTATCCAACTCTTTCTTAAATGAATCCAGAGACTGGGCCTCCACTGCCCTCTGGGGCAGAGCATTCCACACACCCACCACTCTCTGGCTGAAGAAGTTTCTCCTCCTCTCTGTCCTAAATGGCCTACCCCTTATTTCTGAGCTGTGCCCTCTGGTTTAGGACTCTCCCATGAGCAGAAACATGTTTCTTGCCTCCAGAGTGTCCAATCCTTAATCTTATCGTCTCAATCAGATCCCCTCTCAGTCTTCTAAAATCAAGGGTATACAAGCCCAGTCGCTCCAATCTTTCAACATAAGATAGTCCTGCAATTCCAGGAATTGACCTCATGAACCTACGCTGCACTCCCTCAATAGCCAGAATGTCTTTCCTCAAATTTGGAGACCAGAACTGCACACAATATTCCAGGTGCAGTCTCTCCAGGGCCCTGTATAGCTGCAGAAGAACCTCTTTGCTTCTATACTCAATCCCTCTCGTTATGAAGGCCAGCATGCTATTGGGTTGCTTCACTACCAGTTGTACCTGCATGCTTGCCTTCATTGACTGGTATACAAGAACACCCAGATCTCTTTGTACTGCCCCTTTACCTAACTTGACTCCATTTAGGTGGTAATCTGCCTTCCTGTCCTCTCTCCTAACCTGTCCAGGTCACCCTGTAATCTCCTAACATTCTCCTTGCATTTTACCCTGCCACTCAGCTTTGTATCATCAGCAAATTTGCTAATGTTACTATTAATACCATCTGCTTTATCATTAATATATATTGTAAAAAGCTGCAGTCCCAGCACTGATCCCTGCGGTACCCCACTGGTCACCGCCTGCCACTCCGAAAGGGAGCTTTTTATCACTACTTTGTTTCCTGTCAGCCAACCAATTTTCAATCCAACTCAGTACTTTGCCCCCAATACCATGCACCCTAATTTCGCTCACTAACCTCCTATGTGGGACTTTATCAAAAGCTTTCTGAAAGTCCAGGTACACTACATCCACTGGATCTCCCTTGTCCATCTTCAGAGTTATATCCTCAAAAAATTCCAGAAAATTAGTCAAGCATGATTTCCCCTTCATAAATCCATGCTGACTCTGACCTATCCTGTTACTGCTATCCAGATGTGTTGTAATTTCATCCTTTATAATAGACTCCAGCATCTTTCCCACCACTGAGGTCAGACTAACTGGTCTATAATTTCCTGCTTTCTCTCTCCCACCTTTCTTAAAAAGTGGTACAACATTAGCCACCCTCCAATCCGCAGCAACTGATTCTGAATCTATTGAACTCTGGAAAATATTCACCAACGCATCCACTATTTCTAGAGCCACCTCCTTCAGTATCCTGGGATGTAGACCATCAGACCCTGGGGACTTATCAACCTTCAGACCTAACAGTCTCTCCAACACCAATTCCTGGCAAATATAAATTCCCTTCAGTTCAGGTCCTTCAGCCACTGTTACCTCCGGGAGATTGCTTGTGTCTTCCCCAGTGAACACCGGTCTGAAGTACCAATCGAACTCTTCTGCCATTTCTTTGTACCCCGTAATATATTCCCTTGTTTCTGTCTTCGAGGGCCCAATTTTAGTCTTAACCATTTTTTTCCCTTTCACATATCTAAAAAAGCTTTTACTATTCTCCTTTATATTTTTGACCAGTTTACCTTTGTACCTCATTTTTTCTCTGCGTATTTCCTTCTTGGTAATCCTCTGTTGTTCTTTAAAAGCTTCCCACTCCTCCATTTTCCCACCCATCTTTGCTATGTTATACTTTTTCTCTTTTGACTTTGTTTCTTAACTTCCCTCGTCAGCCACGGCCACCCCTGCCTCCTCCTAGGATCTTTCTTCGTTTTTGGAATGAACTGATCCTGCATCTTCTGCATTTCTCCCCAGAAATATCTGCCATTGTTCCTCCACAGTCATCCCTGTTAAGGTATTGCACCATTGAACTTTGGCCAGCTCCTCCCTCATAGCTCCATAGTTCCCTTTTATTCAACTGAAATATTGTCACTACCGATTGTACCCCCCCCTTTCAAATTGCAGATTGAAGCTTATTGTAGTATGGTCGCAACCTCCTAATGGCTCCTTCACTTCAAGGTCCCTGACCAATTCTGGTTTGTTACATAATACCAGATCCAGAATTGCCTTCTCCCTGGTCAGCTCCAGCACCAGCTGTTCTAAGAATTCATCTCTGAGGCACTCCACAAAGTCTCTTTCTTGAGGTCCAATACCATCCTGATTGTCCCAGTCTACCTGCATGTTGAAATCCCCCATAACAACTGTAGTAACATCTTTGCGACAGGCCAACTTCAGCTCCTGATTCAATTTGCATCCGACATCCAGACTACTGTTTGGGGGCCTGTAGATGACTCCCAAGAGGGTCTTTCTACCCTTAGAATTTCTCAGCTCTATCCCCTTCCGTCAACTCATCAATGAGTTTAATACACGCCGTGACATCGAACACTACTTCTGCCATTTCCGCCTCCAAGCTTACTTTCACAATCTGGACTCCTGCCCACCTTCCGAGGACCCCTTCGCCCACCTCCAACACACTGCATCCACCTGGACACCCCACGCTGGCCTATTACCTGCCCTCGACCTCTTCATTTCCAACTGCTGCCGGAACATTAACAGCCTCAACCTGTCTACTGCCCTCCCCCATTCCAACCCCTCACCCTCCCAACGTGTAGCCCTCCAATCCCAACCTCCCCATCAAGCCAGCAGATAAAGGGGGCATGGTGGTAGTCTGGCACACTGACCTCTACACCACTGAAGCCAAACACCAACTCGAGGACACCTCTTCCTACCGACCCTCAGGAGATCTCCCACCCACAGCTTCCAACCTCATAGTCCGGGAACCCCACACTGTCCGGTTCTACCTCCTTCCCAAGATCCACAAGCCTGGCCGACCCATTGTCTCAGCATGCTCCTGCCCCACTGAACTCATCTCTACCTACCTTGACACTGTCCTATTTCTCCCCCTTCGTCCAGGAACACCCCATATACGTTTGAGACACCACCCATGCCCCCCACCTAATCCAAGACTTCCATTTCCCCAGCCCCCAACGCCTCATCTTCACCATGGATATTCAATCCCTCTACACCGCCATCCGCCGTGACCAGGGCCTCCAAGCCATCCGTTTTTTTTCCCTCCCCTGACATCCCCAATAGTACCCTTCCATCGACACACATTTGTTTGGCCAAACTGGTCCTCAACAATTTCTCCTTCGAATCCTCCCACTTCCTCCAGACCAAAGGGGTAGCCATGGGCACCTGAGTGGGCCCCAGCTATGCCTGTCTCTTTGGCTACGTAGAACAGTCGATCTTCCATAATTACACCAGCACCACTCTCCACCTCTTCCTCCGCTACATTGATGACTACATTGCGAGGCGGTTGAGCAATTCATCAACTTCACCAACACATTCCACCCTGACCTTAAATTTACCTGGACCATCTCTGACACCTTCCACCCCTTTCTGGACCTCTCCATCTCCATTATTGACGACCGACTTGACACCAACATTTTTACAAATCCGACTCCCACAGCTACCTGGATTACACCTCTTCCCGCCCTACCTCTTGCAAAAATGCCATCCCGTATTCCCAATTCCTCCTCCGCCTCCACCGTATCTCCTCCCAGGAAGACCAGTACCACCCACAGAACACACCAGATGGCCTCCTTTAGAGACTGCAATTTCCCTTCCCACGTGGTTAAAGATGCCCTCCAACGCATCTCGCCCACAACCCGCACTGCCGCCCTCAGACCCCACCCCTCCAACCGTAACAAGGACAGAATGCCCCTGGTGCTCACCTTCCACCCTACCAACCTTCGCATAAACCAAATCATCCGCTGACATTTCCGCCATCTCTAAAATGACCCCACCACCAGGGATATATTTCCCTCCCCACCCCTTTTTCCGCCTTCCGCAAAGACCGTTCCCTCTGTGACTACCTGCTCAGGTCCACGCCTCCCTACAACCCACCCTCCCCTGCCACTGCAGGAATTGTAAAACCTGCAATCACACCTCCTTCCTCACCTCCATCCTAGGCCCTAAAGGAGCCTTCCACATCCATCAAAGTTATACCTGTACGTCCACTAATATCACTTATTGTATCCGTTGCTCCTGGTGTGGTCTCCTCTACATTGGGGAGACCTGACGCCTCCGAGCAGAGCACTTTAGGGAACATCTCCGGGACACCCGCACCAATCAACCACAGCACCCTGTGGCCCAAAATTTCAACTCCCCTTCCCACTCTGCCAAGGACATGGAGGCCCTGGGCCTCCTTCACTGCCACTCCCTCACTGCCTGGAGGAAGAACGCCTCATCTTCCGCCTCAGAACACTTCAAACCCAGGGATTCAATGTGGACTTCAACAGTTTCCTCATTTTCCCCTCCCCCCCACCTCCCCCTAGTTCCAAACTTCCAGCTCAGCACTGTCCCCATGACTTGTCCTACCTGCCTATCTTCTTTTCCACCTATCCACTCCACTCCACTCCATCCTTTCTCCCCCCCCCCCCCCCCCCCCCCCCGCCCCCCGCCCCCAACCTATCACTTTCATCCCCTCCCCCACCCACCTATTGTACTCTATGCTACTTGCTCCCCACCCCCACCCTCCTCTAGCTTATCTCTCCACACTTCAGGCTCTCTGCCTTTATTCCTGATGAAGGGCTTTTGCCCGAAATATCGATTTTACTGCTCCTCGGATGCTGCCTGAACTGCTGTGCTCTTCCAGCACCACTAATCCAGAATCTGGTTTCCAGCGTCTGCAGTCATTGTTTTTACCTCAGCTCTATCCATACTGACTCTACATCCCCTGATTTTAGGTCCCCCCGCGCAAGGGACTGAATATCCTCCCTTCCTAACAGGGCCACCCCACCCCCTCTGCCCGTCAGTCTGTCCTTATGATAGCGCGTATAGCCTTGAATATTCATTTCCCAGGCCCTGTCCATTGAAGCCACGTCTGTTTTCCTCACAATATCGTAACTGCCAATTTCCAAAAGAGCCTCAAGCTCACCCATCTTATTTCTAATACTTTGTGCATTCATATATAGTATTTTTAATTTGTTACTGCCCTCACCCTTTCTATCCACCCCATTTCACTCAACCTTACGGCATGATCCCTTTTTGAGTTTTCTGCCTCATTGATACAGTTGTCTTTCTTGACTTCCCTTGTTCTAACTTTCCCTTCGATTTCCTTCTTAAACATCCAGTTTGTCCCCTCCCCCTGCTATTTAGTTTAAACGCAGCTGTGTTTCAGTAGTAAACCTATCTGCCAGAATGCTGGTCCCCAACCTACTAAGGTGCAAACTGTCTCTCTTGTATAATTTATGCTTACCACAAAACATACCCCAGTGATCCAAGAATTTAAATCCTTGCTTCCTGCACCAGTTCCCTAGCCACACATTAAAGTCCATTATCGCCCTGTTCCTGGCCTTTCCAGCCCGTGGAACCGAAAGCAAACTGGAGATAACCACTCTGGAAGTCCTGTTTTTCAGCCTTCTTCCGAAGTCCCACTGTAGTATGTTCGTCCTCTTCTTCCCGACATTTATGCCGACATTTACCACCACCTCTGGCTCTTCACCTTCGACCTTGAGCATTTCCTGCACTCTGTCTGCGATGTCCTTAATCCTGGCACCAGGAAGGCAACACACCATCCTTAAATCCTGCCTGTTGCCACAGAAACCCCGTTCAGTTCCTCTCTCTATGGAATCCCCTATCACCAATGCTCTGTGCGATGTCTGACTCCTCTGTTCTGCCTCCATGCCAACCTTTGATTGACAGACCTGACCGCCTCGCGGACTGGCAGTGTCCTCTGTCTCTGTTTCCAAAAGATTCAACTTGTTACTGACAGGTACTTCCCCCGCGGTCTCTTCCACCTGTCTCCTCTCTGTCGTCTTCATCCTCATCTCTCCTGGATGGGTATATGAATAGGAAGGGTTTAGAGGGATATGGGCCAAGTGCTGGCAAATGACACTAGATTAATTTAGATACCTCCATGGATGAGTTGGACCAAACAGTCTGTTTCTGTGCTGTAGATGTATGACCCTATGACTGTTGTCCTTGAGAACCAATTCTGTGTACCTGTCTGGTTTAATAATCTCCTAAAATGCTTAATGTTAAGTCATAAATGTTAAGTTACCCTATTTTTAAGTCGACAAAGTTATCGGATTGTTCTGATGTATCTAATGGCCAAAGGTCAATTGTAATGAATTGAGGAAGGATACAGCTTATTACTTTTACAAAAACTGTCCTCATGCTTGAAAGCAAATAAAGGATTTGTGTGTTTTACACCACTATAATCCTTTAACTTTTGGAAATTCCATGATACATCATAGAAGCTTAATTTGATAGAGGTGCAGAGCTAAAGAGGGAGATACTCAAGAGTTTGACCGAGGTGTGTTTTAAAAACCTTTTTTATAAGAGGAAAAAGTAGTTTAGAGAAAACTGCAGCATACGGAACTAGACAGCTGCAAACATCATGAGGTTACACAGGATGACTTGAAGCAGTGTGTGTGTGTCAGAGTGGGTGGAGAACTTGGTGTGGCGCTGTTAGAGGAG